>NC_066619.1:18468631-18782391 GCF_025201925.1 Gopherus flavomarginatus | reverse complement strand
GAAGGAAGTGGGCAAAAGTCACCAGTGCACAAAACATTTTGTAAATGTACATCCAGCAGAAGAGAAGGTTTTGTTCACAGCCAGCCTGAACCAGTGACCTAGAAATGAAAATCACCTTTCCCTCTACCCCACTCCCATTACCAGATCTATCCAGATGTCTGGGAAGAAAAGATTTATAAATTCACTGAATTTTTTGACATCTTTCCAAAAAATCCCATGCCTGTAGTTTCAGCAATGCTCTGAGTAGATCTAGATGATCACAAGACAGCAATCTGTTAACAATTTCACTGTTACCTGTTCTGCTTTGATGTGTTGTTAAAGAGCCCACTGCTTATCTCCTTGGTATGCAGCCACAATAGCAGCAGCAATAGTTGTTTTTGGATCATTCTTTGCCAATAATTATGATGGTTCCTTCTGGCCTTAAAGTCTGAGTATATAATGCTAGTTGGCCCAGGAATACCAGATTCCTGACATTAAGGGGTTAAGTTGCACCTTTCCCAGTAAGATATCATGAAGAGCTGGCTGGCTGTATAACTTTGCCCTTGATCAAAAGCGTACAAAGATTGTAGAGCATATGTCCTGAGAAACAGACAGATGCTTCATGTCATAAAAATGACAGATGGAGATGTAAAAACTACAAGTCCATTGACCCATCATCTACCTACACTGGACAACATATTGATCTGCACTTTCTGGTAAGATTTTCTAATGTTAGGGATAATAATCCATAGACCAACACTCCATGCATTACACTGAGACTTTCTGAAACCCAGGCTGGCATTGTTTTGTTGGCCAGAAAAAAAAAATATGTCATTACTGTTGTTATTACTGTTGAAAGTGTGAGCTAGAAATTCTAAACACTGACACCTTAAATGGTTGAATGGGAAATAACAGTGGTAACAGTGTGTTGAGCAATGTTGCACATTGAAGTGAGGGGCCTGACTCAGCATTGTCATGTGACCCTAGCCAGCCACAGACTAGGAGAGGTACAAACTCAATCCCTCCATCAGCATCTGCAAGGGATGAGTCTGCCCTTAATTTTTTTCCTATAAGAAAACAAAATTTGCAAGTTAAAAGGACAAAGGTGTGTGTATTTAACTTGCCAATTCATCTCTCTTTCTCTCTCTCTCTCTCTCTCTCTCACACACACACACACACACACACACACACACTCCTATCACTCAGGAGCTAGTTGTGGCTTGATATTGGGTTCTGAAATTGGCTTAAAATGGGGCACACGGCCCTGTTTTTCCCAACACCTGATCTTTTCATGTGAAATTTCACAGTGTTATTTTTTATGCTCTTTGAATTTTCTAAGACTTTTTAAAAGTAAGTGTTTAAACTTGGTTGTGGCTGAAACTTGCCTGTGTCAATCTGATTATTTTGTTTACAACTATATTAAAATGTTGCTTATCTACACAAAAATTGGTTGAGAAAGAAAACTTGAGTAGATCTAGTCGAAATTTTTTTTTAATGTAGTATTTAGGGATATTTTAGCCATTATTTGGTTAGTTGCAACTGACAAATAAAATCTTCTCTGTTATAGACATAAAATGTGATATTTTCAAAAGCACTTGGGGGCAGATTTACAAAGGCACCTAAAGATGCAGATGGATACCGACTGAGATTTACAAAAGCATCCAAGTGGGCAAGGGGCCTTACTCCTACTGACTTCAATTAAAATCAATGGAACTTGTACATATTTTTTTCCAAAAGCATTTAAGTAATTTAGGAGCTTAAATCCCACTGACTTTCAATGGGACATAGGCTCTTAAATCACTTGTGGCTTTTGGAAATCTCACCCAAAATCTTCTGTTGGAAGCCACATATTTCTGTCCAATTTTATTCTCTCACAACTTCTGAACACTGTAGACCAAACACTGCAACCTTAATTCTGTCCCTTATGAATGTTAGTTTTCTAGCAACCCCTTTAACAGACTAAGTCATCCCAATACAATAATCTACCACATACAAATCCACAACTAGTAATGCTAGGAGGGAACAGTTTGGTAGAGCAGTATGTCCAGAATAGTGGGTTAAGGGGGCAGGATTAGGGCCTCAGCAGCTTGAATCTCTGAGGTGCTGTGAACTGACAAATCTCACAGGATATGTGTAGACTCTGCTTCCTCAGAAAAATCAGGGGGTCATACTGAAGAGCCTAACATAGGCATCCAATTGTGAGAAATTTGGCCTGAGTGTTTGTCTCTTGTTGATAATAAGTACGTGTGCTCTGAAATGCTCTCTGAATAATCAAGCCAGTTCTGTGTTGTCATTGATGTTTGACCACATATTTGGCTCATTTCAACAGGTGGATGTTTTCCGGAGGAAAATCAAACAACAAATTAAATTCCCACTTAAACGAAAAGCTGGCTTTTTCTTGGCATCCAGGAAAAACCTGAAAGTAGCTACCCCACACTTACTGTTTCTAACATGGAGATAAAGAGGGATTTAGGACTGAATATCACTACTTTGATAATCACAGTATGTCCTGTCACAGCACTGTTATTCATTTGATTATTTTTTATCATAGAAGAAGGCCAGAACATAAAATCAAACATTTCAAGCCTGTTTTTATCTGCTTCCATTACTCCACAACACATTTTTTTTTTAATTAATGGGGATTTGCTCATGGCTAGTGCGGAGCAGATTCTGTAAGTGTTAAAATAAATTACTGCAACTCTTTCCATAATGATATTGTTTTTAGCCATCATAAATATAGTGATAGTTCATTTTTGATATGAAAATGCAGCTCTGCATGATGGATTATAACAGGGTGGATTAGCTTTATTAGGGAAGAATGGTTTTGATCATGAGGCCAAACCTGAAGCTTTTATTCAGGGTTCGATCCTTCTCCCACTGAAGCCACCAACTTCAGTATGAGAAGGATGTGGCCTCCTGTTTTTTTACTCAGTGGGCCTGATCCTGAAAGCATTGAGAACTTTCAACTCCCCTTGCCCTTGTGGAGAAAAGAAGGTGCCCTGCACCTTGCAGAAGACATTCAGTACCTCAGAGGATCGGGTCCAAGACCAATAGAGCCAATAAAGCTCCTTAATCCTGTGATTGCTCATGGAAAATACATTAAAGAAATGCCAGTCCTTCCTCCAGATTACAGTATCTTTCTCAAGTCTGCCTTGAATAGTGAGAAATTTACTGTTACAATATATTACAGTCAGCCCTGTAGCACTCTCTTCCAGTACTAGGTGACCTCTCAGATAATGGAAATGCCCTGCTTTTCAGCTCTGTCATAACTAGGATCACAATAAACTGCCACTGAAAAATGGTTACACTGCTGAGACCCCTTAAGACCGAGACTCATGGATGTAGAGATTCACATGATTAGGTTAAGGAGAACAGATTACCCACAGTTATTCATCTTCCCTGAAAAAACTGGTCTCCAGTCCTGCTGACAAAGACCACATAGCCACTTCCCTTGATTGCACTTATCTCATTTCCAATCACAATAGATATGTACTGAGATAATAGCAATCTTCTACTCTAACCGTAAAACCTTTAGTCTGTTGATCTTTATCACTCCTCAACATATGTTGAAAATTACTGATCGTGACCAGTATTTCACTCTTTCATTTCTCACCTCACACAATTGCATTTCTTTAAGATGGGAAGAAGGATCTGAAGCAGCAGGATCAGGTAGTACTACACTTTTTTCAATAATACATAGTTGATTTGCAAAGTCAGGTCTAGTTAACCATGCCTCTCTGAAATGATACGCTCATCTTACTTAATTTTATAAGTCAGGCCCTCCAACTTCTAGCAGCAGTGCTCATAGCAATCACTCTACACTGATTTGGCTGCTAGAGGGACTTCCATGGGTACGGAGAGGCTGGATTGGCCCAGGGTGTGCAGCAGAGAGTTAATCCCATCTCAAGCAGCAATAACTCTTCAGCCTGTGGTTGGTTTGGTTTCTGGAGGAGGAGAAAGCCATGTAATGCAGCCCCTCCTCCCAAACCTTCAGCTCACCCACTTTTCCATTGTCAACAGAATATGTGGCTATTTTGTGGATGGGGCAAAGAGACTAGGCTCCATGGAGAGGGGCATCCACTTGATCACTTTTCCTCCCTGTGTAGGATCACTGGCTTTTGGTGGATTTGCTCCGTACTGCACCATGCAGTGGCGGGGTGGACATATGGATACACAGATGGGCCTCTGTGCTGCAGTTAAGCAGGTATAATAATACTTCCCTACCTCAGAGGGATGTAGTAAGGCTTAATTAATTAATCTTTATCAAGCCCTTTAAGACTCTGGGATGGAAGGTTAAAAATAATTGCAAAGTAAAAGGATTCCATTAGACTGCAGATGATCAAAGGCAATGTTTACAGGCTGCAAATTACATGACAGCTAAGCAGTAAATCAATCGAATTATTTAAGTGTATACTGACATGTCTCCCTATTACTCTTTTCTTTCACCAACCTCTTCCAATACACACATCACAGAGAAACAGGGTTATTAAAAGAAAAGTCTTAATAGCTAAGGGTGGTGAAGATAATGGAGTTGGTGCCCCAGCAGGGAGGCTACCTTCAAAAAGCAGATAGAAAAGCTCAATCCGTCAGCTAGAACTTAACCAATTTCTGTACGCTCTGCTACTCAGCTGCTCTAACAGCATCTTGAAGAGTCAAAATAATAACTCACAAAGTCTCCACATGTGGTATGAAAAGATTAGACAAGTCTTAAGCAGGCAGGGATTTAAATCCTGACTGATAATACAGTGGTGAAATTATACACCATAAAAAGCAGAGGAAAAGGGGTTGGGGTTCAGTCGAAAGGAAGATTTAATCTAGAGACAAAGACCTTCAAATAAATCCATCCCATATATTTTGGATGATTATTTCAAAAGCTGGAACTTGTGCTTGTTGATCTCTTAAACTGATTACTGAGAAAATGTATGCACTTTTAGAAATAGTCATTGACAGACATGCATTTCAGATATCCTTTTTCATTGGTTTTTATTTCTTAACAAAGCTAGATTGCCTAATACTTCTGATATTTTCAAATAACACAGATATCTTGAAATTCAATTTGTAGTGCAGCTGTATAATTTATTGTACAATGGCTACATCGTGTTCCAGGAGACAGCAACATAGAGACTGACTGAATTCCAGTACAGAAGAGAGTTGTTTCAAAATGATAAGATCATTTTATCAAGGAGGAAAAAATAACGATGGGAAAAGATATTTTCTCCACCATCAAATTTTGATACTTTGGACCACCTTCACGTTACTGAACAGAAGAGTATTTTTATTAACTAGTGTAGGAGTCCCTATGTCATTTGAGCTTCATATACACCAAAAGCAACACTAGGGAGTGTTGGTACATGTTTATGCAAGGATCTCTTATAAAAGTGCTTTCATGATAGAGACATTAATGTAATATTTTAAATTGCAATATATCTATATTATGGTTAAAAGGAACACAGAAATGGCCATACTGGGTCAGACCAATGGTCTATCTGGCCCAGTATCCTGTCTTCTGACAGGGGCCAATACCAGGTGCTTCACAGGGAATGAACAGAGCAGGCAATCATCAAGTGAACCATCCTGTTGTCCACTCCTGGCTTCTAGAGAACAGAAGTTAGGGACACTCAGAGCATGGCATTGCATCCCTGCCCATCAGCCATTGATGGACCTATCCTCCATGAAGTTATGTAGATATTTTTTCTACCTGTAATCATAGAATATCAGGGTTGGAAGGCACCTCAGGAGGTCATCTAGTTCAACCCCCTACTCAGAACAGGACCAATCCTCAGACAGATTTTTACCCCAGTTTCCTAAATGGCCCCCTCAAGGATTGAACTTACAACTCTGGGTTTAGCAGGCCAATGCTCAAACCACTGAGCTACCCCTTCCCCACTATAGTTTTGGCCTTCACAACATCCCCTGGCAAAGAGTTCCACGGGTTGACTGTGCATTGTGTGAAGAAGTGTTTGTTTTAAACCCGATGCCTATTAATTTCATTGGGTGACCCCTACTTCTTGTGTTATGTGAAGGAGTAAATAACATGATAATAGCTGTCAAGTATCAGAGGGTAGCCGTGTTAGTCTGGATCTGTAAAAGCAGCAAAGAATCCTGTGGCACCTTATAGACTAACAGACGTTTTGGAGCATGAGCTTTCGTGGGTGAATACCCACTTCCTCAGATGCATGTAATGGAAATATCCAGGGGCAGGTATATATATGTGTGCTAGCAAGCAAGCTAGAGATAACGAGGTCAGTACAATCAGGGAGGATGAGGCCCTGTTCTAGCAGTTGAGGTGTGAAAACCAAGAGAGGAGAAATTGGTTCTGTAATTGGCAAGCCATTCACAGTCTTTGTTCAATCCTGAGCTGATGGTGTCATCTGCAAATTTGACACCATCAGCTCAGGATTGAACAAAGACTGTGAATGGCTTGCCAATTACAGAACCAGTTTCTCCTCTCTTGGTTTTCACACCTCAACTGCTAGAACAGGGCCTCATCCTCCCTGATTGTACTGACCTCGTTATCTCTAGCTTGCTTGCTAGCACACATATATATACCTGCCCCTGGATATTTCCATTACATGCATCTGAGGAAGTGGGTATTCACCCACGAAAGCTCATGCTCCAAAACGTCTGTTAGTCTATAAGGTGCCACAGGATTCTTTGCTGCTTTTACATGATAATAGCTAACATTTGCATAGCACCTTGCATCAAAGGATCTCAAATTGCTTTTCATATTTATAAAGTGATTTTCAACCTGATTTCTCCTCACTCAGGGCTGAAATGTAGCTACCTCTGGTGGACCACAGAAGTCGAATAACAAGACAAAACAGCACTGCAAAAGAGTTTCATGTCAGGAAATGTAGAATACTTTGCCCAAACAAATCTGCAGTACAGGAGAACTTTAGGGAAGCTGAATGTAATTTCTCAAGTTGGCACTGGTCCTGCACTAACATCCCTACTTCTGCTGTGGTGGGGAGGGTTTGTTTGTTTGTTTGTAATGATCACAAATGACAGTATCTTGGTTTTCTCTCCTGATTAACACACCCAGTGTGTACATGTGGTTTCACCAGTCCATTCCAAAGACATTCCACACATGTTGTAGTTGGGCTGAAGGTAGCCCTTTCCTGGCAGGGTCGGCTCCAGGCATCAGCTAAAGAAGCAGGTGGTTGGGGCAGCCAATACCAAGGGATGGCACTCCAGCTGCTATTTGGGTGGCACGTCTGGGTCTTTGGCTGCAATTTAGTGGCAGGTCCCTCAGTCCCTTTTGGAGCGAAGGACCTGCCACCGAATTGCCGCCGAGGAGTGGAGTGGCGTGATAGCGCGGCCGCAGCTTTCGGGGTTTTTTTTTCTTGCTGCTTGGGCAGCAGAAAACCTGGAGCCGGCCCTGTTTCCTGGATTTGATTTAATTCACAAAAGGGAACTCAAAATTAAACAGTTTAAACTCCAGCTAGGGTGACCAGACAGCAAATGTGAAAAATTAGGACAGGAGTGGGAGGGTAATAGGAGCCTATATAAGAAAAAGACCCCAAAATCGGGACTGTCCGTACAAAATTGGGACATCTGGTCACTCTAAATCTAGCTAAGTCTTCTTGAGAATCTTGACATCTCAAGGGACTTGTCTCCAAGACCTCAGTCTATTTCCCCTCACCAAAGAGAGCCACTCCCATCTCCTTCACTTAAAGGGGCAACAAGTCACTTGCAACAGTGAATCAGGAAAATCCATTTAACCCTTTCCACTGAGGCAAAATGTGTTACAGACTAAAGGAGATTCCCCTTCTGACAAGAAAGTTGACTGACCAATTGGTGGTGCTGTGAAAAGTCAAAAATTGGTTCAGCCTGGGTCCCTTTCTCTGGGACATTGACTGGCTAAGTGGGACAAGTGGCAACCACATACCATATTGCAGAATATTCTGAACTCAAGAAAGTTTATCTTCCTTTTGAGGATGAAACACATGTGCAAGTATTTACAGCTGAAGAAAACAGAGAAGAAAGTGCAAAGGGCCTGCAAAGAAGCTCCAAAATATATTGAACACTAATAAAAATACTTCCACTTAACCATGACTAGATTAAGCATCTAGCAACTGGAAATTGTTCCATGCCTTTCAAGAGGACTAGTATTTGGCCCAGTATGTAAAGTATGAGAAAACTCTGTGTGTGTGTGTGTGTGTGTGTGTGTGTGTGTGTGTGTGTGTGTGTGTGTGTGTGTGTGTGTGTGTGTGTGTGTGTGTGTGTGTGTGTGTGTGTGTTTTCAAATCTAATAAACAATTCACTGATCAGATCAAATTTCTGAAAATACATTGTAGGAACATATATTACATTACAATGAAAATAGAGGGAAGATTATTTTGACCATCCATATGGACTCTATTACTAATATTTATCACAAAGAATTATTTGTAAACCTTAAAGAAATTCAGCATGATAAATGCAGAGCTGCTGCAGAAGTAGATCATTACTAACCCTATATAACATGGAAACACCATTATACTGCATACTTACATTCAGGCTGCGTGACAACCTTGATGGATTGCGAGCTCTCTCCTGGTCCCCATTCATTGTATGCCACCACTCGGAATGTGTAGGTCACCTCTGGTTTCAGATTTCCCACCGTAAGCTGAAGTGTCTCAGACTGTGTTGTGTTCTGTGCCCGTTCCCTAAGTAAAAATATTAGCACAGAAAAATAACTTTAAAATTAACATAGCCTTCCAAGCAATACTTATTTAATAATACTTGGCAAAGTATTGCTAACTCTTTTAACTCTGACTTTGGGCTATAGAGTTTCCTTTAGGTGCCTGCAGCATTATGTTATAAATTAACTCATGCAATGGGGCCCAAGATAAATGTTGCAAGAACTACAAGAAAGTCAGAGGTGTTCTATTATAAACACTTAATAAGCAACACAATCTTCTGGTTCCTTCTCTGTCTTAATATAATCGGAAATGGAACTGATGGGAAACAAATAGCTATTCAATAAGTAGAAACATCTGTGATCTTGACAGTGAGATGCGTACTGGATCATAAACATTCGGCTAATGACAGAAAAACAGGTTCTGATGGTTCCACAAATCAAGCTTTGTCAGAGACGCTAACAGATGTGCCTTCCTGATGATAATGGGGACAAAAGTACACCACCGCCCAGCTAGCAGTGCTGTGTTCAGCAGTGTCAGTTACTGTAGCTAATGCAAAGAGATCACACAGAGATGAAGGGTATCCACTGAGTCCGTCTCCATTACAAAGATTTGAAAGGAAAGCACATTTGTAAAGTTTGTGCTCTGCCCCACTTAGCTCTTTTAGCATCTTGGCAAAAATAGCAGTGATTACTAAGGAGTGGTGTTCTCATAGCGTAGGAAGCCAAACAGTCTCTGATTCACCTGTGCAGCTCCCAGATGCATAAAGTATCTGGGAGTGTGGCCTGCTTAAGAAACTGAATAAGGATTTTAGCCTTAGTCCCTAAAATAAGACTATGGTTGGTCTTGTGCAGGTACCCAAAGCTGGGAGAGAGACTACAAGGAGTCCTCCCTCCTTCGCACATCTTCTCAGATTCCAGCCATGTTACTGATCCTGGCTCCTAAGCGCACAAAGACTAAGGGTGTGCCTGTTGGTGGCACTGGACTCCCTAAATAGGACAGGAGGAAGCCATCATTTCATGTCCTTCCCTACTGACCAGTAGACAGAAGCCAGTATCAGGACAGCATGTTACACCTCGAGAAATGAACTGCTGTGACCGCAGTTGTGTGGAAACACCCTGCATTCTCAGAGGCATTAGTAATACTCCAGGCTCAATGCCTCTGAGGGCTGCAACTGGGGTAGTGCTCCTCCATACTTCCCTACATTAGACTGTAGCTTAAAAGCTACAATAGACTCATATGTGTTAAACAGAGGGATAGAGTCTTCTGATTCGAAGAAATAGTGAAGGTTTAGTAGGTTCAGGCTTGGTGTTTGGGCTCCCTGGAATCTCACCTTCACAGATTCCGAGGCCAGAAGGAACCACAGTGATCATCAAGTCTGATACCCTGCATAGACCAGGCCACAGAACTTCCCCAGAATAATTTCTACAGCAGATCTTTTAAGAAAATATCCAATCTTGATTTTAAAAAAGGCCAGTGATGGAGAATCCACCACGACCCTTGCTAAATTGTTCCAATGGCTAATTACCCACACTGTCAAAAATTTACAATCTGGATTTGTCTAACTTCAACCATCAGCCACGGGATTCTGTTATACTTTTCTCTGATAGACTGAAGAGTTCCTTATTAAATATTTGTTCCCCATGTAGATACTTACAGACTGTAATCAAGTGACCCCTTAATCTTCTCTTTGTTATATCAAATAAACTGAGCTCTTTGAGTCTATCACTATCAGGCAAGCTTTCTAATGCTTTAATCATTCGTACAGGTTTTCTACAAACCTTCTACAATATATGGATGTCCTTCTTGAATTGTGGGTACCAGAACTGACCAAACTATTGCAGCAAGAGTCACACTAGTGCCAAATACAGAGGTAAAATATCTTCGCTACTCCTACTGAAGATTCTTGTTTATAAATCTCGGAATTGCATTAGCTCTTTTGTCTGCAGCATTACACTGGGAGCTCAAGTTCAGCTGATTATCCACCATGGCCCTCATCTTTTTCAGACTCACTGCTTCCCCTATCCTGAAAGTATGGCCTGCATTCTGTGTTCCTAGATGTATACATTTACACTTAGTCATATTAAAACACATATTGCTTGCTTGAGTCCAATTTGTCAAGCAATCCAGACCCCCTGCCATCTGCAAACTTTATCAATGATGCCTTTTTCTTCTACTTTTTCAGGACTATGTCAACACTACTTCCCTACTCACCAGGCTATAGTGTCTCTCTCTCTAGATTAGAGCACTTGGGGGACCCAGGTTCAAGTCCTTGCTCTGCTTCATTCAGACAAAGCAATGGTGGATTAGATAAAGCCCTGGTGAATATAGTCTAGGGAGCAAACCAGCAATGTCTTACACAGAAGACAGTGGTGACTTCATAGGTCTCTTCTAATGGTTCAAGCAGATAAAAAGCACCAGGTGGATTTCCTATCACACAGGCAGGGAGCTGGGGAGTAGTGCTGTTCCTCCAAAATGGGAAGAGGAGAGGAGCTCTCCCTTTGCTTTTAGCAGAGGAAGTAGACCTGTGGTTGAGCAACTCAAACCCTCTTAGCCTCTGGTCTCTTCCATCTCTAATTTCTGTTGTTATTATTACGGTGGAATTCAGAACATACCAAGCTACTCCCTCCTTTTGGGAAATGGAATCTGTGGAACTCAAAACCAAAATAAGTTATATTCCAGGTTTATTGACCCTGAGTGCGACTCTGCTGAAGTCAGTGAGGTAGCAAGAGATTCATGTCAATGCAGAATCTAGCCCATAACAACCTTCACAGTAATTCATTGCAACGAGGGAATTTATGAAAGAAAGAAATAAAAGAAAAAAATAACTTCAATGAGCTATGGGATGGTCAGGCACGTATTGCTATTGTCTATCACAGTGGTTCCCAAATTTTAACAACCTGTGAACCCCTTTCACTAAAATGTCAAGTCTCACTAACCCCCACCTAAAAATGAATATTTCCAGAGATTTTCTCCGTTACCTGAGTATAAATTCTAAAAAGTAGTGATCTTGGAAATATAAGCATATCATAAAAACACATTTTATTACACACTGTTTATTATTTATTATTATTTATCATCATTACAGTATTTTTATTACATTATGAAAATGGCAACACTCTTCCAAGATCTCACTTTCATAGCTCATATCACTTTGAATAAGCCTGTTATAAGACAAGGCTCCTATGTTTCATCAAGGAGTATCAGATGTGAAACAGCATAAAGGTATTTAAGAAGCCGGCTCGGAGTTCCTTCTACACAAGCATTCAGGTCTTGAGCAGTCCAGGCAAACAACAATAAAGCTTAAGCTAGTTACAATAAAGTTACAATAAAGCTGAAGCTAGTTCTTCATAATAATTTTAAAAACAATACTTGCGGCTTATTTATTTTAAAAACAGCAAAAAATATCCACCTTCCTTTTCATTTCTTTTAAGGAGTTTTGAGGTTTAAATCTCCTCAGCATGATAGAGATGCTTGCTTTGACCTGCTTAGCTCTTGGAAGTCCAGAGGCTCTGGGATGCTTGCCCCGTGATGCCCAGGGTCCCTATGGACAGCTCTGTCCACCATTAGGGATTTTTTTCCCCAAACCCCCCCCGTAACGCTTCGTTACACAAACGCCAGTTTGGGAACCACTGGTCTATCAGAACCACTCTTTTGTTGAGATAAATAAGTAACAGCAGAGGCCCTTCAAAGTACAAAATGATAGAAAGGAAGTGATAAAAGGAAAACAGAGATGAAGCAAAAATGGGTAATTCCATTCACCTAAATCTCAAAAAATGAAACTTCTCCTAAATTCAGCAGCTTCCCTAGAACTTTTGATGTGCGTATTTACTTTTATATATCTGTTTATCTTCCTCTGTGGCAACACTAACTGCAGTGATGTCCGTAGGCACCGCACATTAGGGACGATACACAGCCTCCAGCACTTCTGCAGCAAATTTACTCCAAGTAATATGCAAAGAAAATACTTGAATTTTCTTTCCCTGTTATGTAGATCTCCAATCAAGGAACCGAATAGCCTATATTGCCTGCTGAGTACAGTTATTTCCCCTAACTGTATCAAATCTACACTTTAGGCTTAACGGGCCTGAATCTCCACTGCTTTACGACGTGTGCAGACCATGCAAATTGGGTGCAAAATGCTACCAATGGTGTACGTGAAAATGCTGACCTAGTAGCATTTTGTCCTCTACAAAATAATGAAGAATCAGGCCCAGTGGACACAGACATGGGGGGTATTTATAACTATTTTGCTCCACAGAGCTACATCTCAGGTTACTGCTTATATCTTAATCCAGTCAGAATTAGGCTTGTCAGAACAAGGGCTCGATAAGTCGATAGTGATTATGGCTGGAACTTTACAAAGCACCTCAGAGATTTAGGTACTCATACTGCATTGAATTTCTGTGGTATTTGGGTGTCTAACTCCCTTAGGCTCTTTGAAAAACCGCAGTCTAAGGTGTTCCCATCCCTGGCTATCTTGCTCTATACTAACCAATACTTCTCTCTTTATATGCCAGAAAAGATGAACAGTATTATACTAGAGCAGGTTCTGTTATTTATTTAACTCCTATTTGGGGTTTTTTTCCAGCTGTCATATCGAGGAAGTCTTCCAAATAAAGTATTAGAAACCTGACATCTGAGTCTAGAAATGTTCTTTTTGCAACTGCAACGCATAATTGTCCTATATGCCTTATGTCCCAGATTAATGATGTGAGACTAGCTGATGTATTGTTTTATAAAATCTAAAGAGTTTTTCTCTGCTTCCCTCACTTTCTCCTAACTTCAAAAAATAAGAAATGTACCATAGCAAAAGTAAATTTTCCAAACTTGACTGAGTAAGGACTGAGTAATACCCCAACCAAGGACCTCAGGATTTTACCTGGGGAAAACAACAAAGAAAAAAGGGCTGAGATTCATGAAATCCATTTGGGACTTTATGATTGCTTTCAAGTTTACGTGGGAGGCAACCCAATACTATGGTGATGGGCAGTAGCATAAAGCCATAAAACAGACAGACAGATAGATGTTCAAAAATGGGTTTTCTAAATTATGCTTTCAAATCCTAAATTCTTACTTAGGAACCTACATAAGTGATTTGATTTGCATATGAGAAGGAAGAGCATTCGTTAGGGCACTAGGCTAGTACTTGGGAGACCTCGGTTCAGGTACCTGCTCTGTGACAGCCCTCCTGTATGACCTTGGGCAAGTCACTTAGTTTTTTCTCTGCCTCAGTTCTCGATATATAAAATGGAAATAATAGCACTACCCTACCTCATAGAAGCGTTGTGAGGAGAAATACATTGACAACTGTGAGGTGCTCAGATACTAAGGTAATGTGGGCTATATGAAGTACCACAGATAGTGAGGAGGATCCAGCAGCTCCCACTGAAATCAGGTGCCTTTAACTTTAGACAACCAGTTTTTGAAAATCTAGGCCTCAGCATTCATGTGTAAAATAAACGAGTTTCTAATGTGGTTCACCTTTTTATAAGATGGAGCCTACAATACATAATTTCCAGAGGTGAATGTAGATCATCTTACATAAGTGTATCAGGGTGTTAATAACACAATTACATTGTTCCCATACACCTCTTAGGTGAGCAACAAATGCTTTTACAATGTATCAACCACCTAATTAGTTGTTTCAAGGTGGAAGAGTCATGTTAACGCTCCTTGCTGTGAAATGAATACTATTAATTTAATAAGGTTTTAGCTCCTTAAGTTTTTTTGGTACCTCCCACTAGCTTCACTCCTGTGAAGTAGCAGAAATACCTGGATTATAACAGAAAAACAACAAACAAACATGAACAGTGCTTCTGGGAATAACTTGTAAAAGCTTTAGGATTAAAATCTTTCTGGTAGATATGTGCTAGCCAATACAGGGGTAGTTTAGTGAAATTCTATAGCCTATACGTAGCAGGGCAGTCATCCTGCTCCGACCCTGAAGGGGTTAAAACAGCTCTGGGAAAGGGCTGCTCTGGGAAGGCAATCATGGGTGGGCTTGAGGCAGCCAATCAGGGCCCAGTTGGGCCAGTACAAGAAGGGCTCCTGGGGAGAAGGCAGGCAGAGATTCTTTCCCTCTCTGGAGAGAGAAGGACCAAGCTGCCTGGAGGAATAAGGGTGCATGAGGCTGAGCAGTGCTGGGGAAAGGCAAAGTTGCTGGGGAGCTCCAGCTTGGCCTCTCCCCATGCTGAGGTCTTGGTTAAGGCCTAAGAAGGTACTGGGGCTGCAAAGGGGCAGCCCGGGCTAAGGCAGGGACAGCTGGTCCAACCCCCTGGGCAGTGATGAATGGCCTTTACAGTCTGCCTCTTGAGAAAGGGGCTAGGTGATGACTGGCAGCAGCCACTGAGGCAAGGTGGATGTAGAAGGTTGGGAGTTCCCTGGGGAGGGGTATGTGGGGGTACTGTGGTAGGCAGAACCCCAGGGTAAAAGGGCACAAGGGTCCGGGAGGGACATGGGGACCAGAGGCAGGCAAGACACTGGCCAGCAGAGGGTGCTCTGGAGCTAGGGTTGAGCTAATTCTCAAGACGACCAGCAGGAGGCGCTGTACTGGTGAGTCTCACTTCACTACACTGAATTACACAGGTCAGACTAGATGATGATCTGATGGCCTTTCTGGCCTTAAGATTCTGCACCTGTTAATTTGTCACCAAAAAGAAAAAACAAATGAATACCTTGGTCCTTTATGATATTAATGTAGGACCTAATCCTCCATACATGGATCTTTAGATCAAGGGGAGTCCTATTGTCTCTGAAAGGACCAATCTCTTTGCAAAACCAGGGCCTTAATTTCATTTATCAGAGGAAAAAGCTCTGATTTATTAATAGTAACTAAGAAGAAAGATGGGCGCAAGCCAAAATACCAGATCCAAATGAACTCAGAATTTGAAAGGTTAGAATCTAAACATGGACTTTGCTTCTTGGGGCAATGTCTAGCTGAAAATGTTGGACAGGAATATATATATTACAGTATAAATACAGTAGCCCTCTTTTTATTTTCCACTGAATTCCATGAATACTGTGCATGGTTAACTAGACATATTCTGAGGTGATATTTGAACCGAATTTAACTTTTTCTCTAAATAACATGCATTAGATCATGAATAAATTGCCAAAAGTAAACAGTGGGTCCGTCTTTGTGGTGACTAATGTAAAACCACATAAAGATCAAATGCCTGCATGAATCAATGCCCACATTTGTCCAGGGTCAGCCTCTCAAAGACAGAGTGTGGGAGAGGAAGATTAAAGATGAAAAGAAGAGTGAATGCAAACAAATGACCAGCAAGCAAATCTGCATGTTTAAATTACATCAGGAAAGAGATCTGAATAAAACAAAGTTCAATATGAGGACAGGTTTAAAAATAGTTCAGCCTGAATTATGCCAACAGCCCCAAAATTTGGGGGAATATATGAAATCTGAACCAGGATGTGGATCTGAATATTGAATCTATCTCCCTATTATTATGAGTGAATTTTCACAGAAAAAAAAATGTGCTACACAGTGCACAGAACAGACACTTGCTCAAAAGAGCTTGCAATCTATATAATATGCCAAACCTAAAGCCTGTATTCAAATGCCCCTGAGCTTTAAGCAGATTAAAAAGCTGGATCTGGATCCAGCTTTTGCATCTTGAGTCCATTACTCATTTAAAAGACTTTGAGTAAATTTTTCAAAAGCACGTAAGTGACTTAGAAGTCTAAGGCCTTGTCTACACTACAGGGAAAAGTCGATCTAAGCAATGCAATCTGATTTACATGAATAGCGTAACTCGAGTCAACATAGCTTACATCTACCTACCACGGGGTCCACACTATGCGATGCTCTCCCATCGACTCCCCTTACTCTTCTCGATCCAGTGGAGCACAGGAGTTGAAGGGAGAGCAATCTGCAGTTGATTCAGCAGATCTTCTCTAGACCTGCTAAATTGACCATCAATGCATTGATCACCGTGTGTTGATCCCCCGGTAAGAGTAGACAAGCCCTCAGTCCCATTGATTTTCAGTGAGGTATAGTAGGAGTAGTATTTATTATTTGTATTATTATAGCACATAGGAGCCCCAGTCACAGACCAGGCACTGTACAAGCTGCTCACAATCTAGGTAGGTTCCCAAGTAACAAAGTCACTTTTGTAAATGGGATATACATGTCCAAATGGAAAAGTTTTACAGGTTACACAGATACAGCTATCTAAGTATCATTACATTTTTATCAATCTAAAAGAGCCTCTTTTTTGGTAAGCTTATGTCACTTGGGAAAGGTTTAAACTAGGGCTATTGATTAACTGCAGTTAACTTATGCGATTAACTAAAAAAAAAAATTGTGTTTAATCACACTGTTAAACAATAGAATACCAAACACTCAAATGCAGAAACACAAACACTCCTCCACCCCCTCCTCCTAAAAAAAAACACCACCCTTCTCCTGGTAACTTAGATCTGTTTTGGATCATTATTGAGCAGAATCCGTCATCAGCATGGATGCATATCCTCTGGAATGGTGGTTGAAGCATGAAGGGACATACGCATCTTTAGCACATCTGGCAAGTAAATATCTTGCAATTCTGGCTACAACAATGCCATGCGAATGTCTGTTCTCACTTTCAGGTGACATTGTAAACAAGAAACTGGCATCATTATCTCCTGCAAATTGTAACCAAACTTGCTTTTCTGAGCAATAGGCTGAAGTAGGACTGTGTGGACTTGTAGGCTCTAAAGTTTTACATTGTTTTATTTTTGAATGCAGTTATTTTTTGTACATAATTCTACATTTGTAAGTTCAATTTTCATGATGAAGAGATTGCACTCCAGTACTTGTATTCGGTGAATTAAAAAATACTATTTCTTTTGTTTTTTACAGCACAAATATTTGTAATCAAAAATAAATATAAAGTGAACCCTGTACACTTTGTATTCTGGGTTGTAATTGAAATCAATATATTTGAAAATGTAGAAAACATCCAAAAATATTTAAATAAATTGTATTCTATTATTAACAGCAAGATTGTTTTTAAACGCTTGAAAGCCATAGTTTAAACTAAATCATAAAAGCCAGAATACGCCAGAATATATTTGTATAACAATATCCATTTAAATTTAGAACCTAGTTTATATCGAACAAAGCTTTCCCATGTAGACAAGGCTTTAGCCTCCCAAGTGACTCTGGCACTGTTGAAAATTTTACTCTTATTTTTAACACTATGACATGATATTTCCATGATAATTTAATGGAGAAGATGAACATTAGCACCCCCTAACAGATGTTTATCGTTACTTTTGGTCACCTGTTACTTTGAATCATGCCTATTTTTTTCCTTTAAATAACTATCTTTCCTATGTGAGGAGATAGTTTGAAAGCAGTATGTCTTTTAAACTTAACTATTTTCTCATGCAGATAGTCCTTTGAATGCAGGTGTTTTCTGAGGTCTTATTTATTTATTTCCTAAAAGATTTAGGTTTGTTTTGTCATGCTTAGAAGAATTTAAAAAACCTGCTTTTTACCTTTAAGTGCTTTCCTTATCAGCAAGCAAAACCATTTCAGTGTTTGATCCCCTGAAGCAAACCTACCCAAGTGTGAAGATTAAAGAGCAAGCCATCAAAAATACACCAAAGGTGAGGGTATATGATAAATGCCTTCACTTCCAAAGGTGTTTCTCTTTGGAAGTGTTGATTCAGGGAGCCCTCTTGCTCAAATTACAGTCTCACTCTAAACAAACTTCTCCCATTCTCTCCCCTTAAGATGTTTTTGGTGTCTGGTAAGGAAAGACATCCTTGAAAGGAGTCCAGCTTGTTTTCAGCAATCCACTGTTCACTTGGCTCTTTGGCATCCAATAACAGCATGTACTGCAAGACAGCTGATGGGGAAGATTTAAAATTTACTTACTGGATGGCTGGATTAGCAGTGAGCCAATAGCTTCAACCTAGCAAGTGTACAATCTGAGGAGTCTTGGTTCTCAATCTGCTTCTTGAACCTATGAGATGGATGTCACCCAGTAGTTACAGTACAGCTGAAGATTGGCTCTGAAGATGTTTGATGGTACGGACATAGAGACATCCCTAGCATTACTGGTACTGTCAATCGTCGAGCAAAATTACTATTATTCTCAAACTGGGAAGAGCTTCTTACTCTAGAGTTACAGTAATTTGCCTGACAATTTCTTTGCATGCCTGAGGTTAATGTCATACCCACTATTTTTGAAAAGAGAAAAATAGCTCTTCTGCAAAAATGTATAAACAATAAATGACTCAGTAGCTGAAAGGAAAACTACATTCATTTGGTTCAGCCTCACAGGCTGAAAGTTCAGAAGATTAGAGGCACTTCTCACCATGGCTAAACTGTGAAATGTATTTTTTAAGAAAGTTTTTAATTACAATTGGCATTTTTAGGCTGAGTGCTAGAGGCTGCAATCCCGCTAAAAAGATTTTTTTTTTAAATATTGGAATCATGAAAACCCTCTTCAAGAGAGTGTTAACAAGCTCCATACCTGGGTTAGGGCTAGATTCTGACACCCTCACATTGCATAGTGCCTTACTAGATGTGGATATAGCTTGCAACCTTAAAAAAACAACAATAGTTCTATATAAATGTTTCATATTTAAATACTGAAATATTCTTTTGACTGTTAAGCTGTTACTGGCCATGGTTGAAACAGGATACTGGGCTAGACAGACCACTGGTCTGATTCAGTATGGCGATTTTTAGGGCTGGTCTACACTAGGGGGGGAAATCGATCTAAGATATGCAACTTCAGCTACGTGAATAGCGTAGCTGAAGTCGAAGTATCTTAGATCGAGTTATCTACCGTCCTCACGGCGTGGGATCGACGTCTGCGGCTCCCCCTGTCGACTCCACTACCGCCGTTCGCGTTGGTGGAGTTCCAGAGTCTACAGGAGCTCGTTCGGGGATCAATATATTGCCTCTAGATGAGACGCGATATATCGACCCCCGAGAAATCGATTGCTACCTGCCGATACGGCGGTTAGTGAAGACAGAGCCTAAGACTAGCATTAAAGCAGATGAGAAATAACCATAATAATGCTTTGCATTGTGACAGTAACATCCCACTTAACGCCCTCTCACTTAACGTTGTTTCGATCTTACATCCCTGCTCAATTACAGAACATGCTCCATTTAAAGTTGTGCGATGCTTTGCTATAATATCATTTGGCTGCCTGCTTTGTCCTATCAGCCTCCCTAGCACCCCTGCCCCAATACCTCCCACCCACCGGCAGACCCCGTGGATCAATGCCTTCCTCCTCCTCCCCCAGCCTCCTGCCCATGGCAATCAGCTGGCTTGCAGTGTTCAGGAGGGAGGAGGGAGAAGTGAGGACCCAGTGTGCAGGTTACCCCTCCTGCCTGCCTCCCGAATGCCGCAAGCCATCTGATTGCTGTGGGCAGGAGACAGGGAAGTGAGGGCGGAGCCTGCGCGTGGAGTCCTCACTCCTCTCCCCTCTGTCCTGCCCCCTGAAGGTTGCAAGCCAGCTGATTGCCACAGGCAGGAGGGAGTAGGGAGGAGCGAGGTCAAGGTGCACTCCCCCTTCCCTCCCCTGCATCCTGCCCGTGGCAATAATCTGGCTTGTGGTGTTCGGGAGGCAGGGGAGGGAGGGGGAGCCTGCATGCCTTATCATCACACCTTCCCCCTCCCTCCTGCCTCCTGAACGCTGCAAGCCAGCTGATTGTCGCAAGAAGGAGGCGGGTGAGGGAGGGGGGAGTAGCGAGGACGCAGCATGCAGAGTAAAGGGTGAGGGAAAGACGTGGGTTAAGGATGGGGGCTTGGGGCAAGGGGTGGAGTGGGCAGGCCAAAGGTTGAGCCCCCCGCCCCTGGTGCTTGCAAAGTAGGGGAAGCTGCCACTGCTGCTGCGCAGCGTGCTTCTCCTTGCCTGCCTCATTGTCTCCACTGCTAGTGGGCTGTGCCTGTGTGGGGTAAGGCAGGGGCACCTCCCAACTATAGTACTGTACTTTATGGCAAAAAAAATTTCCCTGGAACCTAACCCCCACATTTACATTCATTCCTATGGGGAAATTGGATTTGCTTAACATCGTTTCACTTAAAGTCACATTTTTCAGGAACAAAACTACATCGTTAAATGAGGAGTTACTGTACCATCCCTTCCATCATCGAATCCCAAAGCATTTTACAACATCAGTTCTGAAAGTTCCCATGTGCAGTATTATTATCTCTAGTTTATAGTTGAGGAAATTGAAGCACAGATGTTAACATCCATATTTTCAAGAATGTCCATTTATTTGGCAGCAGCAATTGTTTGGTGCCCAGACTGAGATAGCTAATGGATAAGGCTATGATTTAGTCATGGGTATTTTTAGTAAAAGTCACTGAGAGGTCACGGGCAACAAACAAAAATTCATGGCCATGACCTATCTCATGATTTATACTATAAATACCCCTGACTAAATGAGGGGAGCTGGGTGTGAGGGCACTGCTGCAGGGAGGTGCCTGGGGGAGGGGCATTGCTGTAGAGAGCAGCAGCTGCTCTGCCCACCCCAGGGACCACTGCATGCTACAGGGCCGCCAAAGTGACTGACAGCAGAGCTGCTCCAGTAGCAGATGGTGTGGCAGGCCCCGTGGCCACCTGAGCAGCTAACCCCGGGGCCAGCTGCTTGGGCGGTCCTGAGATCAGCCACACTGGCCACTGCACAAGTCATGGAGGTCGCAGAAATTCACAGATTCCATGACTTCTGTGAGGTGCATGAGAGACACGGAGCCCTACTAATGGATTGATCGTTTAACATGCTGAACGTGCGCTGATCTAAGTAAGATTTTAAGGACAGTCAGTGGTTAGCATGTTCTAGCTATCTTAGTTACTTGTATATCCCCAATCACCGTAGTATCTGAGAATATCAGAATATTTAATATATAGGGCTGTAAATTAATCTTCTTTAATGCAAGGAATTAATGCAAAATGAATTAACTAGACTTAAAAAATACAGTCGCAATCAATCACAGTTTTACTTGCATTGTTAAACAATAATAGAATACCAATTTAAATTTATTATACATTGTTTTGTTTTTGAGTGCAGTTACGTAAAACTGTAAAACTTTAGAGCCTACAAGTCCATTCAGTCCTACTTCTTGTTCAGCCAATCACTAAGACAAACAAATTTGGTTACATTTAGTAGAGATAATGCTGCCGCTTCTTATTTACAATGTCACCTGAAAGTGAGAACAAGTGCTTGCATGACACTGTTGTAGCCGGCACTGCAAGGTATTTACGTGCCAGATATGCTAAACATTTGTATAAACATTCATGCTTTCACCTGTAGGCTCTAAAGGCTCTACTAATAATAATTCTGAATTTGTAAGTTGCACTTTCACAATAAAGAAATTGCACCACAGAACTTGTATGCGTGAAGTGAAAACTACTATTTCTTTTATCTTTTTTACAGTGCAAATATTTGTAGTAAATAATAATAATATAAAGTGAGCACTTCACAATTTGTATTCTATATTGTAATTGAAATCAATATATTTGAAAATGTAGAAAGACATCCAAAATATGGCTAATTTAAATTGGTATTCTATTCTTAACACTGTAATTAAAACTGATTAACCACAATTTTTTTATTAATCATGCAATTAATTGTGATTATATTTGTAATTATTTGGCAGACCTATTAATATATTATCTTCATAACGCAAGGTCACAGAGAAGTCTGGCAGACCCATGAATAAAGCCCCAAAACCCTGGCTCCTAGAGATGTGCTTTCAACAGAAGCCCATCATTCCTCTTCAACTTTATAGACACTCCACTGGGCTCCCACAAATGACATCATGTTTCAGGAAGACGGCTGCCTCCAGCATTAGCCGCCAAAATGCCAACTTAATTAAAGAGCTTTCTTGAAAAAATACATTTTCACACTTCAATCATAAAAAGATGTGCTGTGGGCATTGTGTTCTGCTGAGCAAAATGGGTGCAGTTTTCCATTACAGAGAATGGTTTGGCTCTTGCTATGAGAATTTCTGTCATAACTGTAGGTTTCTGTTTGTTCTGTGTGGTGCATAGCACTGTTTTTCTTAAAAATCCAGGCATATTATTATAGCATCATCAAATAAAACATGTAGTGCTGGAGGTCAAGTGCCTAACCCTGCAGCTTTTTGCACATGCTAATCTCCAAAAGGGGAGTTTCTCCTTTGGTAAGAATGTATTATGGTAATTATTGATTAGTAGTGGTATTAATGTAGCGCCTGTGAGCCCCAGTCACGGATCAGGACCACATTGCGCTACACACTGCACAAACACAGTCCCTGCTCCAAAGGGCTTACAATATAAGTATAAGACAAGAGACAACAGATGGATACAGACAGGAGAGTATAAGTAAACAATGAGAGAATGGGACTGGGTCCTTCACAGCTAAGTACATACTTCACTGTGGATAAGGCATAGTTCCCAAAACAACAAGGCTAAACCTAAAAATCTCTCTTTGCAGATGCTATTCCACCTCATAAAATGAGATCAAAATGTAGGAAAAGGTTTTTGGGGAAAATGACTATGCAAAATGATCCCGGGGTTGCAAGTTCATTAGTTCTCAATGATTTCATTGCAAATCCATTTACTTCTCAAATCAATATAGGTTTCATTCTAATTCAGCCTCAGAATCTGTGTTCTTTTTGGCTCCTACAAGAGTATCATTAACCATCACATCGTTGAGGTGTATTACAAGTGCAGTTAAGGTGAAAGTGACATTTAATAAACTCGATCTGGATTACTGACAACGATGGGAAGAAAAGGAAAAATCCAACTTAACTCTCAGGCTGATTTTGCCCATTAGAAAAACAAAGCTAAACTAAAAACATCTTTTTCACATGTATCCTGAGCACATTAGACAGGGAATCATGTGAGCAATAAACAAGACCCCCCCTCAACATCTTTATTATAGAATAACTTTTCAATGTACAACTATAAATACTTATGAAACTGAGGCATAGCATAGTGCAATCTCCAAAACACAACTTGGCTATTAACACCTCAGTTCTCACCTGTAATACCTGTACCACTCTTACACCCATTCTTGTTACTCCATTTTACATAATTGCTGAATTAGACATTGGCTTTCTGCTGGAGCTATCCTCCTTGATCAATTAAGAAAAGCTCACCAAAATTTACTTTCACTTGTGATTTTAACAGAATTTGAACCTGTATCTCCAGAGGGGAATGAAAGGTAAATGTGCTAATCTACTAGCCATATATTAGACAAGTAATTAGGATGATAAAATTGTTACAAGTAAATTGGGATTGCTACAAACTACAATCAATATATTACCATTCTAGCCACAAAGGTGCTCTGATATCAAGGTATTAAGCATGGTATATGAACTTAGATAAATTACAGTAGACAATCTCTGTCTTCATACTGGCTATTATTGTGAAGTATTGTATCCAAAAATATAAGAATACTTTGTGAGACACTATTAAAAACTTTGTGCAGCTTTAGGACTATGAACACCCTGATAACTGTACTGGGCTGCTTATGTTTTCTTAATCATTGGCACCTACCTGTTGATGCTTTCCCTGGAGAAGTAGACAGTGTATGCCAGGATATTCCCTTTAGTTTCTGCAGGTGGGCGCCAGCTGAGACGGACAAATCGACTGGAGACCAAAACAGGGACCACATCTCGGGGAGCAGAGGGGAGGACACTGGAACTTGGGATAGCTGAAGGGGAAGGAGAGGAATCAGTCAGAGAGGTTGGGGGAACAAGGGTTTCAGGACTGGTGGGAAGTACTGTAGTTGACACAACTGATGTGTTAGAAAACAAAGGGCCAAGGTGAAGTGGAAGTGTGTGAAAAAAATGAATGGGAGGCAAGAAAAAGAGAAAACTGACAGTAAAACCACACTTTAAAATACAATATTCTGCGCAAACAACAATCAACAAAGTTCAACAGCAACAAAAGTACATTAGATGGGTTACTGTCCTGCTAATATTCAGAGCTTCTCTCTTACATGTATTATCACAAGCTCTAAAAATTGCATTGCGCACACACAGATCTTTAGTTATCTGACAAATGAATAATTTTTAGCAACTCTTAAAAATCTATTTTCTACAAGAATCACCCTTATTGGACTGGGAAAGGCAGAAACTAAGAACTCTTCTACAAATTACTTAATGGATGATTGCTCTCAAATTCAATACAATAAATAGCAGAATGGAATAATTTTAATATTGGTACATCTGAGCATCTGGTTTTGAGTTAAAAAAAAAAAAGTCAAACACACCAGATATATAAACAGTTAAACGAGTAAATGGCTAGCTCAAGGTTCAGGTTGTGAAATTTACAAAAGTATTTGCGTGTGTTGAACACTAAATGTTTGTCTTATAGGTTGCAGTTCCAGCTACATACTGTCTTAGCATGCAAACTCCATAACCAGCAACCACAATCATCTTTCTTCCTTTGTGACCTAATGTGAAGTCCGATGCTTAATTTCACAGGCCCATTGCTGTTACCACGATCACAACTTCCTTGTCTGTTGTCATGGAGAAACACAGCCATTCACTGAATACTAGCATGTTCTTATAACTTTTTGAATGGTCCACTTTTCTGGTCAAGTGCACAAAAGGAGAGATTGTTTATGGAGGATGCAAGCTTACTGGGGAAGTCCCCCTGGTGAGAAATGCTGGGGGTGGAGTTTTCTTCTGGGTGTTTATTATTGGTTTTGGTTTTGTTGTGTTGTTGTTTTAAATAATATCAAATGCCCACAGAGTACCAGATAAGCAAGCACCTTTGATATGTCTGATAAACTTTAATAAAAAATAAATAAATAAACTGGTTCATCATAGTGTTGTACAAAATAAGTAGACCAGAAGCCTGACATAAGCCACTTAAAAAATAAAATGCATCATTTAAAAACAGAAATTTGCCACTTATAGTGCACCTAAAGAAATTACGTTTTTTCTTAACTATTCAGCTTTATCGGCCATGAAGCAATAATCTCTATGGCTGTCTGCAACCTCTTTTTAGTTTTTGGTGTGTGCTGTGAACAGTGTTATAAACATTAACTTACACTGTGCTCGTTAACAGTTCATGAGCTGTGTTATCTAAATGGCATATAAAGGACGGCTTGATGTGTTCATCAAAATGCAAAAAAAAAAGACAATTTGCATTGAATATTAGATCAACTAATGAACTTATTTTCATGTCTTTGTCCTCAAATTCTAGAACTCTTGCTGTTAACGAGATGTGCAAAATATGGCCACATCTTTTGACTATTTTCATGAGCAGAAATACTCCTTTTTATTAAATACAATACTCAGTATCCATTAAAAAGTAGTAATGCTTGAAGGATAATTGTCCTCAGTGAAAGAATTGTGAGACCCATGGAATTTCTCTATGATATTCCTCATGCACCTATCTGGTGGAAAAGAAAGGCCATTGTCTTGACAGCTCTTGATACCTGGGGCATATTTATGATCAACTATTATTTTATTTGTTTTGTGGTAGTTATATTTCCTGGAAGTCCCAGTCCTGTACAGGGCTGATTTGTGCTAGGAACTGTACAAATGCAGAACAAAAAATGAAATTTTCCACTCACTTCTTCCAGCGGTGAAACTCTGTTTGTTGCAACTGATTTGCAATAGGAAGAGAGATTCTGACTTTTGGTCTAATTTGTATATCAACACCAATGCCACATGCCTTAACCAGGCCTATTAATGAATGCTAGACTGCATAAGGGCATTATGGAAGCACCAAGAATCTTTGCAAAGTTTTTAGTTGAATGACACGAGTAGAAATGTTATTAAGTTGACAGGTATCAGAGGGGTAGCCGTGTTACTCTGGATCTGTAAAAGCAGCAAAGAATCCTGTGGCACCTTATAGACTAACAGACGTTTTGGAGCATGAGCTTTCGTGGGTGAATACCCACTTCGTCAGATGCATGTAGTGGAAATTTCCAGGGGCAGGTATACATACAAGCAAGCTGGAGATAACGAACACAAATCAGATATTAGGAATGGCAATATACAAAAACCTGTAGGAGAACCTTCCAGGGCAGGTATATATATGCAAGCAAGCTGGAGATAACGAACACAAATCAGATATTAGGAATGGCAATATACAAAAACTTGTAGGAGAACCTTCAACCTCCCTGGCCACACTATAGCAGACCTTAAGGTGGCCATCCTGCAGCAAAAAAACTTCAGGACCAGACTTCAAAGAGAAACTGCTGAGCTTCAGTTCATCTGCAAATTTGACACCATCAGCTCAGGATTAAACAAAGACTGTGAATGGCTTGCCAGCTACAAAACCAATTTCTCCTCCCTTGGTTTTCACACCTCAACTGCTAGAACAGGACCTCATCCTCCCTGATTGAACTAACCTTGTTATCTCCAGCTTGCTTGCATATATATACCTGTCCCTGGAAATTTCCACTACATGCATCTGACGAAGTGGGTATTCACCCATGAAAGCTCATGCTCCAAAACGTCTGTTAGTCTATAAGGTGCCACAGGATTCTTTGCTGCTTTTACATAAAGTTGACAGATTTTTGTAAGATCAACCCCAACTTTGTGCAGGGTAATGAAAGGGCTGAGGGGAAATGTATCAAGGTTGGGAGCAAGTGGGTCTACCCACTCCTTATTGCTTTCAGTAAATACTGGAGTACTTGAAATGTAGATTTTCTGCTAACTCCAGTAAAAACTATTTCACTTTTATAGTTGTTAGCAGTGAACAGCACATACGTATTTATGCTTACAATACAGAAATAACCTGTTACCTCGCCATTTATCTTAATAAGTAGCATCCTAAAATCCTTAAAGTTTCATATGAATATCCTGGATCAATTCACTTGCGTCTGACCAGGGATGAATTTGTCCCATTTGTTCCCACTCTGTAAACAATGGATATTTCTCTATTGTCTTGGCACTTGATTAATCATTTACTCCTATGTAAAGTGAGTGTAAAACACTACAGTTCTGAATTACTTTGCACAGGCATAAATGACTACACAAGATTCAGTGGAGATCATGGCAACAGATGCACATAGGGACACATTGTCAAGAGAGCTCAATTCCCATTTAGGCACCTAAATAAACAGGCCAGATTATTAATCTGGTTGAGCTTTTTTGAAACTCTGGCCTCAGTTGTGGGTACCGAGCTTCTCTGAAAATTCTGGTTGTAGGATCCATCCCTGCAGGACAAAAATCCTATAGGAAATGGGAGGTGTCTCAGAGTTAGGTGCACAAAGCAGCTTTTACACAGGAAGTTCTTATGAATAGGGCACAGGCAGCACCAGTGTATGTCACCAAACTATTTTATAAAAATGAAGGGCAACATTTTCTCTGATCTACCCTATGCATTTGATTGTGCCACACCTTTAAGCGGGGAAGATGTTGTCCGGCTGGCTGAGGGAAAGGGAACAGTGCTCTATGGGTGTGGAGGGGAAAGCAAGGTCAGAAGGTGCTGCAAAAAGGGGGGACTGGATCAGCATGGCCACACTGACTCATCTCCTTGGACTGACAGGGTTGAAAGGGGCAAGCCCAGACAGGAAAAGCAGGGACAGAGGTGTGTGGGGGGGATTCAAACACTGTGAAGCACAGATGGAGCAGGATTGTGGGGGTCAGTGGTGAGCCACAGGTAGGATTCTCACAAGAATGGCAGAGGCCTGGCCCCACAATAGGTGCTGGTGGGGCCCGGGGTGGTGTGTTTGATTACCAAAGGCAGCCTCCTAGGCTGATGGCAGGTACGGGGGAGCTCCAGGGAAAGCAAACACCCACACAGGTGAGTTGGCTATGTTTTCTGATGGGATAGCCAGCAAGTGGTCAAGATTTTGCCTCTGAGGTTATTTCTACAGCATTACAGGCATCCAAATTGTATGGGGTCACCCTGTTTTACTCAGTGGATTGCAGGAGATAAGGGTGACACTGATGGCAGGAGTGGGTTGGATCAACAGCAGATGGAGGTTGCTGATTGCAGGGGTGATTTGGATCTGCACTGGGTGGAGGCTGAGGGGACATGTGGTACAGGTGGGCCCCTGTCATACAATGTGGCAATAAGTATCGATGGTGGGGCACCTTGGTGAGATGCAGGGTCTGTCACTATTTGTTCCTCTGAGGCCTTATATCTGGGAGATGGGGATGGACCTGGTAGGGTATTAAATGGGCTTACTTCGAAGGTTTCTGGTGAGGTGGTTGCATACCAATGACCCCACGGAGGATCCACATCATTGCATCACAGTTAACATGCTCAGGGATCTTGTGCAGATCCTTGGCACCATGTATTGTAGTGGACCGGAGGCAGCCTTGTTCAGGGCAGCATTCTTGATAGCATCTCTTTTGGTGCTTTCAGGATCAGTGAGCTCGTACCTGGGTCCTGTAGGGACTCCATGGGAAGGGCATTGAAACTGCTTGATGTACACTGGCAGTGGGAAGCAGTGCTACTAAATTTGCAAAAGTTGAAGATGGATAAAGGAGGCCAGGGTGAATCTGTTATCCTATGGGAGGGTGGTGATCCTGGGGTCTGCCCCATGGAGGTTTTGAGGGCCGACATGGCAATATAACTGGGGAAGGGGATGGGTCCTTCTTTATGCACAGTGGCAGGAGTCCCTTCACAAAATATCCATTTATTATAGTGTTGAGACCGGGACTGCTGAGGTTGGGGCTGCCAGCCCAGGAATTTGGTTCCTGTTCAGTCAGAACCATGGCAGCAACAGCAGCAGAACAACTGGGTATGAAGGCAGAGGCAATTCAGGCAATAGGGTATTGGCATTCAGAAGCATACAGAATGTATGCAAGACCCTTAGGTGGGAAATCAGCATTAATTTGTTGTAATCTCATTCTATATGTTGGAAGACCGGCCATGCAGATGGTGGTGTGGATCCACAGGTACGGTCTTGTCTTTTTTGGGAGAATAGGCAGGGGTCCAAGTTGCCTGAGGGTTCGCAGCTGGGGTTCAGCAGGGAAACTTTCCTGAGTTGGCATGGAAAAAGGGCCATGTCAGGAGACCAGTCAACACCACTGCTGAATACTATGGGGGCTAGTCAGCGGTCCCCAGATATAATTGTGGTGCCTCTTGGGGAAAACAATTTGGGAATGTGTGAAGGGGTGGAATTAATGCTCAGAGTGAAGAGTGACTTGAAGCTGATTCTTGAACTTTTCCTAGGAGTTAAAATGGTGTGGTCATACATGCTTTAACACAGGGTCTCGTGGGGAGCTCTGAGGCCACCCCCAGGTAGACGAGATATGTGAACATGGAGGTGGCCAAATCCTTAGGGCCATAGGAGGGACAGTAATTTCACAACCTGGCATAGCATACAGGGTACCAGTTATTTCGGGAGGATGAGGTTCACCTGTCAGACTTGGGTGCAAATACATTTTTGTCGGATATAAAATAGGGCATTAGGAGATGTCTGGGAACCCGATTGTGTTCAGGGAAGAGGCAGCCTGGCTAATTGCTGGCACCTCCTTGTGGCGGATGTTCAGTGGAGGCACTCCATAGGGAAGGTATACAGTGACCAGACAACAGGCTTAGTAAGGACTTAAAAAGGAGGTATATGGAATGGAATGATGAATTGTTGGAGCTCCTATAGATGGTATGGCAGGAAGCCAACCACCCTTTCTTATAGTCAACCTTAACCCTTCTACAAAGGGGAATGGATTGTAAGGTTCCAGCAATGGATTGACTGGGGGACCTGGATGGAAAAAGGGAGGTGCTAGCAGTAGCCCTCCGGGTAGTTATTGAATGAACAGAGGGTTACCTGCACTGTACACTTTTATCTGCCTGGTAGTCCCAGACATCTAATAATAAAGTTGTGGCCTGATTAAAACCATATCAAGTGTCTCCTGTCCTTCTTTTGGTATAGCCAGACAATGTGATTGGCACTGGAATCTCTATTGCATTTTCTGCACTCATCCTGTCCTATTCAAGAGGGGCTCTATATGCAAAACCCCATCAAATCTAGGACAGCCAAAATTGAATGTAGAATTGTTGCTTTCTTACAAAACCAAAAAAAAAAATAGATGAAGCAATAACACAACTGACTTTTATTTATTTTTATATACATATATATATATAATATTTATCTCAAGGCCAAGGCACAAACACAAGTTTCTTAAAAGTAAAAATATACACAGGGAAAAGTATTACTCATTAGATCATAACAGCAGCATCTCTCCTCCTTTGAAGTAGTGTTATTAAATGCTAAGAAGAGTTGACATGTTGCATACAGTAAGAGATGTGAAATGAATGCAAGGGGGATGTACAATTCTTCCAAGAAGGTACATTCATAAAGGTATTATCTGTGCAATGGGGAGGCAGGGGGAGATGACACAGGTTAATTAATTAGCCTTTCACTGAGAGACCTGGATGCAAATGCTAGTAAAATGTTAAGTGAAAATAAGTCTGGTGATCTCATGCAACACCCTAGCAAACATTTGTACATATCATCACCACACAGCTTAGCATAGATCAGCATGATTAGCAGATAAAGATATAGAATATTTTTTTAAAAATCATGGAAAATTGCAAAGATTCATTTTAATTTTCCTCTGGGTTCACATTATTTATTTTAAAAAATGAAAAGTAAGATTTTTGTTTTTTTCCCTCCCTTGAAGCTCATTTTCCTGTACCCAACGCATGCATGGAGTTGATCCTGTGTCCCTGGGGGGAATGAGATCTTTACTTGAGGACTCCCTTCTTGGATAAGCTGAATCTTTTCCTAGAACCTTGACCCACGGGCTAGTGGTAAAGTACTAGACTGGGACTTAGGAGATGTAGTCCTATTCCCAGCTCTGAAATAGATCTATTTTGTGAGTGTGACCTTGGGCAAACTAACTTCAGCTCTCTGTGTCTCTGTTTCTCCTCACACTCTATCTTTCTTGTCTTCTTACATGTTAAGATCTTCAGGGCAGAAACTGTCTCTACCATGTGTTTGTACAGGTCCTAGAACAATGAGGCCCTGATCTCACTTGGGTACTGATAATACAGATATTAAGCAATCAAAAGAATAACTTCATGGTGGGCTAGGGAGGAAGGATGTTCTTCTGGCAGAATCTCTTGCCCACACTCTAGTCATCTCCTGCCTTTGCTGGGTCCCAATGGTTCATTCTTCTTGTCTTTGATTTCCAGCTCTACACCAATCTACCTTCAACTACATCTACAATCATCTCTTCTTTTTCATTCTTCCCTCTTGTCTTGGCTCTGACAATGATAACCCTTTTTGTCACTTTCTCTCCTCCTCCTCTCTGAGCGTAAATACTTCCCATCCCTGTTTGCCCAATCATCATCACCTCCTCACTAAAATATCTCCCGAAAACTCAACTCTAATGATGCCCTAAAAAAGACAGTTCATTTGCATGCAACAGTAAATAAATGAGTGGATACTACATGAATTGCTAGAGCTTGATCCAAAATAGAGGGGGAAAATTCACTCAAAAATTTACGGATTTTCTTTTCCCATCACCTCCTTTTTTAATCAAAATTTCCAACTGTCTGACATTTTCCAACTGGCTGAAAGATCTCTCATGGATTTCAGGAATTCACTGGAGGGACAGGATTGTGTAGACAGATTCTGTATTTCAGCTTTGGCCCTGGCAGCCTCTGAACAGAATAAGTCACCAGAGGAGAGAGGATGCTCCATTCCCCACCCATCCTACCTATCCATATGGATTGATGGGGACCAGAACAAGGTGGGGACAGATCCATGAAAATAGCTGATCCCCATGCAGACACCCTATAAGAATGGATCTCTGGAGCAAGACCTGATCCTCAGTAAGGACATTGGGATGTGTCCTTTTCATTAAGTCTTGGCTGCATGTAGTTTTTTACACCTGGTAGTGGATGGTATCATTGTATGTATCTGGCATTTTCTTTTTTGAAAATTTCTGCCTCCATCTAAGAAAAGAAAGCATTTTTATCATGACCATTTTGCAAATCTCCATTAGTTGTCTCTGTTCAGGAAGCAGGCTCAGGTGTAGAACAGCAGGTGTGTTGGCAGGTCAGAATTCGGATGCACTGGCGGAGGTGAGCAGGAAGAGCATAAATAACATCTGCCCATGCTATATGTGGTTCTAGCCCCAAGCCAGTGGTCCCTCAAGAGCACAAAGAAACTAAAAGGGGTGGGGAAAGAGCACTGCCACACACCAATTAGCTTTGTATAAACAGAGCTCCTCTGGCACTACTGAAGGCTTCCAGTAAAATAGATATCCTGGTCAAATATTATGGGACTTCAGCTATGTTGTTTCTTGATTATTTTAACTTCTTTTTCTATGGTCTCTACTAGTTCCAGGTCATCAATATGTGTGGAACTTATTTTTCGATGTCCTATATAAGATGTTCCTTTAACACATCTGGACCTGTGTTTTCAAACTTAAAAATAAATTATTTGCAAACTCTCCCCAAAGACAAAGCTCCTTCCATCCTAAACCATCATGGCACACAGTCAAAAGCCCGATGTTATGTACAGTTGAGTTCCATTGAATATAAACTTCATTCCCTCCAATCACATAATCTATATGCCCACTGCCACGCATGGCTATCAGTTTTTCTTCACTTGCTGTGTTACGTCTCACATAGGCCCTGAGCCTGCAAACACTTTGGTTTATGCATAAAATTACATACATGAGTAATTCTCTTGACTTCAATGGGACTGCTCACATGAGTAAACTTAAACATGCACATACATGTTTGCAGGATCAAATTATTAATTAGATAGATAGATAGATAGATTTTTATTCAATGTCCTATCCAGTGTTCCAACTGCATGCAAACCAACAATAACAACTTTTACAAAACAAAGAATTCCCTCCATCCCAACATCTTATCACCTGTTATAAATACAATGTTGCTAACTTCCATGAGTACATCCAGAGTCTCACATTTTTTTTCCTTAAAGCCCCATCTGCCATAATCATGTTAATGCATGAAAATCTCGGCTTTCATTTGTTTTCTTTTAAAGTATGTTTCTGGCCCCCAAACCTCAGGATTGTAGAGGATAACTTGAAAATAAGAAACAAGTGCACCCTAAGACTGAAAATCCAAAAAGCAAATAAAAATGATCCAATATTTAATATCTTTTAAAAATATAGCTTGTATTTTAAGCCACACTCATGAGTTTGGAGGGCTGCACTCATGGTTTTTGAATGTTTGGGGCTGACAAAACTGTAGATAGCACCTGCTAGAAGTCATTCTTCCTAAACTACTCCTTTCTCAAAAGTCTAGGAGAAATACTGTATATAAGCATTACTTACTGCCTGGAAAATCAACAGACTCGGGATCTGTCGAACCAAAGTTAAGTGACAAAACAAGTTGTGAAGTTGAGATTCCTTCATATAAATGCCATCCTCAGTCCCTATTAGGCTAAACCAATGTTGCTGCCATGGAGTCCCACAAGGTGAAACGCCGTTGTTCAAATAAGGCACTTACACCGCTGTCCATTAAAACCAGCAAGTTTATTTGCACCAGAACAAAACCAGCAGCCAATGAATAAAGACCTCAAGAGGTCTTCTAGTCCAGTACCCTGCACTCAAGACAGGACTAAGTATTATCTAGACCATCACTGACAGGTGTTTTTCTAAAGTGCTCTTAAAAATTTCCAGTGATAGAGATTCCACAACTTCCCTAGGCAATTTATTCTGGTGCTTAACCACCATGACAATTAGGAAGTTTTTCCTAATGTCCAACTTAAACTGCCCTTGCTACAACTTAAGCCCATTGTTTCTGGTTCTATCCTCGGAGGTTAAAGAGAAAGCTTTTTCTCCCTCCTACTTAGAACAATCTTTTATGTACTTGAAAACTGTGACCATGTCTCCCGTCAGTCTTCTCTTCTTCAGACTAACACACACATTTTTTTCAATCTTCCCTCTTGGTCATGTTTACTAGACCTTTAATCATTTTTGTTGCTCTTCTCTGGATTTTCTCCAATTTGTCCACATCATTCCTGAAATGCAGCACCCAGATCTAGTTACAATACTCCAGCTGAGGCATAATCAGCACGGAGTAGAATGATGTTTGCTTGTTTTGCAACAGTGTTGCATTGTTGACTTATATTTAGCTTGTGATCCACTATGACCCCCAGATTCCTTTTCACAGTACTCCTTCCTATGCAGTCATTTCCCATTTGGTATGCGTACAAGTGATTATTGCCTCCTTAGTGGAGTACTTTGCATTTGTCCTTATTGAATTTCATGCTATTTACTTCAGAGAATTTCTCCAGTTTGTCCAGACCATTTTGAATTTTAATCCTATCCTCCAAAGAACTTGCAACACCTCCCAACTTGGCATCATCTGCAAACTTTATAAATTTACTTACTATACCATTATCTAAATCACTGATGAAGATATTGAACAGAACTGGACCCTGAACTGATCCCTGTGGTACCCCACTCAATATGCCTTTCCAACTTGCAGATTGGCAAAAGCCCTGGGGTTTTTTCACCTTCCTCTGCAGCGTGGAGGAGGGGTCACTTGCTGGAAGATTCTCTGCACCTTGAAGTATTTAAACCATGATTTGATGACTTCAATGGCTCAGACACAGGTTTGATACAGGAATGGGTGGGAGAGATTCTGTGGTCTGCATTGTGACCTTAAAGTCTATGTGAACCACTGATAACTACTCTCTGGGAACAATTTTCTAACCAGTCATGCACCCACCTTATGGTAGCTCCATCTAGGTTGTATTTCCCTAGTTTGTTTATGAGAACATCATGCGAGACAGTATCAAAAGCTTTACTAAAGTCAAGATAGATCACGTCTACTGCTTCCCCCATCCTCAAGGCTTGTTACCCTGTCAAAAAAGCTATTTGGTTGGTTTGACATGATTTGTTCTTGACAAATCCATGCTGTTACGTATCACCTTATTATCTTCTAGGTGTCTGCAAACTGATTGCTTAATTATTTGCTCCATTATCTTTCTGGGTACTGAAATTAAATTGACTGGTCTGCAATTCTCTGGGTTGTCCTTATACCCCTTTTTATAGATTGGTACTATATTTGCCCTTTTCCAGTCCTCTGCAATCTCACCTGTCTTCCATGAACACAGAGCAACATACTCTCTGTGGGAAGCAGCAGTGAGCAAGAAAGCAACCAACCATATTCTGCAGTAGCTGAAATTTTCCAAATGGACTTCAGGTATAGCCCTATGAAGAGAATATTGGGATTTGGGAACTATAGTGAGGTCCTGATCCAGATGGATGAGTTGCATCCATCTAGCCAAACTATAATTGCTGTGAACAGTGAAAGTGCTGTAGGAGCAACAAATAAAATAAACCACTTGTCCACATTTCCACAATTAAAGCACAGACATATCACCTCCCTCCTTCAGACAGCTCCACTAGTTTCACACTCATTTCAGGATGCAATTAAAAATAATCCTCCGTGTTTAAACCTATCCAATGGACAGTCAGCTGTAGCTCCTGGACTTCACTTTTCTACTGTACAAGCATCAATCCATTTCCACAATCTCCCTACGTAAGAGTCACCTTCTCTCCTGTCTTGCCATGTGGAAAAGCCTTTCTCTATCTCTGTCTCTTCTGCATTTCATGTTTTTTCACAATCTTCATTTCAAACATATTTCCACTCCTTTGCTTATATCACTTACTTTGTCTCTTTGCTATTATGTATCATTTAATTCTGGAATGCAGTTTAAGATACAGGTTGTCTGAAACAAATTTATTCAGCACATGTCTATTTCTTCTCCATATAGCACTTTCTCTCCCAATTGTTTCTGCATTGCTCAAACTGAGAGTGGATGCAATATCTACCTTCAGATTAAAACTCCCATTTTGGAATGAAGCATGGTCAGTGGGCTAGCACATTAATTTGTTACCATGCCAACCTGGCTAATCTCAATTTTAATGTATTGGAGAGGGGAAATTGACAGTAAAGCTGTAAAGCATAAAAAGGGCTCATTGGCGAGAACGGCTCTTGTACTTAAAACCCATTAAGTAGGCAAATGAAAGGAATAACTACTAGCAATGATTAATTAAGGTAATAAAAACTCATTAAGTAATCATAAATCGTGGACATGCATCAACAGCCATCTCCTTTACTGTCACTTTAAATAGAAAAATATTAATTTCTGGAGTCTGGGAAATAATGATGTGTTAAATATTTAAAAAAATAATAACAACACTTCTGCTCTGAAAGAATGTTACTGTTCAAAAAAGTTACTGACCAGTGGCAGGAAATGGCATATAATTGCAGGTGTTAAAATTACTTGTTAACAAAACACATAAAGTTCGATATACAATATACTCAAACTTCACACAGAGATACATGAGGCAATCACTCATAATTAGGGACAATTATGCCTATTGCAATTTAGTTATGATTTTTCTAGATCAATGGCAACATTCTATATGTCTTTATTACTAATAAAATATACATCCTCACGCCCCCCCCACCCAAAAACAGAAAACAAATGAAATACGAACAGTGGCCAACAAATAGAACAAAAAAAATAAATAAATCATGGCCCGTATTTTCAGGAGCGACTAGCAGTTCTGGGTGTCACCTTAACACCACAATGGGGTCAGATTTTCCAAAACTGATGAGCACTTAGCTTCTGAACATCAGGCCATTTAGAGTATGTCTACACCACTGTTGGACACGCACAGCTGCCCTGTGCCAGCTATCTCAGGCTTGTGGGGTTTCAGCTAAGGGGCTGTTTAACTGTGGTGTAGGCATTTGGGTTTGGGACTGTCCCACCCTTCAGGGTCCTAGAACCCAAGCTCCAGTTGGCACCCGAACATCTACACTGCAATTAAATAGTGCAATTAAACAGCTCTACAGCTCTGACTTTTAAATTTTTTTTTGTTGCAAGTTATTCTGAATATCCACATTCAGGGGCAGCTCATCAGCTAATATTAATCAGCATAGTTCTGTTGATATTTAAGTAATAATAATGGACACATATTTAATGACATTCATCCAAGGATCTCAATGCTTTTTACAAATATAACGTGTCACCACACCCCTGTGCGGTGGCCCATTATCCTTGAAAAGATTTATTATATTAATTTTTCTGGTGGCTAAAGAGAGAGTAACTTTTCTGAGGTCATAATGTTTGATGGAAGAGGATGACTTTCAACGTTACCTAATTAGTAGTGGATTTGAATTTTATCAGGGTGTAAATGGAGTGAAATGAAACCCATCCAAAATATTTATTCTAAATGTTTTAAATTTATAAATAGAACTGCTCCAGAGTAAAGACAACTACAGCATGCTACTCTCACCCCTACAATACTGCTCAGTAGTGGCTGAAAAGTTTTGAAATTCAAAGTTTTTCAGCAACACACACAACAATAAATTGATCACATAAAGGCTTATGAAAAAAATCATCCTATTTTACAATCAACTCTACGGTTGATGTTCTAAACACATCCAATGTCCTGATGCAGAAATGTGATATTTCAGGCATGACATAAGAACAACAATCCATTCTTATTTCTGAGGCCTTCATGTTTAAAGGAAATGCTACCTAAGGGGAGTGTTAGCGCCAGGAACATTAAAACACATGATTACCACTTATCACTGCACAAGAATCATTATACATTCAGAAGGCTTTTGTGTATTACTGTGTTTGGATAAGTACCAAAAATTTTCAAAACTAGTTTCACTGAACTTAAGGAAGGCCCAATTGTAATAGATATGGGTGAGGGGGGGAAATGCAAGTTGCACGAAAAGCCATTAGGTATCTAGAAAATGAGGCATCTTTCCATTAAAAAAAGTGTTAATATATATAATATCAGCTATCATTTTTAACCTGCTCTTTCATATTTTGGAACTTATATATATTTCAAAGAATTGGCTGTGACTTAGTTTTACAGAATTCCTGTTTATTTTAAATATGAAATGTATCTTTAAATCCCCAAACTCCAGGCAACTCCGAAAGTTAGAAGATAGCTTTAGTTCTACATCTATCTACATTATCATGCCTGACACAAAGAATTTATAGTCTAATTTGACTTTAAAATTGCAATTGTACTAATATGACTTCATTATTTAACAATGCATGCTGTGATCCTAAGATGGAACGAGCCGTATTATTGTTCTCATGCAATGCCATTCATTCAGAGATCACAAAGCACATTGAATATATCAGTAAGCTACTACTTATAGGAGGCAGGTGAATTTCACACATCAGTTAAGACATGTGTTCAGTGTTGCATAGTAAATCAACAAGAGTAAGAAGTGAGAACCAATGATGACTCCCAGTTTTTGTTTAAGTCATTCGACACGCAGTCTCACTTTTAAGCTACTGTAGATAAATTTTAACCTGGATTCTAATGGCTAGAAAGAAAGCAGACAGGAAAATTCTAATGATTTAGGGTCTCATAAGTATATTAGATTAGCCCTGGAGGATCACTAGTTACGATTAGCTGAAGTATTACTCTTCTCTGGATGTAAAACTCCCATTTATTTTCAGTGGGATAAAAGATAGCATTTGGCCCTTACATTTTAAAGGAGAAATGTTCATCCAGATTATGAATTGTGCCCCACATTTTCAAAGGGCTAAGTGCATGCAGATGTTTACACTTGCCTAATGTGAGTGCAAATATGCAATATGCTGCTCCGTTTGGGCTGAGTATATACCACAGCATGAGTAAATAGCAGCATATCCTTCTTTTAAAATGTTAGCCTGTGGCGATGATACTAAAGTAAAGTAATGAATAAAAGAATGGTTTTGGTTGCCACACAAACTTCACCTACTTTTGCACTTGCACGGAAATGCATTATTTCTTGGGTCCATAACGACGTCCTTAGAACTAAGTGGTGCAGTGCTAATTTTTACTATGCCTCCTGTGTGATATTAGGGTACCTGTAATAAATACACCTCTACCCCGATATAATGCGACCCAAGCAGTGCTCCGAGGGGGCGGGGCTGTGCACTCCAGTGGACCAAAGCAAGTTCTATATAATGCAGTTTCACCTATAACGTGGTAAGATTTTTTGGCTTCTGAGGACAGCGTTATATCGGGGTGGAGGTGTAAATTATTTATGGGCCTGTGCTAATAATGCCTGAAGTTACTAGAAAATGGAAAGACTGAGGAATTCACGCAGCACCTCTCAGGATCAGACCCAAAGCTCTTTAAAAAAAAAGAGGAAAAGGAAGCAGTAAGAGATTTTTGATAGATCTACGCCTGTGCTATATATCAGAGGGGTAGCCGTGTTAGTCTGGATCTGTAAAAGCAGCAAAGAGTCCTGTGGCACCTTATAGACTAACAGACGTTTTGGAGCATGAGCTTTCGTGGGTGAATACCCACTTCATCAGATGACATGCATCTGACGAAGTGGGTATTCACCCACGAAAGCTCATGCTCCAAAACGTCTGTTAGTCTATAAGGTGCCATAGGACTCTTTGCTGCCTGTGCTATAATAACCAGATCAAAATTAAACCATTCATTGCTTTCTCCTTTCCTCCAGCTTCTTTTTCTAAAACACAGGAAACAGAAAAGCACATAAGACTAATAGTTTAATTGCTAAGTTTTGATAGAGTGGAGGAAGGAGGCTAGTTATCTGCTAAGTGGCTGTGCTCTAAAACTAGTAAGCAGGGATGCCTCTGCAGAGAGCAATCTGTGCATCTGCTCCCACTCTTTAGCACAGATCTTACTGGGATTACATGCAGAGAAATTCTGCTAGTGCTGGGAGGGTATCTATGAAGAGACACCAGATTTGCCCTCTCAGGGTTGTGGAGGCACTGCACCCTATTGGTGTGTTGCTGTGTATGACTCTGCAACGATGCTGAAAAGTAAGCTGCCAGGGAGCAACTGGAGTTAGGCTAAAAATAGGGCTATGCTGGGAGCATGGACTAGCAGTAGTCACTGTTCCATCCCAGAGACCTGAATAATGCATTCATAAAGACAGTACAATGTGCCCAGGGGTTTGCTGATCATGGGGAGGTTGAATTCCATCCCCACCAGTCCCCATTTGGTGACTTGCACAAAGCCAGGTTATTTTGGTTTCTCTTGGGGAGGACAGACTTCCACCCAATGACCGTTTCAGTGCTAGAGTATTAGTTATTTAAGCATCCATTGTTACTTTAGTTACAGCTAAGTAGTCAGCTCTAAGGAAGCTCATAGTCTCCTTAAATTAATGTGAGTGTGAGGACATGCTGAAGATCTGTGGTAAACAGGGACTTCAGTTTTGTCAGACATTGCAATTATGTTAGAGTCAGCAGTCAGTAGACGGCAGAATGAATTGCAAGGAAAATTGTACTGTGATGCTGCACTCCATATGTTTTATGAAAATATGCTTTGGATGTGAATATAATGTAACAAATATGCTTTATGCAAAAGATCTCTTGTAAGTATCAGAGGGGTAACCATGTTAGTCTGGATTTGTAAAAAGCAACGAAGAGTCCTGTGGCATCTTATAGACAAACAGAAGTATTGGAGCATGAGCTTTCGTGGGAGAATACCCACTTCGTCAGACACATGTGGTGGAAATTTCCAAAGGCAAGTATAAATATGCAGGCAAGAATCAGTCTAGAGATAACGAGGTTAGTTCAGTCAGGGAGGATGAGACTCTCTTCTAGCAGCTGAGGTGTGAATACCAAGGGAGGAGAAACTGCTTTTGTAGTTGGCTAGACATTCACAGTCTTTGTTTAATCCTGAGCTGATGGTGTCAAAGTGCTCAGGATTAAACAAAGACTCTGGACTGATGCTCTGGCCTGCTGCCTTACTCTGTTCTTGCAGCCCCAGCTCACATGGAAGACAGGCCCTGGGCTTTCAACTCCCTCATTAACTCCTGGGGGAAATCTGCGTCATTGCACATGTGCAGAATTCATGTTTCCCACAGATTTCTTTGCTTCCTTGCAGAAAAAATGACTTTCTGACAGGGAAGCTGCAAGAGCAGTCACACACCTCTCCCTAACAGTGCAGGTACAATGGTTCAGGCACCCAGAGCAGCTGGCAGAGAGGTAAAACACTGTGGAGCTGGGGACACCCCAGCCAATGGCTCCTACCCAGAGCTGGGATCAGTCTTAGGTGGGCTGGAGGCAGGAGAGGGCGGGACTTCCTCTTCTGCTGGAAGCAGTGGCTGGGGCTGTGTTAAACCCACCCCAGAAACCTCCCACAGGTGCAGGAAGCTCAGCATCCTCCCTTGCTTCCTGCCCCATCGCTCCTCAGTTCCGGAGGGAGGGGTCACTGTAGGGGAGCTGCTCCTCCATCTGCCCAACTCCCCATGTATCCTGACCTCCCATGTCCAGATATCCCTGCCAAGCCTTACCCCATGCACCCAGAATCCCCCTAGTCCTCCATACCTGAACCCCACCCCACTGAACCTCAACTCCTGCATCTGAAATCCCACCTAGGCCCCCTGCCTCCAGACCCAAAGCCCTGCACCCAGACCACCCCTCACTGAGCTCCCTAAACTCTAACCCCCACCCTGATGAGTCCCACCCCTGCACCTTCCTGAGCCCTCATATCCAGAACCCCATGCCACTGACTTCCAATTAGCTGCACCCAGACCCCCACCCCACCAAGCCCCACTCCCTGTCATCCAGATTCCTCTGCTGAGCCCCATTACCCCTGCCCCTGGAATCTCTCCATTGAGCCTCTGTGCATCCAGATCTCCCCACTCCTGGACACCCCACTGAGCTGCCTGCATCCAGATTGTTCCATATAGAATCCTCTTACCCCACACCTGGATCACCCCACACTGGGGCTCCTTCCATGTAGATCCTGCCTGGTTGAGTTTGTCTGCCCACACCTGGTGTGTGTGGTGCAGAGGGGCAGGGCCTCAGGGTGTTTTGGGGGAAGGCCCAGGCCTTGTGCTGTGTCAAGGTTGGGTGCAGTCTCACTACTGCGTCCATGTCCCGGGGGGAGCGGAGGTGGTGTTGCAGGATGATCTCCCACCTTCGTGCAGTTGGTGGCCTGTGCTTCCCACTGCCACGCTGGAGCCTCTGCATTTACTTATTGACAAATAAAACTTGCAGATTTTTGCAGAAATTTAAAATATTGTGCACAGAATTTTTAATTTTTGGTGCAGAATGCCCTCAGGAATAACATATGTAATCAATGCAATGTAATTTTGTCAATGAAATACTAAGTATGCATATCTCTTTTACAACCATATGTGCATGAAAAAGACTTTTTCTATGTTATTTAGAAAATCTAGCAATGCAATATAATATTATAAGACTCTGTAAATTCAAATTAACCCTGGGTGATCATGTTTATTTTGAAAACCTAAATAAAATGTAGTTAGTCGATGATCAAATTAAGGAATATATTATTACATGAATCACAGTTGCTAATTTTCTGCTATACAGGTGGAACAATACTGTGCACAATCACTGCAATTGTGAGGACATATGTATTATTTATTTAAATCTGCCATGAGACACAAGCAGAAGGCTGGGACAAGGATCTAAGCAGCAGCACTACAGCATAGGGGTGGGGGAGAGAAAGCACCCTTACGGATAATATGATTTTCTTTGTTGTAATAAAGTTCCTTGTTCACCATTAGAAGAAAGTGAGTTTTCTGTGATTCTTTACCATTTTCACCTGACCGCAATTCTGTCCAAAAACTAGTCTGCTATTATTCTTTTTAGAAAGATGGCATCTATAGTTAATATTATCTACATTTGTTTATTTTCCTTAAATGTAATACTTTCTTAAATGTTTTTACTTACGGATCCAAATCGTTTTTGGACACAGTTGCGAGGAGTTCCTGTTTGAGTCTTCAATTATCAGAACACTAAAGTGATACAGTTGGGAATGTTAGAATCTTTACAATGTTTTGTTTGAGGTATTTATACATTATATTATATATTTTACTTCTCTTCTACAGCCAGGCAAATTGTTGTTCATATTTGCAGGGTGAAAAAAAAAACCAATTGGAAATATGACCATAATGATTGCTTACTTCTATGCAATGACCAGATCTTAGTAATTAACTGACACCACACTGGAAACAAAATCAATGAACAAAAACACCAATGATCAGCTCACCAATTTCAAAAGAAGAACTATTACTTACACCCTCAATCCTGCAGCATTGGCTTCATAGCTCAGGTGACAGCTGTCACAATCAATTGGTCAACAAGAAAAATTGTTGGGGAGAAAATACTGTAGTTTGTTGATTGTAAGAAATTCAATCACTGGCAAATATTCTCTTAGGAAATGCTGGCCAGTTAATCTAGTCAACAATCTTTGACTCATTGAACAATAGCTGCCTTTCATCATAAAAGCAGAAATAAACAAAAGATTTGTTTCAAGTGGCCAGGGGACTTCCAAATAAATTTCACAGCCAAATATCAACAGCATTAAGCAGAAAATGTAACTGTTATATGTGTTCAGTTCAGCATAAGTAACTGTGAGTGTATTTATTATTTCTACAGGTCATAGTCAGCAGTGCTTTGGAATGCTCAGTAAGGTGATATTGTGGCTGGAACGTCTATCTATCTGTTGCTGCTCCTCATGAGTTTATTATGCATTGTTATATCTTTTTATTGATCACAATGATCATCCTTCCTGGGACTTTGCTCTGTGTACAGGTGAGAAGAATCAGTACTGCTGTAGGATCCAGGTGAGAATAGCCTAGGTTGTTTGCTGCTGATAAATACACTGTCCTGTGGCTCTCATTGACTGATCAAACTGGTGAAAATTATGATGTGTTGTCACCCATCCACAGCCATTCTGTGACTGATGTACAGCCATTGTTTGTAACTTGCATCTCTGTTTACACATCGCCACTGAATTTAGCCTAGATACTACATTGGGTTTTGTAGCCATATAACTCAGGCTTCATTTTGCTGAAATGGTTCCCCCCCTGTTCATTGTTTGAACTGTTCTACATACAGTAATATTTCTTTGGCTTAAAATGTAAGCTACTGGGACCAGGGGACCTTGAAATACTGGTCCCATTGAAGTCTTTGGGACCTTAAGCACTGATTTCAATAGAACCAGGATTTCCACTCTTATCTTTTATGTACTCTATGAAGCATCACATGTACTTTTGATATTCTATAAATAATATATGATAAAATATGTTGTAATCATCACTGTTTATTATTGGATGAGTGTCTCATACAATTTGCCAGTTTCACACTCCAAATCTACTGAAAGAACTGGGAGCTGTGTCAAACAGAAAATCACTATTTTCTGCAGAAAATTAAGTCTATTGATCTTCTGGGCTGCGGGGAAAAAAACTCAGTGGACTTAATTATAATTAATTATAAGTCAACTAGTCCAAAACACAGACAAATGTACAAAGTCATAAGAACATAAGAACAGCTGTACAGGGTCAGATCAAAGGTCCATCTAGCTCCGTATCCTGTCTACCAATAGTGACCAATGCCAGGTGCCCCAGAGGGAGTGAACCTAACAGGTAATGATCAAGTGATCTCTACCTAACAGAACCTAACAGGTAATGATCAAGTGATCTCTCTCCTGCCATCTATCTCCACCGTCTGACAAACAGACGCTAGGGACACCATTCCTTACCCATCCTGGCTAATAGTCATTGATGGACTTAACCTCCATGAATTTATCCAGTTCTCTTTTAAACGCTGTTATAGTCAACGTAGTCTAACATAAAACGATAATTAAAATGAGAAACATAAAATCACTGTAATTAATCTTAATATTCTGGTTTTCATCGAAAAAAGTACTGATGAAAGGTACCTAGTACCTACACTCTGGTTGAGACATTGTAATCCCGGGGCCAGTGAATCTTAGATTGGTACATATGGGCTTTGGACAGAGTTTTCTCAATGGAAGAATCTGCTCAGCCATTTGCTCACAGGTTGAGTTTGGCCACTTTTCAAGACTTCTCCCCTTATTCAATGTTTTCCACATGAGAAACTGGAGTAGGGTAAGATATGAGGCCTTCTGCATTTTTAGAATTAGTTGATTCTGACTGAAATGATGAAAGTAGGTATGTGATTATTATTGTTAAGGCTATGTTTTAGTTACAGGTATTTTTAGTAAAAGTCACGGATAGGTCACCAGCAGTAAACAAAAATTCATGTCCCGTGACCTGTCTGTGACTTTTACTATATACTCCTAACTAAAACTGGGGCCAGGAGTGCTCGGAGGGGGCAATCCAGGACCCCTGCTGGTGCTGTGGGGGAGGCAAGTGGTGGCATGTGGCCTGGAACCCCCACTGGTTCTGGGCGGGAGGGTTAACGGGGCTTGCAGGGTCCCTACCCAGCTCTGTGAGTCCCTGCAGCTCCTAGGAGGAGGGACGGCCGGGGGACTGCTCCTGCCACAAGTGCTGGCTCTGTAGAGCCCATTGGCCAGGAACTACAGCCAATGGGAGCTTCGGGGGCAGTGCTTGCACGTGTGGGCAGCCCACGGAGCCCCTTGGCCCCTGCTCCTAGGAGCTGCAGGGACATGCCACTGGGAGCCAGGAATCACCCCCCCACCAAGGTAAGCGCTCCCTCCCACACACTCAAACTGCTCCTGTTGGCCCAGGAGCTCTCCTGAGCTAGCACGTGCCACTGCAGAAGTCACAGAGGTCATGGAAAGTCACAGAATCCATGACTTCTGTGAGCTCCGTAACAGTCACACAGCCTTAATTCTTGTACACAAAAATGCTGAGAGGCCATAGTAGGTGTATATTTATACTTCAAAAGATTAAGGCATCTCATCTATCTCCAATCATATAGTCATAAATTTCAAGGCCAGAAGGAACTATTGTGACTGTCTACTCTGACTTCCTGTATAACACTGCCCATAAGACTTCCCCAAAATAACTCAGAGAGCATATGTTTTTTTTTAAAAATCCAATCTTGATTTTAAAATTGTTATCATGATCTTTGGTAAATTGTTCCAATAGTTAATTACCCTCACTGTCAAAAACGTGTCTCTTATTTCCACTCTGAATTTGTCTAGCTTCAACTTCCAGCCACTGGATCCTGTTATACCTTCTTCAGTTAGATTAAAGAGCTCATTATAAAATGCTCAGAAAAAAAAATCAGATCTTAGGCATCTCACACTGGGCCCTCAACATTAGTGAATACTTTGAACCATAATCTCTCTGCACCACAGTTCCCCATCTGTAAAATGGGGTTAATAATTCACCATAGAGGGTGTTGCAAAAAAAATTTATTGTGAAGCACTCAGACATTATAGTGATGAGCATCATAGAAAAGCCCATGAGGAAATTAATAATTCTCTCTTTAGAGCAGAGTTTGAACTCATTTCTGTAAATAAGGCATGATGCACGCATTGAACATCAATGAGAATAGCTTTTCATTATGTGAGCACCATCCATCCTGGGCACTGAATGAGGCACTGGCAAAAATGCTAATTTACAATTGCAGATGCAGTAAACCACTATTAAAGACACCATCTCCTCCTCAGAGGAAATCAAATCTGTGATTTGAGGCAGCAGTAAGTGATCAAATTGTAGTTTATTTTATTACAAAACCCAGTCTGGCTTAGTTGACAAATTGAACTATCCCCATCCTTCCTGACCAAACATATCTGCCTTTGAACTATGTGACTATGGCCTATAGTTTGCAAGCTTTATTCTCGCTCTCAAAATCAAATCAAACTGTCTTACAGCAGTTTCCCTAAATTCACAAGGCTCTAAAAGCTGCTACACAGTCTGTTCAGGCTTGGTAGAAAAATTAAACTGTTGCTGGACTATCTGACAATGAGAACTGTCTTTGGACTGCCTGACAGTATATTGAAACAGAGGCTTTATTTCAAATATGCTCAGCAGTGCCCTTCTCCTTGGTTCCACTCCTTCTCCCAAGGCATCACTTGCATGGCTGGCATTAAGCCTATCCCCCTCACTTCTGATGGGCAGTTTAATTCTTTTGCTCTGCTCAGTCCCCCCTTGTGACTGATAGCTCAGTTCTACTGCCCTGCTCAGCCCCACGCCTGAGGCAATTCAGCTTCAGCCATCATTCTCTCAATTCTGTTGTGCATTATGGTTCTCAGTCAGCTTTCCCTGCTCTCCTTGATTGGCATGCAGGAAATTTGTCACTTCTACTTGTCCCAAGGTTTTGGGGGCAATAGGAGTTTTCTTGGCCTGCAGGTTTATGACGATTATTGCATAGTGACCTTACCCTTGCTATGAATCTATGAATAGCACCTAGTTACTATTGTCATAGATTAGAAATAAACCTATAAATAAATTAATCAAATCTCACACAGCAGTTTTCCTTAGGAGGAATTTTTAGTTCCCAAACATTCCTGAGTCCGTGCAAACTTCACTTTGTCATGCTGCAAAGAACTGGCTGTACCACCATTGCTCACAGCGGAAATGAATGTTAATGTTCCACAATGGGTTTTTAGGTCTCTTGGTTAAGTGTAAAATCTGCATGCCATTGTTTGTTTGTTTGTTTTTTTAATTGAACATCTACCACATCCTGACTCTGTGAATGCTAAGGGAAAAGCAAAGCTGAGCTGATGAGTTGCTTTACTATAATAAAAATTATTTATTAATACTTGCAGATAATTTTACATAAACAAACTGCAGTTTGATCAGAGGAAACAACCAATCATCAAGAGTAGGATGGAAAAGAAGTCCTGTGATTAAGGCACTGGGTCTGGCACTCAGCAGAATTTGATTCCTGGGTTTGATTCCTGGGTTTGGCGCAGTCTCTTACTTTCTGTGTTTCAGCTGCCTCATCTATAAAATGACCATAATAGCCTGTATTCTTCTTCTGTATTTCTTTTATCATAGCACGTGGAGGTCCCACTATAAAAGGTGCTGTCAAATTATATGAGAGACATTTCCAAAGAGTTGACCATCTTAGGATACGTTGACACTACAGCGTGAGGTGTTATTACAGTCCGGGCAGCCATTCCGATGCTAGCACAGCTAAGAATATTAGTGTATACGCAGAGGCATGGGCCTCCATGCAGACTAGCAACACAAGTAAATACCCAGTGTGCTTATATAGCCTATTCTGGAGCCCGTTCCACTACAGCTTCACTGCTATTTTCAGTCCTGCTGAAATCACACTGCAGATTGCAATGAAGGCATACCCTAAGTTCAAGTCATGATGCAGGAACAGGGTGTTGTGAGGATAAATGTATTAATGTTTCAGAGGCATTCAAAATGTATGGCGACATAAGTACTGACATAGAGAGATGAGAATATAAGAGGTCTTTTCCCATTTCTAAATTCCCAGATGTCATGCTTGCTTTGCTCTTACTATTACCCTTTCCTTACAGAGGAGCTTCATCAATTCAGTCATTCGGCATTTCCTTTTGAACCCATCATTTTATTGTAAACTCCTCTGTGTGCAAACAAGGTGGCTAAAACAAATTTTACCATCTGTGATGGGGTGGACAAACTCCACACTGAGCAACAAGGGTTTAAGGGTTTATTCTGGGCTCAGCCAGCTGCACCTGCAGCAAATGCTCCATCTGCTGGAGGAATTAAAAGGCAGCAAATTAGCTCAGTTGGTGAGCAGTGCTGAAGATGAGCAGCTCTGCAGCACAGTGCAGAGTAAAACCTAGAGGCTCTGACGCAGCTGCCCAAAGGGGTCCCCCGTGAGGAAAGGGAGGACACTCTGCAGAGAGGGAAGTATTCTGTGGCCCTGGACAGTGGTGACTCCCTCTTGCTTCCTTGGGATTTGAATTTTCCCATCAGGCGAAGGCCTTGGACTGAGGTGACCCCAGGGGTGGGAGATGAGAGGAAAAGACCCAGGGGGGACAGCCTTAAGTAGTCTTGATTGCTAGGTTACTGGTAGCTAAAAGGGCCCGGGGTTGGGGCCTGATGAATTGGGAGGGCCTGGGCTCCCCTCCCCCAAACCCCCTTGGCAGTCTGGGGTTGTGGCTGTGACCAGGAAGCCACGTGTCACGGATTGTAGGGGAGACAAGGCCCTGCACCCCCGGCTTCTTGCAATTTACCATGACTCTAAGCCAGCTAGTAAAACAGAAGGTTTATTTAGATGACAGGAACACAGTCCAAAACAGGGTCTTGCCGATGCAGACAACGGGACCCCCTTTAGTTAGGTCCATCTGGGGGCCCCAGGGAGGCCACAACCCTGTTGGTTGGGTCACCCCTCTTTATTTCCTAGCCAGCTCCAAACTGTAAATCCCTTCAGCCTCTCACTCAGCCTCCCCCCGGCTCCTCCCCCAGCCTTTGTGTCCTTTGTCCAGTTTCCTGGGCAGAGGTGTTACCTGGCCTCCAACCCCCCTCCTGGGTCCTCATGTTATATGCTCAGGTATGCTCCCTTTCCCAATGCAGGAAGTCCCAGCAAAACTCCCCCGTAACCTTCCCAGGTCAATACTCCCCACTCAGTATTCAAAGAATCCCACCTCATCACACCACGCTTCCCAACGAGACCCAAGGTGGAGACCATTACACCATCTAGCTTCAAAATAAACACATAAAAGAAACAGCTGAAACAGTGAGATTTTTAACAATCTGGCCAGCTCTTGAATGACTTCCTTCACTGCTTGTAATGCACACAACTCTTTTGGTATGACACCTGGCACAAACAGCTGGGATAACAAGGTCACCAATGAAATCAGCAAACAGCTCGGAAAATGTTACCCGAAGAGCAGTTCAAGAAGATCTACCTCTTCCAGATGTTCTGGCTGCTTTATAGCCAAGGCACTGCCAAAGGCTGTGTGTACCCAAAGCTTCACTACCATCCCAGGCAACAGTGCATACTGCATCTGTAGTACATGCATGGTGCAGGGATCTTTTGTGCGGTTTAATCCAGCTGAGCACAAATGTCAGGGAACACAATAATGAGAGCAGGGCAGGTAACTGGATGGCAGTCACAGACCGGAAAGACTGCTCACTGAAAGCACAACCACCATGACCCAAAAGCACAGATTATATCAGCATTACTGCACATCAAAGATAGTGTGTGCCAGGGTTCTGGGGGCTTAAATGGTATCTGCCAAAAATAAGACGAGAATATGGCTATAAAGCAGCAACTTTAATTGGCTAAGACATGTTTAATGGCAAGGAAAGAATGCCTAGCCAGAATAAAAAGAGTTTTTTTCCCCCTACATCACAGAAACGACTGCTTTAAAAAAGCCCATGAATCTGTTGCAGAGTAAGCAAAATCATCACAGAACTGGAGGCTTTCCAGATGCCCTGTGCAAAATGGACATTATCCACCAAGGGATCTCAAGAAAAGTGTTTTCAAAGGACAGAGATTTGTAGTTACTTCAGCCTTCAAGACTTTTAAAACTAAACCCCATGACTGCAAAGAAGGAGAAAAAAGTCTGCCTATGGGTTCTTTGAGGAGGTGTAATGCAATCAGAATGAAGTGTTGTAGTGATCAGCAAGGGACTCAGATGTCAGGGATATTATCTGCAAGGTGGCAGATCAGTCTCAACTTGCTGCAGTTAACCTATCTCTGCTACTGTGCTAGGAATCAGGGACATTCTTCCTCATTCTCAGTCTTCCCAGAAGATGATGTGGACTGGGGCAAATGGCATCACTGAAACTGTGAGATGGGGATGGAACCACTCAGTGACCCTGAAATAATCTCAGGGAGAGGCCATTGGCCTAAAGGCAGGACTGTTTATTTATTCACAAATTTCATTTCTGTATAGACATTTCTACAGGTCTCATCTCCATCACATCCAACTAAACAGACGAGTGGTGCAGCATCGTCAAGAAACTGCTGATGACCTAGGGTGTGCAATGGGTTTGACGGGAAAGGGAGATGAATCTGTTACAAGGGCGAAGTTTCTTAGGGGTTCAGATTCTGCAAAACTCCAGCCTCCTGTAGGGAATGGATGGTGTCAAGCCCTATGCACCAACACCAAAAAAAAGTCTGATTTGGTTAGCTTGTGCAAACAGAACCTTGAAGGGTTTGCTCATCCCATAATAGGTAGATGTACTATTGCCCCCTAATGACTGGCTTACAGAAAATAAAAGCTCAACTACTGTTAAGAGGTAAAGGAGAATAAGACCGTGATCTTGTAAACACTTGTGCTTACACTTGCATGTGCTTAACTTCACATGCACTGAACTCAATGGACCTACTCACATATGTTGAATTAAGCATATGGCTAATGTTTGAAGGATAGGGACCTAAATGGTTATAGCCTGTGTTTCTTGAGCCAAAGTTTAAAGGCATTAAATGAAATCTGTTCACAATCTTCCTTTGTGGCTTTTTTTTTTACTCAATCAAAAGATCTGCAAGATCTCTAAGGCAGTTGATTCCCAGATTTCACGTTTTTGTTTTCAAGTATTAGTTGCCAAAATAAGTATCTGAAAGGATTCCCAGCCTGAAAGAATTATTGCTTCAAATTTACTACAATTCACCAAAAATCCTAACAGAGAATCAAGGTACAGTGACAACACAAAAGAGAAGTGGCAGAGATTTGTAAGGTCTTGATACAATGTGAAAAGGCATGTAAAAACATTTTCTATTCTACCCTGTCCTCTACAATGATACAATTGGTAGCTGCAGGTTCTGTTATCAAAATGACACAATGACAAAATGCATATTTTTAGTTGTGTTTGCTACTGTTTTCCTAAGATAAAATTATCCTAGAATATTGAATTTTACAGACATAAGAAGGAAACCAGCTGAGCTAATCTATACCTTAATGAAACTCACTGTGTCCCATTAGAAAAGCAGTTTCTTTTAGACAACAGGAAATATATATAGCAGATTACGACACTAATAGTTTTGTTAACATTATCTACTTTCACATAGATTTTAAAAGAATTATACATTATAAAGGTAGTGGCTGCTATCTTTAAAGTTGCTTCTTTTTATAGGATGTGGAACTTGCCAAACCAATTTTTCAGCAGCCTCATCAGTGAAGTGCAGACCCCTCAAATTTGGTCAGAGGGCAGTCATCAGTGATGTGTGACATCGTCTGTCTTTGGCCATAACTACATGTGGGATCCTCTCACTGACCCAGGTAGGAAGACTGGCTACGCATTGACCCTAGCCCATTCCAAATCAGTTCACCAGGGCTCCAGAGTGGTGTTGCAAATCAAAGCTGTGTACACAGTTGATTGGGTCAGTTATAAGAGACTTGTTTCTAACATCAGCCGCAGACCATTCTTCACAGCACATCGGTCACAGAGAAATCAGGGCAAGGCAAGTGACCTCACAGTGGGTGTCTCAATGACAGTGCGCTCTTGGACGGTCAAAAAGATGTGTGTATAGTGAAAGGTCAGTCATCTGCTGTTGTCAAGTCCAGAAACACAGAACCTGCCTTCATGTTTTTCTGAAATCGGTCTTTGATTAATATTGTCAAAGCCAGAATTTGTTTGCAGGTGGTCTGACTTCTCCAAAAGCCTGCTTGCTCAGTTCTGAGTATTGACTCCATTTCTGGAGAGGTGCACTAAAGAATGAGATGCTCCAGCACCTTGAATGGCACAGACAGAGATATTTGTTGATAGCTTGCAATGTAATGTTGGTCTTTCCCCAGTTTTGGAACAGGAATTACATATTCACCATGTCTTCAGAAATCAGTGGATCCGTGTTCTTCTTGCGCACTCCATGAGTACCTGATTTGTACTGTGGAAATTGATGATCCAACCAGTGGACCACATTTGAAGTCCTTTTTTAGGGCTGAAACTTGGTCATTTGCCAGCCGAAATTCCTGATGTAATTCTGCCCTGCCCTGCCCTCTCTCCACAATATTTGAGCTATTAGGCTAAGGGCGGCGGATAGGGATTGTTGACAACCAAATGGAGCATTATCAGCAATTAAAAGTTGCTGAATAGCTTCCATACTAATTTTCTCCTTACAGTCACTCATAATTTTCAAAATGTTAACCTATCAGGTTGCAATTTTCCAGTGTAAGTATCTGCACAGCAGTGATTATTGTTTTAGGAGGAGGAAGAGTAGAGACTGGGGTGGGAAGAAACATTTTCCTCATTATGGAAAAACAGTCTTGTGACCATTTTTTATTGCACTCAGTTTCATCACTAAAATTGGTGGGGCCACAACACTGAAATTTGGCGAGGAAAGAAATGTCACTAATCAGTGACTTTGAACGTTCTGAGAAAAGGGTTTTCATTAGACCAAATTACGAGCCTTTGAAAGTTACACTCCATCAATGTGCAGCACATTTTGACTAGTAGGTGCAAAAAGCTTGTAAAGTGCACAGCGAGGGAAGGCTGTTTGTACTTAATTAAGAGCTTTTCTACACGATGCAGCAAAGGACACCAGAGGGGAGTGATTGTGAAGAGCACTAACATTCTGTGCTGTAACAGCCCTATGTAGACCCTGCTGGAGTGCTCTAAAAGGTACCTAGTTCGGGTTAACGTAGTATTAAACTAGATACCTTTTAGAGCATACCAGCAGGTCTACATGGGGCAGTCAGAGTGTAACACATAAGTGTGTTTTACAAGGCACACCCCTTTACTTTGCTTTGCCGGTGCTGTGTAGACAAGCTCTACCCTCCTGAGAAGTGCACATGGGCTGAAGCAAGGGCTCCCGTGCTCCCAGGCTTCCTGAGCCCCCTTCTCATGAGCTCTTCAATCCCCAGGATACTCCTCTTGTCCTGGTTCTCCTAAATGGCTAGGAATCTCCTTAGCTGTAGGTTTGCTGAGGCACACAGCAGGGAAGTGCCCATTTTTAAGTTTTGTGGCATCCCACCAGAAGGTGAGTTGCGCTGCCATGTTGTGATTTGAGTAATGGAGAGCTTCAACCACAGAGGACCCACTACTGCAAGAAACTTCATCAGCACAATTCATGTCAAGGGAGATAAATATTATTTTATATATAATTCATATATTAGTGCAATTCATTTTTAAAGAGAAGATAACATGATTTATCTCCCCCTTGCATCTCCAACTCCTTTCCTTGGAGGATCATAATCATAGTGCTGTGGTCTGAAGTGCTGGTTTTATTTCTTTTCCGGGATAGTGCTTTCAACTGGAATACCATTTGCTCACAGAAAAATTGGAAGATTAAACAAAATAATCCTTTCCTTTCTCAATATTCAATGTGATTTTATTTTGAACGGTGGTGTCAAAAAATAAAAGTGTTCATATTTTGGCTGGGGTTACAATTCCTAATCATCTAAGAAGACAGACTTAAAACAAGTCTATAATTATCAAGGAGTCTTAAATAATTGAGCAGTGAGACACAGAGACACAGCATGGGGGGATGTTTATTGGGTAATAGCATCCCAAGATTCATTATTTATAATCATTACGATGATTATTAGTCGTGTAAGTTTTACACTATATCACTTGTAAATTACATGACTGATTCTTATAACCAGAGAGGTTAGAACAACGCTGAGTTAATTTGCCTTCTATTTATTATAATCCCTCATCTAAAATTCCATATAGGAAGAAATGGTTCTCTAGCATGTGAAAAAGAAGAAAACTCCATTTATTAAAGTGACGATTTCTAGAGCTCGCTTTTAAAAATCATATGTTTAATTATGCCCCTGCTCCTTTTCCAACTGAAGTTAATGGTGGCAAATCTCTCACTGATTTCTAGGGCCTATAAATCAGTATGGAATTAGAAACACCACTACAAAAATGTGATGTTTAGGGCTGGACTGTGATACCCTCATGCACATTACATCATGAATAGTTTGAACTCAGTGGTGCTAATTGTGGTATAAGCTACTAACCCTAGGTAAGAGTTGAAGGATCTGGTCCCAAGTATTTAGGTAAAATATACATTATGCTGACATGAACATTGTTAGTCAGACTTGCATGTTAAAAAGGAACAGTTAAATCCATATCACTTGTTGATAGAATATACTTATGGGGGAAAAAAATGAAACAATGTTCAAGTGGAACATGATTTCATTGGTTAAAGAAAAGGAAATCTTCTCAACTGGGATATGCCAAACTGCAGCTAAAGTGGCAGATGGATAAAACAGCTTTCTTCAAATTTCTTATGAAACACAGTTCATCACAAATTGCTGGCAGGTGGAAGTGATCACAAATCCTGCCAGTAAAATTATTTTACAGCTATTCATTGATGGGAAAAGGGCACCAGGATTTTACTGCCAGCACTTTTCCACTATTCAGCAGTTAACATAATATCTGTAATACAAAGTACCATGGTCTTTGTGATATTGAATTCTCTGTGACCCTCGCAGACAGTAACTACTCAGTTTACAATACAAGACAGTGGAACAAAAATTATCTAAGACAGCCAGGTATTTCTGAATGTTCGCTCTTAGCCCTGAATATTTGATGTCAACCTGCAACCATGTGTTGTTGTTGTTTTTGCCCCTCCTCCCCAAAAATTATAAGTTGCCCTATAACACATGGGAGAAGTTGCAGTTTTCTTTTTTTCAAATGCTTTAAACAAGTCCTTGGCTTTAAGACTCAGACTGGAAGTGTTCTGGGCGGAGTAGTTAAGTCTCCTTGAGATGAAGTTTTCAAATATTTACAATTAAGCAGGGCTTTCTCCTTTTTAAAGTGTGGATAAACTTTTCATTTTTCATTTGTACAAAGATGAAAATAGCTCTGCATTGTTCTTAAAATGTTGGATGAATATTTCTTTCCAAAGGGCAAAGTAATACTCACGCATGGGCTTTTGGCAAGGGAGTGGGAGAAAGTAGGAACATTTTTATAAGGGACCTATATGAACAAGCATAGTATTATAGCTTTAGTTTGAATACGGTAGAATATATAAGACATTTTCCAGTAAATGAGATTTTAAACAGGCAACTGCTAGAAAAATTAAAGTTAATATTTACGCAAACTTTAGAAAAGACAATGCATTTCATTAGCTCCGGCTGCCATGCCTGTTGCAAGATGCAAAAAAAAAAAAGGAATGGAAGCATGGTCTAACAAATAGCCACAGAGAAAATCTCCAGGGAGAAAAGGGAAGAACCATTTTAAAAAGCCTCTTAAGAGCATGCCAGGTAGAGACATGACAAAGGCCAACACACAACAAATGGAGTTTGCCCAGCTAGTGGAACATGTGCAGGAAATGTAAGAAAAAACAGGACTTGAGAGGTTGTCTGTTGGAGCAAAGGAATTAAGGAGATAGGTAAAGTCATACTTATTTCCAGGGATCTGTGTCCAAAGACAGCATTCACTGTTTAACTCAAGATCTAAAATACTATTAAGTTTAGAACTGATTCAGGAGATTAATTCAGGGACACAGATGTTTTGTTAGAGCAGTCCAAGGTAGTGATCAATAACCTAAAGGGAAAGATAAGGTTGTCTGGGTCAATTAGAAGACCACACAACCTATGACAGAAAGGCAAAGAGCATGCATTTGTCACTAATTGAGTCATGGCAAGTATCCTCTTTGACGTGAGCCCCAACTGTTGAGATGGGCCTCATAAAAGACATTGAAAAAGCAGATGTGGTGTTTGGTGAAAATGTCCTGCTTAAAGGAAGAATCAGGGTGGATTCTATAGAAAGAAAGGGATGTACCCTATTTTCTCACCACAGTACAGAGGATACCAATTTTGCTGCTTCTAAAGTGAAGGAAGAATTGGAGAAGAAGGAGAATTTAGTAGAGTGCATCATTGAACCAAGAAAATCACTATGGTGCCTATTATGAGAATAGAAAAAGGCTCACCTGAACGCTGATTGTTTCTCCAGGAAGAGGGTTTTTTCTCCCCAAAATGGAGGAGTTTTTGTTTGCACAAAGAAGCTAAAACTACCCAATCTATGGGTAAAGCGAGGCACTGTCTGAAGCTCATAATGGGAAAGTAAATCATCCCCTTACGGGGCTGAGATCTCCCTCAACCATTGTGTTGCACTGGAATTATGAAACAGTTAATCCTCAAAGGTCACATTTGTGAATGTGGGGCACAGAGCCTTTTCAGCAAGTAGTGCAGGACCATGTATCTGCTTTCTGGCATACCACAGAGTTCATTGCCTATAGAACAAAATACAGGACTTTATTTAGTCTACCCTATCATAAGACTAAGATGATAGGAGAAGAAAGAGGAGACACTCTTGTATGTACATGTTGAAAGGAGAGGTGTGAATAGGAGTAATTCCAGAAACCTCCTAGAAAGGGGGAGAAATACAATACACATGCAAGACCCTATCTTGTGTTAGCTTTTTTTTCTGAGTCATTCAAGTATTAACATGCTAGCAGCTTGATTAAAACATAGATCAATTAGAAACTGTAGAGTAGACACCTATCCTCTTCTAGGGGATGAGTTAGTCAAAGAAGAACTTCAGAGAAGTCATGTGCTTCTCCTTTGTTGACTGTTCATGCCTGTCACCTAGAGTGATGACAATAGAGATTGAGTCCATTGTAATCAAGACTGAACCTCTTCTTCGATAAAGAAGAGGCAAGTAAAGAGACGGCCCTTGGGAATGATTCTGCAATGGGGGAATAGAAAAAAGAACAAAACATAGCATCTCCAGCAAATGGAAATGCCCCTCCCTTCTACACCATCCCAACAGCTGGAGATGGAGGGGTCTAAGCATGTTTGCTCATTGTTGTTGTTTTGTTCTTGTTTCTTTAAACAGGAACCTGCTCCTATCACGAGGACAGTGTGCCTGGTTATAAATTTGCTAATATTCTTACATCTTTTCCCTTAAGAAAGTCTGTAAAAATACACACAACGTTTGAGGTAAATGAGAACAGTCGAGTTCATTTAAACCAGAGTTTATCATGCAAGCCAGAACCTACAGGGGTTCATGCACTAGTACTGATTGCAGTGGGTGTGAGCTTTCAGAGTTCAAGATTATAATTGCATTTGGACATTTCTTTCATCAGATTTATAACATTTCTTCACGTGTATTCCATTTAACCCTAAATAAATGAGCTGACTTATTTTGACAAATTTGTGAATCCAACCTAAATGTAATCAAACAGAAAGGTCTGCAGAAATCTATAGCTTTGGCCTGGTCTATTCAGAGTGATTTGAAGGTCTGAGTTATTCTATACAGGAGCAACTCAGCATTTTGTGGATGATCTGCATGTAAATAATCTACCACCATGGCTTGAAAGAGTGACAGAATGCCGCACTTTTTGCAACCCTGGAGAGACATTTGTTCTGTCTAAGACTATTGCCACAACACTCTCACTTCTGCCTGCTTTTCAAGGATTGCTTCTTAATTTTGTACTTTTTCAGCTGATTGTTCTAAAACAAACCTCAAAAGTTCTACCATGCACTGCATATCAAAGCAACAGAGCAAACACACTCCAGTCTACTTTATACATAGAATTACTTCTTTATGTAACTGCTGTTAGTTTATGCATGAGCTGATTCTCTGGGGAACACATTATGTCGCTGGCAAACACTGGCTATTCCATGGAGCATTAACCATCTTATATAAATCGAAAAGAACTTAAATATTTCCATTGTTGTCAGGATCATATCCCATGTGCAGCAATAAGTGGAAAATTTTCATTTAAAATGGATATAGTTTTAAATTGAGGCATTGCCAAAATTTGAAACAAATGCTACCAACTGGTGCTACTAATGACTATTTGGTAGAAAGTAATTAAATCTATATGAAAATTAATATATTATGTTTTGTTATTATCACAAAGGGACATAAGACAACATTAGCCAGTTACTTTGGTTTTTTTTTTTTTTTATTTCTTCTTTTAATAACAGATCTAAAGTGTAGCCATGGTTCATAACAAGGGCATCAACAAATTTTAATCCAGGGGGAATTCTGTGCCATTGCATATGCACAAAATTGATGTCCCCTGTAGATTTCTTTGCTTCCCCACTGAAAAATGACTTTCTGACAGGGAAGCAAAGGGAAGGCACAACAGTGGTCATGTGACCCTCCCTATCAGTATGTTTCGGGTTCCCAGGGCAGTCGGCAGAGAGGTAAATCACTGTGGGGCAGAGGAAGGGACTGGGGAAGACCCGGGTGGTGGCTCCTGCCCTGTGCCAGGCTCAACTGCTAGTCCTGGCTGGGCTGGGTAGGATGGGACTTCCTCTTCCCCTACATGACATCGGGGCCTGTCTCAGACCGACCGCCAGATTTCTCCCCCAGCTGTAGAAAGCTCTGCACCCATCACTCCTCAGATGTAGGGTGAGGGGGTCACTATATAGGAAGCTGATCCCCCATCCACCCAAACCCATGTATCCAGATCCCCTAATTCCCAGACCCTCCCACCGAGCCTCCCTCCCACACACCCAGAATCCCACTCAATGAGCCCCACTCCCTCTGCACCTGGACCACCTCAACGAGCCACCCACACCCAGATCCCCACCCTACCAAGCCCTAACCAGCTGCACCTGGATCCCCACACCACCACTGATCACCACTCCCCCAGCATCTGGACTCTCCACTGAGCCTCCTACACCTGGACATCTCTGCCAAGCTCTATCCCCCCACACCAAGACCTCTCCTGCTGAGCCCCAACCACCTTCACTGGGACCCCACTGCAGAGTCCCATTACCATTGCACCCAGAACCCCTCAACAAGCCCCTGTGCATCCAGATCCCCCCCACACCTGGATCCCCCACTGAGCCACCCGCACCCAGCTTGCCCCACACAGAACCCTCTCCACCACACCTAGATCCCCCTCACACTAAGCCCCTTCACACTTGGATCCTGCCTTTCTGAGCCTGCCTGCTCACACCTGTTGCATCTGGCAAGGAGGGACAGGGCCCTGGGGTGTTTCTGGGGCAGGCCCGGTCCTTGTGCTGTCAGAGTTGGGTGCAACCTCACCGTTGAGTCTGTGTCCCAGAAGGGAGCTGCACAGTGATCTCCCATCTCTGTGCATGCCATGCTGGAAGCTCCACATTTATTTGACAAATAAAATTTGCAGAATTTGCCAAATTTTAAAATATTATGCACATAATTTTTATATCTTTGGCTCAGAATTTTTAATATTTTGGTGCAGAATGTCCCACGGAGTAAAATTTGAAAAGGCCTGATTCCAATATCACTTAACCTGGTGTAAATTAGGTGGAACACCACTGAAGTAATCAGAATTTATTGTTGCAAGTGGGATCACAATCAGGTCTTAGGTATTTCCATGGAGATTATTAACATGGTGTCTCCAGTGCAGCAACCAAAGGCAGGGACAATAGGAAAGCTAGCAAGTGTTACTTAGGACAAAGAAAGTAAGATTGCAACCTACATTGGTTGTAGAAAGTGGCCACGAACACAGAATTTAGTGATGCCAAATTAAGAAACATTCTTCAGTAATTCAGTAGAAAGAAATCCAAAGAGATAAGGTTCCTCCTGATTGGTTTATGTCAGCTTAATATGCCTGCATTTAATTGCCCATTGCCAATTAAGTCCAAATGCAATGCAGGTCTCTGATAAAGATAAAAGGACATAAGTTATAACTTTTGGCAAAAGAGTGTATGGAAACTGAAGTAGTCAAGCATCACTGAACTGAGCAAATGACTGGACACATATCCCTAGTTAAGCTACGTCTCCATATGGCTACATTTTGCTTTCCGTGGATACATAAGGCAATTTATTTTTTAGGGGAGAAAACAAAGTTTGTACTGGACAAAATAAATCTGTACAACAATATGGCGTAGGATGTTAAAAAGAGAGCACCATTTTGATGGCTATTTGATAAATAGCGGGCTAGATTCTCGATTGCACCAGTATCTGTTATGTACAGCAGTGTAGGGAGCTAAAAGAGAGACTTTGCAGCTCCTTGATTCCGGGGCCAGTTCTGTTCAGACCCCAGTATGGTTTCAAGCAGACTCAGAACTATGCTGTTGACTGTGGTTCCAATCAGCTGGCTGTCATTATGCTACAGCCCCATCCCTGCCTCGCTCTGACATGCCCCTGGCATCCCCACTCCATAGAAACATAAGAATTGCCTATTTGGTCAGACTCAGGTCCCATCTAGACCAGTATCCTGTCTCTGAAAGTGGTAAATAATGTAATGGAACATGAGGAGGTAATATAGATGCTGGCTTTGCCTGCTCTACACCCAGTGGGGATTACTCGTGCTTGGGGAATCCCCAATTGCAGAGATCCAGCTGGCTTCCACGGGGGTCAGAACAAGGGAGAGTATGTGGCCCTCTAACCCAAGAAAATAGTATCAATTCTCTATCTATATTAACATAGACAAATGTATAGTCCAGGTGTGGCCAAACCACAGCTCATGAGCCACATGTGGCTCTTTTACATTTAAAGTGCAGCTTGTGGAGCCCCCACGCCCCACCCTATTCTCCACCTACCAGACAGGAGCGGGGAGCTTGGGATTTCTGTCCTGTGGCAGGGTGGTGGGGCTAGAGGTTTCTGCCATGCAGAGAAGGGGTCTTGGGGTTTTAGCCCTGCAAGGAGGCATTGAGGCAGAAAAATAACACCTCAGTAGGTGCCGCCCTGTGGGACAGGTTGTGTGTGTCTTGCACTATCAAACTTCTGAGAGTTTATCATATGTGGCTGGGAGGATCAGTAAGCTTGGCCACCCCTGGTATAGTCTCTGGCTGCACATAGTATATCTAGATCAGTTTGTCTGCTCTATAATCCATTCACAGAAAAGACCCCTGAATTAAATGTTATATCTCACTGAGTTTTTATCCTGTATATATATATATTAAAGATAAAATATACATCAGCTGTTACTCTAGCTCAACTTAGATTTTACATTGTTTCCAAAAGCACATTCAGTGCCTCGTCATTCACTGGATTTCAAATGAATGTCTAAAATACTATTTTTAACATTCCATTTTGAACCTGTGGAATCCTAGGAACCCATTTAATGAAAAACCTCTCATGGCACAAGTGCTGCATTGTATTGATCCTATAAATCAGTCATGAGCTAGAAGCCCAACAAGAGAAAAATCAGGCTGGGATAAAAAAAAAAATTCTTACTCCTTTGATATGCAAGTCAGTATTCCAATCTCATTCTTGAAACTGAGTACAAATGGCACATAAACAGGAACAGACAATATTTGGAAAAGGAAATTCAAGCACAAAGGGATCAAGCCAGGGGAAAAAAGGTGTGGCCTTCTATCCAGATACACTTTTTTTTTTTCCTGGATGGTGCTAAAATAAGAACGCACAACCAAATGAGTTTGAGGGACAGATAAGTCTGATATAAAGGGTCAAAACATTTCTATGCTTGAAGGGAGGAGTTTCTTTCTGATTCTGAGAACTGCGAGGAAAAACTTATTTTTCAGTTTGCTGGCAGTTAGAAAATAATAATAAAATAAAATAATAATAATAATAAATGGTACAGGTCAAACAGAATGTCCTGTTTTGGGCTTTTTTTCCCCCCCAAGCAAAGCCAATGAAGGGCTAGATTCACAAAGCTGATGGTGGTGCTGCCCTTATAACCTTTAGTGCAGAGATTGGATGGAGGAGACCTAGATGTGAATCCCTGCTCTTGAGGAGGGACTTGAATCTAGGTCTCCCTCCTCACAGATGAGTGCCCTAGCCACACAGCTATATAGTCACTGCCTTGCTCTGTGGCCCAATGACTACTCAAGTATTTTACACAAAGTGGAACAGCTTCAACAAAATAACCAATGGCCCAGTGGCCAGGGCATTCACCTGGGAGGGGGAGACCTGGTTTCAAGCCTCTGATAGGGAACTTGATGGACGGGTGACATAATAGTTAGCACATCTGACTTGCAGCCCCTTGCTTTTTCTGACTGATCAGTAGAGGTGCCTGGCTTCTCATCTTTGGCTGTGAACCTTCTGGCCGCCACTCACTTCTGGGCCTCAGTCCTCAAGAGGGTGTGATAGGGGGAGCTGAACTCTCCCCTCCCCTGGGTTCCAGTCCAGGGCCTTTGTCATAACATTTTTTCCAGATCTGGACCTTAGCATCCAAAATATGGGTGTTAGCATGAAAACCTCCAAGCTTAGTTACCAGCTTGGACCTGATAACGCTGCCACCAGCCAGGGATTTATACAGTGCCTAGCTCACTGTGGTCTCCCCAAAACCTTCCCTGGGGGACCCCAAGACTCAGATTCGTTGAGTCTCACAACAAAGGGGAATAGACCATTTCCCTTCCCCCTCCTCCCCTCCAGGTGTTCCCTCCCTGGGTTCCTGGAGAGATATACAGAAGCAAGCTCCGTGAATCTAAACAGAGGGACTCCACTCTCCCTGTTTCCAGTCCTGGAAAACACAAGTACCAAGAGAGCTAATCTCTCTTCGCCCCCTCACCCAGAGGGTATGCAAAGTCAGGCTTAGTAAATCCAACACAAAGAGATTTCCCCCCTGACTTCTTCCTCCCACCAATTCCCTGGTGAGCTGCAGACTCAATTCCCTGGAGTCCCCACTAAAGAAAAACTCCAACAGGTCTTAAAAAGAAAGCTTTATATAAAAAGAAAGAAAAGGACATAAAAATGGTCTCTCTGTATTAAGGTGACAAATACAGGGTCATTTGCTTAAAAGAAAAAAATGAATAAACAGCCTTATCCAAAAAAGAATACAATTTAAACATTCCAGCAACTACACACATGTAAATACAAAAGAAAACAATATAAACCTATTATTGTCTTACCATTCTTGTACTTACAACTTGGAAACAGAAGATTAGAAAGCTAGGAGATAGAGAGAGATCACTCTCAGAGCCGAGAGGGCACAGACACAAGACAAAGAACAAAGAACTCACACCCAAAACTTCCCTCCACCCAGATTTGAAAAAGTCTTGTTTTCTGATTGGTCCTCTGCTCAGGTGTTTTAGGTCACTGCTTGTTAACCCTTTTTTAGGTGAAAGAGACATTAACCCTTAGCTATCTGTTTATGACAGCCTTCTGTGAAGCAACACTGACAGGGTCCTTCCAGTGGAGGGTCTAAGGCCACTGCCCATGGCTACTTCCTACCTATGGCCCTTAAGTTTGGGGTATGGCACCCATAGTCCAGTCTTGTATACCTTTTGCAGCATCCTGCCATGGCCTCAGGTCCCTCTAGGCAAGAGCAGATGTATGGTTGCAGGGGCCCTAGCCCCACAATGTTCTGACAGTCAAACAGTAAAGTTGACTCACAGTTGGATGCTCCTCAGTCTCCCCAACAGTCTCTCCCTCAGCCAGGGATGCAGGGCTTTTCTCCCAGTGGCTGTCACAGCTTCCAGACTTGTAGTGAAGCTCCCCTCACATACAGAGGCAGAGCTACCTCCATTCAGGCATGAACTGAGCCAGGTTCGCTCCTTTTCTTCCCCCTCCAGGCCCGGCATCGGCTGCAGGTTTAGATGGACAGGGCTAGCTGGGCCCATAGGCTCTCAGTCTCCCTTGAACCCTTTTTCTGACGGTGTGAGGTTTCTCTGCTCCATCACATATCGCTATTCCAGAGAAAAGATTAAAATAGGGGTCTTCCGCATCCCCCATGAGCGTTCCAACCACAGGGCTAAATGGCATACGAGGGGCAGTACCATCACCAGCACAATGTCTTGTGCCAAAATCCCCTGGTAACCCCAGACTGAAAATTTGAAATGTTTTGTTTCAACATTACAGAGTGTTTTTTCTTCTTTTTGTTTGGAGAGAAACAATTTATTGAAATTGACATGAATTCAGAAAATGTTTCTGTTGACTTGAATTTGCATTTTTTAGCAAAACAATAAACAACACAACAACAACCAGTTTTATCCAAAAAATTGTAGCCAGCTCTAGGTACATATATGGCCTAATTACTGTAGGGTCTGAATGTGTCTCATAATCTATAATGCATTTACTCTCAAAACACCCCTGTGAGCTATGAAAGTGCTGTTATCCGTATTTTATAGATGGGAAACTGAGGCACAGAGCGTCTAAGGGACTTGAAACTGGGTCTTCCAAAATCTAGGCGAGAGTCCTAAATGGCTAACTTCCTTTCACAATATAGCTACTTGGAGAGAGCAGGGGAAAGAAAAAATTTGATTGTCACAGGGAATTAAAAAGGAGAAAGTCCCAGCTTTTCTATGTGACATACAATGCTTGCTTCAAGCCCTAGGCGATTCCAAGATAGTTGATATATTTAGCTACTGAAATACTATTTAAGGTCAATTTTAGATATATTTAAAATATATTAGTTACCATTTTTTCTCTCTAAACTCTATACAATTGGACACATGGTAACTCATTTTGCAATTAAAGCAATACAAAAAAATAATCCCAATAAATTGTTTTAAAATTCACTAAAACGTTTCCCAAATCCTTTTTTATAACATATACAGAAAATATGAAAGTGTGATGTGCTGTGATAGTTTTGTCAATACCCATGAGTCCCCAGCACTCAGATGCCTCAAATAAAACCCTTAATAACTATAAAGTGTTCAATATGGCTCCTATCCAGTAAAGCCTTTAAGCGTTGACCGTAACAGGAGTCCTTGCATGTTTAAAATTAAGAATGTGTTGAATGCTTTGTTGGATTGGGATGTATATATATACAAACACTGAAACAGAAGATCTATATAAATATATGAAATAAACACACACACACACACACACACACACGGCGTGTAGAAAGTGGTGTTTGACAGTAGTTGTTAAAGAGAGTAACAGCGATCAACACGGATTAGAGTACCAGTCAAATTTCATTGAGGATGTGTTGATGCTGTCTTCATATACTTTACAGTGGGTACCTAACTTAATCCTATGAGGGCAAGCTGCAATATAAAGCATTTGTTTCGGTTTACTTATGAATGACAATAGAGGGAACACCACACTATCCATCATACATAGAACTAGCAGGTTTTCTGCTATGTTTGCTAAATGAAAAGTGAGTGGTTTGATATATATTTACAATTAATAGATTCAAATAAAAAGATAAGAATCTCTTAATGCAAAATGCTACTTTAAACAGTAGACCATTTTCTACTTTATAGATCGTGCTCTCTTTTTCAGGTCATCAGGGTAATGTAAAAAATGGCAGGCAGACAAACTGCCTCAGGCAATATTCAAGAGTACACCAAAGAGTACATTCAAACAGCGGTCACACTAGAATAATTCTCTGAGTCTGGTATGATGGCAAAAAGCTGGGGTGTTAGAATATAAATTGTCAGAGACTGATAAGAAAATAATCTATCTGCAGCAAAAATGCATTACATTTTCCAGGCTCCAGAAATTCATGTTGCATTGAAATAAGAACAGGAGGCAATAATGGAACCATATAATTTACCCCAAAGTGCAAAACAATAGTTTTGGTGGCCATTAGGTCCTTTTAGATATTGGTTTAATTTTTTTTAAATTACAGCTTATTAAGAGTAATTTTATTATAATCCAATTGCTACAAATTGTATGTGGGAAAATTCCATCTAATCAAGAAGTATCTGATAATTTATGAAATCTGATAAAAATAATCTGCTTTACGACAGTTAATGCTATTGCTATGCATCATAAAGCTGACAGGTCACGGATGAAAACCACCTACATGACTGTTTTTGTTATGCTTTGGGTCAAGGATCTCAATGATAGGTGTTTGGTTGTGCATCTGTGGTATTTTTTTGTTTGTTTATTTCGCAGCATTGTAGACTGTTTAAGAATTTTAATCTTAGATCAGGAAAAGCTATAGGACCTTTATGATCTAATTTTCAAAACTCAAAGGCTAAACTGCAATCACAAAATATTCACACACAACTCTCTGCATCTGCAATCAGCAGAAACAACTACCATTTTCTGTAAGGGAGTAACTCCAACATCTTTCAGTATGGAGCAGATGCTTATCTTTACTGGTATCAGCCACTAGAGGGAGACATGATCACAGGCACTAATCCAGTGTATGACATGAGCACTGTATCTATTTGCACGCCATGTCACCAGTTCTATGGGCATAAATGCTATCACACAATTTTGAAAATCCAGCCCTAAATGCCAATGCACAGTTAATGTTGCATTGTCAGTCAAAAGCCACAACTAATTGCCAGGAAAAGGGAACTTGGGCAACGGTTGCAAACATCACCATCTATAATGAAAGCTGTCAGAAGTTAGTAACATGTAAAAGGTATTAAACAACTTGGAGGAACACATTCAGGGTTCAAGTCTGAAAGTATCTTTCCCCCCACCACATATTGTCAGTGTGTTGAAAGAGAAGAATGGATTGTAAAATATTCAGGAAAATATCTCTCCAAAATACTGACTACATAGAGTAAAAGTTTCAGGCCGCCACTCTAACTTTAAGCAAAATAGTGGCACAGGTTTTTATTCTCTAATATGGTCATATTCCCTGTCTATGGGGTTAAAGAAGCTGCCTCTCTCCAGGCAATCAGAGAGAGGCACATGTTACTGGAAATTCACAAAGGGCCAGAATATTTCATGTTCTACATCTCCATACCAGCATGACTTTAGGCTAATGAGCTACAAACGGCCTTGTTTTCAGCTCCGAGTTAAATAATTTGTCCTTGCTGTGTCTGCGGTTTATAGCATTTGGCTGTTTATCTGGCTGATTATACCTGTACATCAGGTACAGTAGTCCAATATGTAGCTAACATTAATTGCACCTGCAAATGCAGGCAAGAAGGGGAGTCCAGATTTCAAAAACCTAACCCTATCTGTCTTTAGGAAACTCTTATCTTATTGTATTTATACCGCTTTAACCAGTCATTTTGTGTTATGCTCTAATAAAAGGTTGGAGTCTTAAAATTCCACTTAAAATAATAATAGTGAATAATACTACGCAGTTCTGATATAGCTCTTTCAATAGATCTCAAAGCACTATACAAAGTGAGGGAAGTAGCATTATCCCTTTTTACAGACAGGACAAGTGAAAAACAGAGAGATGAAATGCTTTGGCCAAGGTCAAAGTGCAGGACAGTAGATGAGGTGAGAACTGAATCCAGGCCTCCCTTGTCTTAGCTCATTGCTTTATCTGCTTCTCAAGGAGTCAATGGAATTCATTCCATAGGGCAGATGGTATTTTAATGCTAAAGTATTGCCTATAGTTTTGATGTATATTTGAGCGGCTTTGCCTTTATTTCTTTTATTGGAGATTATTGCAGTGCTGACATTACAGAATATGACTGACAGAATAATGTGAGCATGGATTTTATACATAGACATAGGATTCTAATCATGGGTCCATACAAAGGAACAGTTGTGTGCAAGACTTATGCCACCATAGTATCCAGTGATAAAGGAGAATAGCTATCGTCAATCTACTGTATACGATAGAAACTGGTTAGTATTCTGGAAGAATTGCCTAAATCCACCGTCTGCTAATGTCTGAAAGCTGCCATTTCTAATGCTTTAAAAGCTGCCTCCTTCATAACCTCCACACTTAGGATAATTGCATATGCCCTGGCAATGGGTCAAGAGGGATGCTCATGTCCTATACATGCCAAGATGAGGAAAATTAATTTTAGTGTCCAGAAGGAAGGAACTGCTGGCAACACTGATAATAAACAGAATTGATTCTGTGGCACAAGAATCTTGCAGGCAAAGTCCCACCCCCCCAATGTTTGGAACAACTGTCTAATGCATTGCTATCCTGGGTTGGTGAAAAGGGCATAGGAGAAACTTAACAATCAGTGGAAAGTGGGCTTCAATTTCTTTTCTTTGCTTCTTTAGAAAGGTCGCATTCTGCTACCAGATAGACACACTCAGTTCCTAATGAAATTGACGAGAACCACATGTAGGACAGTATTTGGTCCAACATGTTTAAGGGAAAAGGAACTGCTGGAACAAATATCCATGCATATCTGATGTTGAAGAAAAGCCAGGGTGTGACTAATATACTGGAGAAATTGTTAAAGAGCGTTTCCTCTTTATGCAAAGATTGCTTCTGTGATTCTGCCAAGGTTATGAAGACCTTGGGTTATCAGCTCTGAAAATACTATTAGCTCAAGTAACAGCTGTCTGGAGGCAGATCTGCAGATGGAACTTGTGTGTGTAATTTTTTAGTTAAACATTTGGTAAGGTTATTTATTATTTTATTTATTTTTACTTCAAAGATCATTGCAATTTGCTTATTTTTTGCCAGCAGCTCCACCATTCCCTCTCACTCTGGCTCCATATAAATTTTACGTACACTATTTGCATAATGAAAAAGTTTTCCATAAGACATACACTCTCATGCAAAAAAGGCCAAGCATGTAAATACCAACTGCACATACATTAGATGGGACAATTATGTTCCAGAATTTTGCAATGCTCAGTTACTAGGTGAAGGATTTGATTAGATAGATTACAGTCTCTCATATCTAGCCATCTACAATCTATTAAATCTATCTATGGACAGATCAAATGAATTATATTAAAAGAGAGGTAGCAAATCAAGGGGGGGAGGGGTTGTTCACCATAAGACTTTGGGTTCTCAAAAAATGGTATCTTGCGGTCTGGTTAAAATGTATTATATAGAGAGCTGGATGGGAATTTTCTAGCAAATGAATTTCTGACAGAAAATGCAGTTTCTGCAAAATCAAAATTTTATGCCGGAAAATGTAGACTTTGCTGAAAAAAACTGATTAAATTAAACATTTTATTTCTGGTCATTTTGACCTTAATAAGAATGTTTAGTTTTTTGAACTGACCCAGAAAGTTTAGTTTTGAATCAGTTCAATAAAACATTAAACTGCATTTTCCCACTGTGGTGCATTGTCTCATGGAAGTTGTAGTTTGAGTTTCCATTCTCTCCTATGGGCTGAGCTCCCTGGAAGACTACATCTGCCATATGCAATGTGGATTTCCTTCTCACCAAGCTCTGTGTGGTGCATCATGGAACACCCATGACTCTAGAGTTTGAATCTGTGATGCTTCTGGAGTGTAAGACCAGACGGGACCATCAGATCATCTATTCTGACCAATAATTTGTGTTTGATTAAAGCATATCTTCCAGAAAGGCAAACAGTCTTGATTTGAAGACAGAAAAATGGAGAATCCACTACTTCCCTTTTGTAGTTTGTTCTAGTGATTAATCACCCTTGTTGTTAAAAAATTGTGTCTATTTTTTAATTTGAATTTGTCTGCCTTCAGTTTTTCAATCATTGATTCTTGATCATAGAGTCCAAAGCCAAAAAGAACCATTGTGATCATCTCGCCTGACCTCCTGAATAACACTGGCCAAAGAACTTCTCCAAAATAATCCCTGCAATGTCTCTTTTAGAAAAGAATCCAATCTTGTTTTAAAAATCATCAGTGAGCTCATTATTAAAGATTTGTTCTCCATTGTAATAAACTTATCATTAACCTTGATTGCAATCAAATTGCCCCTTAAACCTTCTCTTTGTTAAGCTACTGATTAATCTATCACTATAAGGCAGGTTTTCTAATCCTTTAATCATTCTCATGGTTCTTCTCTGAACTCTTTCCAGTTTGTCAACATCCTTCTTGAACTGTGGGCACCAGAACTAGACACACTATTCCAGCAGCAGTTGCACCAGTTCCAAATACAAAGTTAAAATAACCTCCCTTCTCCTACTCAAGATTCCTCTGTTTATATATCTTCCTCCCAGCTGATCTGGCTCACAACTGTTTTCAGCTTTGTGAAATTGGTCCTTGTAAAGCACCGAGGATGGATAGATAGCTAGATAGATCGATCTTGACTTTATTCTACTTGCACATTATAAATGTAATCAAGTCATGATCACTTGCACCTAGTTTACCAAAATTTTTCAGTACTGTGATCAATTGCTCCTTGTCTGTCAAGATGAGGGCTAATACAGAATTCCTCTATGTTGGATGCAACACTTCTTGAGTTAGGAAATTGTCTTCTATAATATTTAGACATTCTAAGGATGTTTTAGTACTAGCGGCATGAGACCTCCAACATGTGTTACTCAGATTAGAGTCCCCCAGGATCACACTCATTTTTTCCCCACACATTATAGATAGATGTGTAAGGAGCAGGTCATCCTGTTCCCTAATGTGATTGGATGGTCTGCAGCACCCCATTTTGTGCTTTATCTGTTAAGACAGCGATCCATATGCAATCAGGATGATTTTCTTCAAAAGGAGTCAATGACTTGGAAACAGGAAATGCCTTTCTCCCCTAGATTCAAGAGTGCTTTAGTACCTGGTATTTTCTCTCCATTGAAGTACTGATATGCTGTAATCAAACCATCTCTCAATCTTCTTTTTGATAAACTAAACAGACTGAGCTCCTTAAGTTTTTTATTGCAAGACATTTTTTCAGCCCTCAAACCATTTCTGTGGATGTTTTCAGTGTCCTCTCCAACTTTTTAACGTCCTTTTAAAAATTTGTACATCAGATGCTGTATTCCAGCATCTCTCTCGCCAGTACCACATGCAGAGGTAAAATTCTATTTCTACTCACTACTCCCTTGTTTATACATCCAAGGATTGCATGGCTTTTTTGCCCCCACTGTCAAATTTAGAGATCATGTTAAGTTGCTTGTCCATTATGACCCCTAAATCTTTTTCAAAGTCACTATGCTTCTGTTTTCATTGAAAGAATGCATTTCAACATTTTTAGGAATATCTGCAAAAAAATTGAAATTTCAACTTCCATAGTGGGCTGAAAACAAATGTTGACATTTTGCTCAGCTCTAATTATTTATTTATTTTAGAGATGCATCAAATCTTTCCCTTTTCATTTCTACTTTCCCTCCAAAACAAAGTTGAATCCATACAGAAAAGATTGAAACAACCAGAAATAAAGCGTAGAACTGTTAGATAGTCAAAAGTATATATTACTTTGTTTACATCAGTTCAATTCAAAACTAAGGATATTGTGTCTGTATTAGCCTAAAGGTCATCTACTGACTGCCAGGTCTACACTGGAATTTATGAAGCCTTTATGTAGTGACACCAGGCACTTCTTTGATCTTATGCCATTTCTAGCAGACTAGATAAAAATACATTTTAAGTCAATAAAACAGAGTCTTGCTTTTTTGAAAACAAGCGGGTAGCTCAGGTATCTTTTCCACTTTTCTGCTTTTAACCTTCGCTAACACTTTAAGCAGCTGCTAAGTTAGTGGATAAAATGTGTGCAACATTTTCTTTTCTGTTTTCTGTTTTTCATAACGGAAGAATGCATTACATACATTCTTTGTTTTAAACTGGCACATTGACTCTTTCTTTAGCTGAGTGCATCTGAGGATAGAGAAGTATTATCCCTATTTTTATAGAGAAAGAACTCAGGCCCCAGGTAAGTTAACTAACTGGCTTAAAGAAACATAGAAAGTTGTGCTTTAACCACGAATTCAGCTCTACTCTCCCAAGTCCCAGTTTGTTGCCCTATCCACTAGGCATTCCTTCCATCTTGTCCAGCATGGCTATTCTTCTTTCCTTTTACCCAGTCACACCATGGCTACTACAAGAGCCTTCTCCTTTGCAGCCTTGAAATTTTCATTTTCTCTTATCCTCCTTGAAATGCACTCTCTCTCTCTCCTACTCTTATTTACTCATTTACCTATAGTAAGAATTTGTAAGGTGGCTGTCACCTTGGTATCTCTTTAAGCATGAATATAAATTAAGATGCAATTAATTTACAACCACATTATGTCCCTTATCTAAGCCCCTTTATTCTCACCCCTTCTTCTCTCTTTCTAATATTGTAATTAAACTTTGAAACTGCATTATTTAATTCTGTAAAATATTTTAGGAATAAGGTTTGAGTGACAGAAGCTAGATAAATACAGTATTGCACTGTACAGTCACTAGTAAAGTTTTAGCATAATTATTTGGTAATGGTATCATGGACAAGCACAATAATACAGAATAAACATCTTCATATATTCTGATCATAGCATGATTACCACCACCACCACCACTACCAGTCCAAAACAATCACTGCAGCATTTGGCTGGCATTTAGACATTTACCACACTTTATTGCTATGTCCAATGTAAAGGACTTAAATATGGCACCTTTTACTGGCTTACGCCTAAAGTGCCAAAATGCTCTCTCTCTCTCTCTCTCACACACACCAGTGGCACAGACTCAACACACACACACACACACACACACAAAAATGTAATCAATTTTCATCCATGACTCTCCAGCTCTCCCCAGTGGCAGATAGTGATAATCAGTTTGATGAAGCAAAACATGTCCCAGAAAACCACCTGCGCACTGCTGGGTGATGTAACAGCCACTTCAAACATGCATGAGAAACACAAGAATTCTAACCACCATTACAGCCCTACAAACATTATAGTTACTGGGTTGGATTGTTTTAGAAACCATTTTCAAAGCACATTGTGAAGTGTCTCTGCTGTCAGTTATATCAGCCAGGACAGCTGTTTGGTTTGTGACTATTTTAGACTACCCGAAAGGAGATAATCAAGGCCCACCAATCCTTTGCTTTAATGGAAAAGCTTTAAAGATGATCCATATAAGACACTGGTACTCAGTCATGAGTGGGGAGTTGTGTGAGCAAGAGGAATTGCTTATCAGAAGTGGGGAATTTATAAATGGCCTTAAAACGTCATAACACCTCAGTCAAGATCAAGAATGTTTTAGTCCATTGTGTGAATCAATAGAAGCTGTGGGGAGCAAATTCCAGTAGATTGTTCACCTAACACACTTCTGTGTAAGGTGTGCTTCAAAGATTCGAATTTCAGCGAGTAGTGTGTGTAGTATGATTTACAAGTTACAGAACTCTTTACCCGCCACTTAAAGTTTAAGGTTAACTCACTAGTTTGTATCAGCTTGGTCTATGATACTGCACTATACTCAGGAGTGCCAGCAGCCTTTTTGGCGCCTTAAACAGCAGAAGATCCCGCCCCTGAAATACCGCCGACGACCACTCCGCAAATGTTAGTGCCCTAGGCGACCGCCTAGGTCACCTAATGGGTTGCGCTGGCCCTGCCTATACTTTCCCACATCTCATTTTGAATACTTTATTCCAAGTGTTGGTAAGCCATGAACAAACTCCCTAGCCGTACATGTTACAAAGTATTCATGCATCTTTGCTTTGAGATTCTTCCAATTTTCTAATGCCAAAGCTGACATCAGTTTGCAGAGTTTTGTAGGATGCCTGGCATGGGTGAACAGAATTGTGGGAAGAGCATAATACATTCAGTTAAGGTAACTTCCCAACACCTATATATATATACTATAGATAGTATTAATACCATGCACATAATACGTATAACGTGGTATGCCTAACATATATGTATTAGCTAACACAGTTTCCTGACCTAGATGCCAAATGCAATTGCTGTTAGATAACTTTTGTCCATAGAGCAAGCAGCAACACTAGCACATGTCTATGATATAAAAAGTCCTTCTGTTCTGTTGTGTTCTTCTGAACTGAAGGAGCTAGCCCAGTGCTGTTGGTTGAAAATAGTGGAATAAATGTTGTATGATTTGTGGGATGTAGCATGATGAGTTAGTACACATCTTTTGAAATTTATAGATGTGTTCAGTATAATTTTTTTGCAAGCCAGACACAACATTCTGCTAATTCTAGCAAACAGTGAGGAAAAAGCCTTTCTTGAGACTTTTGAATTAGTACTGTCCTTCCATTGTAAATGAGCCCTTTGGGAAACCAGAATAGCTGCTATTCAGATATTAATAATGTTTCAAGGCTACAGTCAACCCAGGGATATGGGCTAAAACTTCCTGCTAACATCAGGGCTGTTTTTGGTGAAAAAGCTAGACTTTAACCTGCAAGGGTGAGGGGTTAAAGAAATAGGTTAATCAAGGAATTATGAGGAGGAGAAGGAGGAGGGAGAAGGGAAATGACTGCAGATGATAGACATCAGTAATGCATCTCCCAGAGATTACGCCTCCCTCATAATGTACAGACTTACATGCACACATTCTTCTCACCTCCTCATACAATAGCTCTGTTTGTATAAGTCATTTTATTGTCAAAGTATTCTATTCCTGTTATGTAACCCAAATAGAAACTACAAGCCTAAATGCATTGTCCTGTAGCTGAAGGTTTTAGCATGACAATTTACTTATTGACCCATTTCACTGTGGGATATTAACATTCTTCATGTCTGATTGATTGTCTTTAAAATTCTCCCTTTGAAACTCCTCACATTTAGGTTGCACTGAATACTATTTTTTTTAAATGTATTTTTATTCTTAAAAGGGGATATGCTCTTATTAGTTATTCTCTTAGGCTGAATTGCTTAGTCTATGTTTCCAAGGCAACAGACAGGAAGCAGGAGTTAAGCAGAATCTTTCATCTGGGGAGGGGATGATGGGAACGGATGAGGGAGTTTGAGCAAGGTCAGGCATTTACCGCTGAATACAAATCTGTCACGCCTAATAGATGAACCTCTTTAGTTTCTGAGCTACTCAGGCTGCTCCCAGCAGCCAAGGAGAAAATAAAAAGACACTCAAGCATGAATGCCAATCAGCTTGTGCTGGCAACAATGATGTAAATACATGTGCCATAGCAGCTGTACCAGAGTTGGCTATGGATGAAAGGAGAAATTAAATAGGTGTCAATTATTACAGAAGGTCAGGATCTAAAGCTCTGAATACTAAATATATTTTAATAATATTGGATGGAGGAACAGGGAATATTAAACCGACAGGCTCAAGAGTCTAGGGCCTAGAGTGCAGGGAGATTACGTAGACGTTATATTGGAAAGGCAGCCTGGACGGCAGGTGGGAGTCGAGAAAACAGAGGGACCATGAGAGGCGACTGACCAGCAATCACATGTTTAGCAGCTGCAGCTCTTCTGGCTGGCCTACAGGAGGAGCTGCCGCCATGTTGCCTGGATGGAAAGGTGGAACAACATGCTGGTTAGAGTAAGAAGATTTGCAGAAACTGGTCAGGGAGAGCTGGCTTGTGGAGGGCAAGGAGTGGTGAAAAGAGAGAGAACACAGTATGGCATTCATCTCTGGGCTGCTAAGTGGTAAATCAGAATGAAAGGATTAATGCTGGGGCAAGGTGGCACACACAATATTAGGTATATTAGTGATCCTACCCCAATATGGGGAGCCAGGTGATATACTCTATTAAGGATCACACCTGGAAAACTGGGTTCAAAGTCCATCATTGTGACAAAATAAGGGCAATGAGGCTGGCAGCTCTTAAATTCTCCATGACCATTTGTTAGTCGATCGTCACTACAATGATGTGAAGCTTTTGCTACCTCTGAATCCCCAGAGCAGAGTGCTCACTTAAACTTTCATAAAGAGGTTTTACACGGCTTAATGGCACCTAACATGAACATCAACCAAAGTTTTTAATTCCAGATTATGCTGTCCTTGTTCAGACAAAACTCCCATGGTCTTCAGCAGTACATGTATCTATAAATGGCCTATGTATGGAATACAGTATTGTGCCTAGAGTAGAGAAAGAAATATATTTGCTTAATTCAATATAACAGTGTTCACAGAGACTTGTGTATTAGAATTAAAATCACAAGTATCAAAGAATAAGTGGATCAATTTACATTAAAAGTATTTTTGGGGTGACTATTCCCCCTCCCCCTCCAAACAAATTCTTTTGAGAGGAGCTTGTGAACTGTCCATGGGATGAGATGCTTTAGAACATTGAATCGAAGATGCTACAAACTGCTTAGGGCAACAATATGAAGGTTGCCTGGCTCTTATGTCGGTGCATACAGTGTGGGGGAGAGGTAGTATGCAAGCAGTATTTCTTCCCATCACGTCCTGCACAAGTGCTACTCCCAGTTGCAATTCCTGAACTCAGGGGGAGTTCAAGGATAATTCCCTCTGTGCACATAGCAGTCTGTGCATTGCCCAGGGGAAGTAGGGAGAACCTCCCCTGCTCTGCCCATTCACCACAGTCCTATGCAGAGTTGGAAACAGTCCCACCCCAGAGAGGGTGGACTTCTCCATCTAAAACATGATGCAATTTGCATACTTCCCCTCTGAATCGATCCACTAAGGAAAGGATTCCACAGCTCTGCAGCTGATGCAGGCCAGTGGCAAATTGTCACATATAGGCCCTTTATTTGGTAAAAGATTGAATAAAAACCTATAGAATGGTGGTTAAGCTTTTTTGGAGAAAAAATCTCTGAGTATAATCTCCATCCCACGCTAATTATAAGTGATTGCAGATGACATGGAGGAAATGTACTAGCTAAAATGAACCTTCCTGCAGAGAAGGCATTATAGTAGTACTGTACTTTTCTCACTGATTCATTACCAATATAAGGCTGCTTCCTGCACTCTGTAGTAATTTTTTTAATGGGATTTCAAGTAATTGGAAGCCAGCGAATAAAACGTTCTATGGTTTGTTTTTAGAGATTTGTAAAGTATGCACAGTTACATAACATAAACAATGTCATATCACATGTAGCTTTACGTTTCTATGAAATAGTGTGGTTTAAAACAGGGCATTGTTAACCATGCCTTGAATGCAGTGCAAAATAAATATAATAAAAATGGATAATAGATTATTTTTGTTTTATATCACTAACTGACATTTACATACAGAGATACATTTCACCAAGTTAGGTGCATCGTAAAGGGTAGGAAAAATACTGACAAGGGGTAATGAAAAAGATCCTGATCTCATTTGCACCAGTGTAAATCCAGGGTAACTTTGATTTCAAGGGAGTTCACAGCTGAGGAACTCACATCAGAATCTGACCATTTCTTATTGCTAAACTACGCATAGACGGTGAGTTCAGGGCATAGAGAACTCTAAGGGACACATAGATCAACACTAAGATAAAACTAGGTGAGAAAAGAAATGGTGTACAAGAAAAAGTGCAGTGTTCCTCCTCCCTTTACTATCCATCTTCAAATTCCCCTTTCTCATCCACACCTCTTCTTCAGCTTGACCAAACTGCAGGCAAAAGTGTGGATATGGCACAGACATCAATACTCTTGGGGAAATGGCCCATGCCAGCTGCCACTGAAGTCAGAGAAAAGAGTCTTGCTGACTTCAGTGGGAATTGGATCAGGCACTCAAAGTGAACAAAAAGTTACCAAAATATCAGAGTCTCATTATTCATTAAATAGCATCAGATTCTGCTTATCTAACTTATACTGAATAGCACTGCTCCATGAGTAGCCTCCTTCATTACAATAGCACTTCTCACATAGTAAAGCGCTACTCATTAAGAATAAGAAGGGCAGAATCTGGTCCATCATGATCGGGTTATCTGGTTCTGGTTTATTTAATTTTTGTTTCTTTTGCACAGTTAGCAATTGTGACAAATATTTCAAGGTTCTCATTCCAATTGTATTAAAACAGTTGGATCTATAAAATTGTAGTTAACAAACTCAAACTGCTAGCACAAAGGCTTAATTGACAACAACTGGGAACAGTTGTTGCAACCTGAAGGATGGCTATAAAGGTTTGGTAAGGAAAATCCTGCCAGTTGTTTCTATTTAGGCAATCTTTCACATGAGTGACTGACCCAATAATCTACCATACACTGATAGAACAGACTATAAGACTGCTAATTAAAAGATCTAGATTTTCTTATTCCTGGCTCTAAAAGAAACAACAAATGCTATGCAATACAAAGAAAAGCCTTTACAAGCCTTAGTATGTTTTCTTCTACAATAGAATAGTACAGTAGAACCTCAGAGTTATGAACACCAGGGTTACAAACCGACAGGTCAACCACACATCTCATTTGGAACCGGAAGTACGCAATCAGGCAGCATCAGAGACCAAAAAAGCAAATGCAGTACAGTATTGTGTTAAATGTAAACTACTAAAAATATAAAGGGAAAGATTAAAAAAAAAGATTTCACAAGGTAAGGAAACCGTTGCTGTGCTTGTTTCATTTAAATTAACACGATTAAAAGCAGCATTTTCCTTCTGCATAGTAAAGTTTCAAAGCTGTATTAAGTCAATGTTCAGCTGCAAACTTTAGCAAGAACCACAACGTTTTGTTCGGAGTTATGAACAATCTCCATTCTTGAGGTGTTCGTAACTCTGAGGTTCTACTCCAGTGCTCTTCAAATACTATATGCTTTGACTCAAAGCTCCTTTGCTGAAACAGAGAATAGGTTGCTAGCTCTGCTTGAAATCCTGTATTACCCATAACAGAACTCTAGGTCTAGGAAATAAGCAGACCAGAAGGATTTTCAAAAACTGAGAGAGCCAAAAATATTGTTTTCTACATAGGGCACATTATTTACACTGATGAAGTTATGCTGACATGTAAGCATAAAGGGCCTTATTACCTTTTCATTTATAGCATTGTAACACCAATGATCAGGAGTAATCACACTGAAGCCAACACTGGTATAAATGTAAGAATCAAATCCAAAATTCTTAAGAGTTGATCCAGTGGGGACCTTATTTAGTGTCTGGCTCTAAGCCAGGGAGGAAATGACCTTCTGAGTAATTTTTTGTTGCACTTCTATCAAAACCTTCTGGTAGACGTACGGAAGTTCAATTCTGCTCTCAGTTTAACCAGTGTAAATCAGGAGAAATTCCCTTTTAATCAGTGTAGCTATTCCAGAGTTACATCAGCCTATGTGAGACAAATTTACATCAAAGAATGTTGCTGACAGCCTGCCGATGGAGCTGTATCCAGCCCTACCACCATACTGAAAGGGATACCATGGCCCTCTCTCTTTCAAGGGTGGTGGGGAGGAAAGGGAACAAATCAGATACCTCTCAAGGGGGCTTGCAGAACCCCTCAGGAAGAAATGAAGGTCTCTTCAAAGAGGAGACATCAGAACAAAGGCTTCCTCAGCTGCAGCCACAATGGCACAATGTATCTCAGGAAGAATGTGTTCACAAATGCAGTTTAAGTCTTCTCTGCACTGTCCCAGTGCAGAGTGGACTGTGAACTGGATCAGCCTCCAGGCTACATTACCACAGCTTTTAGCAAAACCAACAAGTGGAAAATTATACATTATACTTACAAAAGGCCCTAAGGGCCCTTACAACAGTCGAAGATCACCAGGAGAGAAGGAAGGGCTGGCCATTCCCAGAGGCCATTAATGGGGAACACAGCAGTGTGGGAGCTCTAATGCCAGCTCTGTACCACTGGAGTTCATCCTCTCACAGGCCATGGCTACGCTGGCGCTTTACAGCGCTGCAACTTTCACGCTCAGGAGTGTGAAAAAAACACCCCCCTGAGCACTGCAAGATACAGTGCTGTAAAGCCTCAGTGTAAACAGTGCCACACTCGACCACACTGGAAACTTCAAAGCGCTGCTGCGGCAGCGCTTTGAAGTGCAAGTGTAGCCATACCCACAGATGGCTACATCAGCTTTAGGCCTGCCTTGTGCCAGTGTCTGAAACTCAAGAAGAATCTGGGCCAAAAAGTTTAATAATCATTGTAACCAAAGTGAGTTCCTTTTCAGATTTACCAGGAAACCTCCACATTTCAATTCACTAAATGAAACTCTGCCCCCTTCTATACAGGTATTAATAGTAAATGCGGTTTCTTATGAGGACTTGACTGAAAGAATTCATTTTCCTTCTCACAATGGCAGCTGCAAATAAGTTTTACTCTGAATTCATGTTTCAAAAGATTTTTTAAAATCACATACAGAGGTATCATGGGCCCAGGAGGAGAAGAAAGATTACAGGCAACTAGAAGGAATGTTCTTATTTCTCTCACACTCACACACGAGTGAGCACACACAGAGTAGCTGAGGATTCTGGACTAATTTCTCAACTAAGTACTCTTCAGAACAGTGGTAGCTGCAAATATGAGAAAGAGATGATAACCTGTGTCAGTATTTGCAGGAAGTAGACACCAAGGCAAGAGAGAAATTCCTTGATGGGCGTAGGAACAATGGGATGAAATTAAGAAAAGAAAAATATTAAACAGCTTGAAGGGAAAATCCCCTAGTTGTGAGATCTACTAGCTTGTGAAACAGTCTCCCAAAAGGATATGTGAAACAAGTGGATTAGACTGGATGAAGACCTAGAAAGAAATACACCAAGGGAAACAATCCTGCCATGGCTGAGGACTGACTAATGGGTGCCCAGTTTTACAGCCACATCTTACATGTAGTGAACAAAGTCAGTGGGCATCCCTCTGCATAATCAAGTCCTAGCAAGTCCTTTTAAGAATTAACTGTTATGATTACATGAATGGTCATAGTAAACTTGGTGACAGATTCTGATCTCAGGTACAATGGTGTAAGTTTGGCAATTTTAATGGATTTACATCAGTGCAATTGCAATAAGAAGCAGGTCCTCAGGCTAAAACTGTGATGCATCATAAAAAATAATACAAAAAATTCAGAACTCAAATATTCCATAGAGTATGTGACCAGGGCACAGTTTTAGTTCGCATAACTGATAACACTTAGCTGAGCCTTCCACTAAAATTCCAATTAATATAATTGAAGGGTTCAGCATATTTAATTTTGACAAAAACAGAGTTTAGATTGAGAATCTGTGAACTATAAATTCTAACCTTTGATAGCTGGTCACCTTGGCCTTCTATACCTTTCAGAATTGGAGTGTATTCTGTGCAAAGAGTGGATTTTACTGCTGCAAAGCCTTCACTCCCCACTCCAGGGGAAGGAATCGAAAGGCGAGAATGTTGCTGAATATAAATAGGAATAAAGCACATTATAATTACAAATCTGGCTATCGGATGTACAGCTCTAAACCCTGAAATGATAGGCTGACACTGTCATCGCAACCCAGACACCAATTACAATTACATCTAACTGAGGCCACTGAGCCAGACAGAGGAAGGGGCTGGATGAAAGAGGCACAGGGATTCATCTCCAAAACTTCCAAGGAATTTCATATCTGCAAATTATCGGTGGATCACCCAAGCTAAATAATTAATGTTTAAATAAGGTGTATGAGATTATTCCTGAGTGTTGGAGAGGGGGAAGTGGGAGGGAAGGATGGAGAAGAAAAAGTGTAAATAGAGGAAGCCTGTTTCATCTGTCACTCAGAAAGAGAAGATATTTGCATTCCTACAAGAAATGTGCCTGTTTCCTCCCTTGAGAGGTTGCACAAGGCTTTTTCTGGTCACCGTTTGATCCTGCAGATGTAAATAAGTAAATAAATAGACAGACAGAATGGTGATGGGTCACAGTCCACATCAGAAACTAAACAAAGAAAACATCATCTTCATGAACAAGAGCATATTCTGAAATGTCAGAATGCAAGAGTACTATTTTGATCTTGTTAAGAGATTTGCCTGTTCCTAAACTCTAAACTGAGCTTGCACTGCAAAATCAATTTTTGAGCTCATTACGTAAATCCATATTAAACTATTTAGTCTATATTTAACACTATAACAAGGATATTCAGGGTGAATTAAGTAGATTTTATTTCTAGGTGGCAGAGAGCCAAAGCTTGCCCTTCCTCTTTTAATTCTTTTCTAGGCTCTAATCTTTTGCAACATTAACCAAAAATCTTTTGCATGTAAAAGGAGACAGACTCACTCTGTCTCTCACACACCCACGCACAATGAGAAGAAAAAACTCTTGACAGTCTTCTATCATTGGATCATTAAGTGCAATCAAATCAATGTAGAACAGTTTTCAGGGCGATATTGACAACATACTTTTGTTATCTTATGCTAATGATCCCCATGTTGTCCTGTTACAACAAAATGCATCATTGATGCAGTACAGTTCTCAAATACCCTGCAATATTATACCATATATATGGAGACCATGAGCATTTGTTACATCAGTGGAAGATAAAAAGGCTTTTCAAGCCCATCAAGCCCATTATGGAAGAAAATGTAGCATGCTCATTTTGCAAGGCAGAACTTTGTCATCAATTATATGTTAGTAATAACTGCACACCAATGGGCTCCCATGATGAGTGCTATGATGCCACAAAGAGAGGCAGATCTGTTCTGTTGGCTTACTCTGCGAGTCGGAGTTAGAGCCCTGAAGAAATCTGCTGGGCAAATATTGTGATGGGTTTCTATCATAACCTTAGTCCCAGATTTGGACCTTAGCGTCCAAAATATGGGGGTTAGCATGAAAACCTCCAAGCTTAGTTACCAGCTTGGACCTGGTACTTGCTGCTACCACCCAAAAAATTAGAGTGTTTTGGGGCACTCTGGTCCCCCTGAAAAACCTTCCCTGGGGACCCCAAGACCCAAATCCCTTGAGTCTCACAACAAAGGGAAATAATCCTTTTTCCCTTCCCCCCTCCAGGTGCTCCTGGAGAGATACACAGACACAAGCTCTGTGAATCCAAACAGAGTGACTCCCCCTCTCCGTTCCCAGTCCTGGAAACAAAAGCACTTTCCTCTTCACCCAGAGGGAATGCAAAATCAGGCTAGCAAAGTCAACACACACAGATCTCCCCCTGATTTCTTCCTCCCACCAATTCCCTGGTGAGTACAGACTCAATTTCCCTGAAATTTCCCAGAAAAGAAAACTCCAACAGGTCTTAAAAGAAAGCTTTATATAAAAAAGAAAGGAAAAATACATACAAATGGTCTCTCTGTATTAAGGTGACAAAATACAGGGTCAATTGCTTAAAAGAATATTGAATAAACAGCCTTATTCAAAAAGAATACAAATCAAAGCACTCCAGCACTTATATTCATGCAAATACCAAAGAAAAGAAACCATATAACTTACTATCTGATCTCCTTGTCCTTACACTTAGAAACAGAAGATTAGAAAACAGAAACTACTTCTCCAAAGCTCAGAGAAAGCAGGCAGACAGAAAACAAAGACCTCAGACACAAAATTCCCTCCACCCAAAGTTGAAAAAAATCCGGTTTCCTGATTGGTCCTCTGGTCAGGTGCTTCAGGTGAAAGAGACATTAACCCTTAGCTATCTGTTTATGACACGCCCCCCAAATTGCAAGACAGTGGGGAAGCTCACTGGCGGCGATTTCCTTCTAGAACTTTAAAATAAACAGATTACTACAACACATGCACCTTTACATATACTACTAAGTATACAACTAACAGACTTCTACATTTTAAGAACACTTTTTAACTACTGAATTCTGGGAAACTTTCACGGGAGAGAGCATCAGCAACTTTGTTAGAAGCTCCTGTGATGTGTTGAATTTCAAAATCAAAATCTTGGAGAGCTAAACTCCAACGAAGAAGTTTCTTGTTGTTCCCCTTGGCAGTATGAAGCCACTTTAGCGCAGCATGGTCAGTTTGTAGTTGGAACCGCCGTCCCCAAACATACGGACGTAGCTTTTCCAGGGCGTACACAATGGCATAGCATTCCTTTTCACTGACTGACCAGTGACTTTCCCTCTCAGACAGTTTTTTGCTGAGAAACACGACAGGATGGAAGTTGTGATCTGTTGCTTCCTGCATGAGCACTGCTCCTATACCACGCTCAGATGCATCTGTGGTTACTAGGAATGGTTGGTCAAAATCCGGGGCCCTGAGCACAGGGTCAGACATGAGCGTTGCCTTAAGTTGGGTAAAGGCCTTTTGACACTCATCAGTCCACTTAACGGCATTTGGCTGGGTCTTTTTGGTCAGGTCGGTCAATGGGGCAGCGATTTGGCTGTAGTGTGGTACAAATCGCCTGTAGTATCCGGCCAAGCCTAAGAAGGATTGGACCTGTTTCTTTGACCTTGGGACAGGCCACTTTTGGATAGCATCCACCTTGGCCTGTAGGGGGTTTATGGTTCCTCGACCCACCTGGTGCCCCAGGTAAGTCACTCTGTTTTGGCCTATTTGACACTTTTTGGCCTTAACAGTTAGTCCGGCCTGCCTGATGCGCTCAAAGACCTTTTCCAGGTGTAGTAGGTGTTCGGGCCAGGAGTCTGAAAAAATGGCCACATCATCGAGGTAGGCAACTGCAAATTCTCCCAGTCCTGCTAGTAGACCATCTACCAGCCTCTGGAAGGTGGCGGGTGCATTTCGAAGGCCGAAAGGAAGGACATTGAATTCATACACCCCCGCATGGGTGACGAATGCTGACCTCTCCTTGGCAGGTTCATCTAGCGGTACTTGCCAGTACCCCTTGGTTAAGTCTATTGTAGAGATGAACTGGGCACGTCCCAACTTCTCCAATAGCTCATCGGTGCGTGGCATTGGATAGTTGTCCGGATGAGTTACCGCATTTAGCTTACGGTAGTCCACGCAAAAGCGTATTTCCCCATCTGGTTTGGGTACCAGAACCACTGGAGATGCCCATGCACTGGTAGATGAGCGGATTGTAGCATGTTCTGGATCTCCCGTTCTATAGCAGCTTGGGCATGAGGAGACACCCGGTAGGGTGGGGTTCTGATTGGGTGAGCATTACCTGTGTCAATGGAATGGTATGCCCGTTCAGTCCGTCCTGGGGTGGCTGAGAACAATGGGGCAAAGCTAGTGCACAGCTCCTTGATTTGTCGCCGCTGCAGACGTTCCAGGGTGGTTGAGAGGTTCACCTCTTCCACGCCACCGTCTTTTTTTCCGTTGTAGTAGACACCGTCAGGCCACTCAGCATCATCTCCCTGGACTGTAAACTGACAAACCTGTAAGTCTCTGGAATAGAAAGGCTTGAGAGAATTAACATGGTACACTTTAGGCTTTAGTGAGGAATTGGGAAATGCTATGAGGTAGTTTACAGTTCCAAGGCGCTCTTGGACCGTGAATGGCCCTTCCCATGATGCTTCCATCTTATGGGCCTGTTGCGCCTTTAAGACCATAACCTGGTCTCCTACCTTGAAGGAACGTTCTTTGGCATGTCTATCATACCAGGCCTTTTGCTCTTCCTGAGCATCCTTTAGGTTCTCTCTAGCAAGGGCTAAAGAGTGTTGGAGGGTGCTTTGTAGGTTGCTTACAAAGTCCAGAATGTTAGTTCCTGGAGAAGGCGTAAACCCCTCCCATTGCTGCTTCACCAACTGTAATGGTCCCTTAACCTCGTGACCATACAGAAGTTCAAATGGTGAAAACCCTAAACAGGGATGTGGTACAGCCCTGTAGGCAAACAGCAACTGCTGCAACACTAGGTCCCAATTATTGGAGAATTCGTTGATGAATTTTCGTATCATGGCCCCCAAAGTTCCACTGAATCTTTCCACCAGGCCATTGGTTTGATGGTGGTACGGGGTGGCAACCAAGTGATTCACCCCATGAGTTTCCCACAGTTTTTCCATGGTCCCTGCCAGGAAATTAGACCCTGAATCTGTAAGGATGTCAGAGGGCCAACCTACCCTGGTAAAGATGTCTGTTAGGGCCAGGCACACAGTGTTAGCCCTGGTGTTGCCTAGAGCGACTGCTTCTGGCCATCGGGTAGCAAAGTCCACTAAAGTCAGTACGTACTGCTTTCCTCTGGGTGTCTTTTTTGGGAAAGGACCCAGAATATCCACAGCTACTCGCTGAAATGGGACCTCAATTATGGGGAGTGGCTGGAGAGGGGCCTTGACCTGGTCTTGAGGCTTTCCCACTCTTTGGCATACCTCACAAGACCGGACATACTTGGCAACATCCTTGCCCATCCCCTCCCAGTGGAAGGACTTCCCCAACCGGTCCTTGGTTCTGTTCACCCCAGCATGGCCACTGGGATGATCATGGGCTAAGCTTAAGAGCTTCCCCCGGTACTTAGTTGGAACCACCCTCTGTTTTTGCAGCTGCCATTCTTCCCGGTGTCCACCAGAAAGAATTTCCTTGTATAAAAGTCCTTGGTCTATAACAAACCGGGATCGATTAGAAGAGCTGAGAGGCGGTGAGGTGCTCCGTGCCGCCGTCCACGCTTTCTGAAGGCTGTCATCTGCTTCCTGCTCAGTCTGGAACTGTTCCCTTGAGGCTGGGGTCACCAGTTCTTCCTCAGACTGTGGACTTGGGCTTGGTCCCTCTGGAAGCGATGTAGATGATGGGGTTGTTTCCGTTGCTGGTGTACTGCTCTCCGCTGGTGCACCTGAGGTTATTTCAGGCTCTGGATGAGCCTTTTGGGTATGGCTGTCTGTTGCTTCTGCCAGTTTTGGCTCGCTGGCGCCCTCTGGCGTTGAATTTGAAGATGGGGTTGCAATTGCTGGTGCTGGTTGCTGTTCCAGTTCTGGGCCTGAGACTGGTGGTGCTGTGGCTGTTTCAGTGGTTGGCATGGAATCTGGGTCCACTACCTCTGTCTGGGTCTCTGGTAACACAGACGGGGCTTCTGTGGACGGCTCAGGAACAGGAATGGGTCTGGAAGCTTGCCTGGTTTGGCTACGTGTAACCATTCCCACTCGCTTGGCCCGCTTCACCTGGTTGGCCAAGTCTTCTCCCAGTAGCATGGGGATAGGATAATTGTCATAGACTGCAAAAGTCCACATTCCTGACCAGCCTTTGTACTGGACAGGCAGTTGAGCTGTAGGCAAGTCTACAGCTTGTGACATGAAGGGGTAAATTGTAACTTTGGCCTTTGGGTTGATGAATTTGGGGTCAACGAAGGATTGGTGGATAGCTGACACTTGTGCCCCCGTGTCTCTCCACGCAGTAACCTTCTTTCCGCCCACTCTCAAATTTTCCCTTCGCTCCAAGGGTATTTGAGAGGCATCCGGGCCTGGGGATCTTTGGTGTGATGGTGGGGTAATGAATTGCACTCGCATGGTGTTCTTTGGACAGTTGGCCTTGATATGTCCCAGTTCATTACACTTAAAGCATTTTCCATCTGATGGGTCACTGGGCCGAGGTGAGTTACTGGAGACTGGGGAGGTGGAAGAGTAGGGCGTCTGTGGCTTTACTTGGGTTGTATGTGGGGTCTTTGGCTGTCCTCGGTTGTAGGGTTTATGGTCGGTGTGCCCCCTGGGGTATTCGTTCCCCTTGACAGTAGCTTTCTTGCTTTCTGCCACTTCCATCCATCTGGCTCCAATCTCCCCCGCCTCAGCAAGATCTTTGGGTTTTCCATCTTGTATGTACCGTGTGATGTCTTCAGGAACACCATCCAAGAACTGCTCCATTTGTATGAGGAGGTGCAGTTCTTCCAAGGTTTTAACATTGTGTCCTGATATCCAGTCCTCATAATTTTTTGCAACGTAGTAGGCGTGTTTGGGAAATGACACATCTGGTTTCCACTTTTGGGTTCTGAAGCGCTGACGGGCATGATCTGGGGTTATCCCCATTCTGTATCTGGCCTTGGTTTGAAAAAGTTTATAGTCATTCATTTGCTGCTTAGGCATTTCAGCTGCCACCTCTGCTAAAGGTCCACTGAGCTGTGACCTTAATTCTACCATGTACTGGTCTTCGGGGATGCTGTACCCAAGACAGGCTCTTTCAAAATTTTCCAAGAAGGCCTCGGTGTCATCCCCTGCCTTGTAGGTGGGAAATTTCCTATGCTGTGGAGCAATAATTGGCGCCAGGTTGTTAGGGTTGGCTGGCACATGCAGCCCAGCTTTTGCCAAGTCCAGTTCATGTTTTCTCTGTTTTTCCTTCTCTTCATTTTCTTTTTGTTGTTTTTCCATTTCTCGGCGGTGGGCCAACTCTTCTTCTGCTTGTTTCCTTCGGTGGGCCACCTCTTCTTCTTCTAGTTTTCTTTTGTGTGCTGCCTCTTTGGCTGCCTGTTCTCTTTGGAAGGCTGCCAGTTTGATGCTTTCTTCCTTTTCTTTCAGCTCCAGTTGTCGCCTGTGTTCAGCTTCTTTGAATTGCTCTTTGGCCTCAATTTTTGCCTTAGAAGTCATGATTCCTGTTTTCTTGTGTTGGGGTGCCCTCCGGTGTTTAACTTCTGAACTGCAGGTTCTCTGTTGCCTCCTGAAGTCTGCCTAGCAACAGTGCCTTTAGCTAATCTTCAATGTTAAGTAAACCTGAAAAACCACTTTATTTGCATGTATATAGTGCTGGTAATGACTCTCAATGGGAGTGCTATTGCATGACAAAAGACCCTTAACAGTCTGGTAATGGCTTCTTGCTTAACATGCAAGCCACAAACTTGCCAGAGAGAGAAGAAAAAAAAATTCTCTTTGGTTCCCTTTTAAAACCAAACTGTTTCTCTCTGCTAAAAAGCCCTTAGCAGAGAAAAGAAAAATGTAATATTCCTACTGGCTTCTGGATTTTGTCTATCCCGTAACCGCTGCACACCATATCATAACCTTAGTCCCAGATTTGGACCTTAACGTCCAAAATATGGGGGTTAGCATGAAAACCTCCAAGCTTAGTTACCAGCTTGGACCTGGTACTTGCTACCACCACCCAAAAAATTAGAGTGTTTTGGGGCACTCTGGTCCCCCTGAAAAACCTTCCCTGGGGACCCCAAGACCCAAATCCCTTGAGTCTCACAACAAAGGGAAATAATCCTTTTTCCCTTCCCCCCTCCAGGTGCTCCTGGAGAGATACACAGACACAAGCTCTGTGAATCCAAACAGAGTGACTCCCCCTCTCCGTTCCCAGTCCTGGAAACAAAAGCACTTTCCTCTTCACCCAGAGGGAATGCAGAATCAGGCTAGCAAAGTCAACACATACAGATCTCCCCCTCATTTCTTCCTCCCACCAATTCCCTGGTGAGTACAGACTCAATTTCCCTGAAATTTCCCAGAAAAGAAAACTCCAACAGGTCTTAAAAGAAAGCTTTATATAAAAAAGAAAGGAAAAATACATACAAATGGTCTCTCTGTATTAAGGTGACAAAATACAGGGTCAATTGCTTAAAAGAATATTGAATAAACAGCCTTATTCAAAAAGAATACAAATCAAAGCACTCCAGCACTTATATTCATGCAAATACCAAAGAAAAGAAACCATATAACTTACTATCTGATCTCCTTGTCCTTACACTTAGAAACAGAAGATTAGAAAACAGAAACTACTTCTCCAAAGCTCAGAGAAAGAAGGCAGACAGAAAACAAAGACCTCAGACACAAAATTCCCTCCACCCAAAGTTGAAAAAAATCCGGTTTCCTGATTGGTCCTCTGGTCAGGTGCTTCAGGTGAAAGAGACATTAACCCTTAGCTATCTGTTTATGACAGTTTCGGAATATGACTTTCTGGTTAGGAGGAATTATGGGCATTTCCTGGGAGGTGCTGAAGGAAAAGGGTAGAATAGAACTGGGTGAAAATTGTCCAACAATACCTTTTTTGACAGAAGATTTTGTTTTTAAATTAATTGAAAATGTTTGCAGAAAGTGTCTGCTTTCTCGGAAAAATTCCAGTTTTTCACTAGAAAACCAAAAGAAAGAAAATTAATTTTTTTTTTACTGTTCATCAACCCCACCAAAATCAGTTTTGATTTTCTGACACAAAAAATTGAACATTCATGTGGGAATGTTGACAAAGCCAAAAATGTTTTTGTTTTCAATGTACTTTTCCACAGAACAACAACAAAAATTCTTGATTAAGGGCAATTAGATCTTGGAAGAAAGCTTAGGCTACAGTTTATTCTGTATAGTTAGGATGGTCTAACACAGTGTTTCTCAGCTAGTTTTCTGGGTTGTCACAGAAGGCAATCAGGTGGGTTGTGGGGCATTGAAAATGTTATTACAATCTAAAGCAAAGAAAAATTATTTTTCAAGAATAACTGTGGGGGATCTAAAACTTCCAAAGTTTGTGAGGTCACACGTAGTAGTTGGAGATATGTAATCTAGCTATGTCCACAAGCTTCTCCCCACACAACCTAGCCCTTCAAGGTCAAACCTTGCCACAAATTATATAGGCTTATCTTCATTTTACACTAAATGTAAGAAGATTGCAAAAAGTTTCATCTTTAAATAAAGAGACACCAAATTAAAAAGTTTGAAAAAAAAATGGTCCAGTAGATGGGGCCTTGGAGAGGAAATCAGGAGACTTGGAGTCAATACCTGCCTCAGTAAAAGGTGGACGTGATATACCTTGTCTTTAGCAAAGTTTTTGATACGATCTCCCACAGTATTCTTGCCAGCAAGTTAAAGAAGTATGGATTGGAAGAATGGATTATAAGGTGGATAGAAAGCTGGCTAGATCATCAGGCTCAATGGGTAGTGATCAACGGCTTTATGTCTACTTGGCAGCCGGTATCAAGTGGAGTGCCCCGGGGTCAATTTTATTCAACATCTTCATTAATGATCTGGATGATGGGATGGACTGCACCCTCAGCAAGTTTGTGGATGACACTAAACTGTGGTGGAGAGATAGATATGCTGAAAGGTAAGGATAGGGTCCAGAGTGACCTAGACAAATTGGAGGATTGGGCCAAAAGAAATCTGATGGGGTTCAACAAGGAGAGGTGCAGAGTCCTGCACTTAGGACGGAAGAATCCCATGCACTGCTACAGGCTTGGGACTGACTGGCTAAGCAGCAGTTCTGCAGAAAAGGACCTGGGGATTACAGTGGACGAGAAGCTGGAAATGAGTCAACAGTGTGCCCTTGTTGCCAAAAAGGCTAACGGCATATTGGGCTGCATTAGTAGGAGCCTTGCCAGCAGATTGAGGGAAGTGATTATTTTCTATTCAGAACTGGTGAAGCCACATCTGAAGTATTGGGTCCAGGACCGGCGCCAGGGTTTCTCGCGCCCTAGGCGCACAGCCATTTTGCCGTCCCCTGCACTGATCCCGTGGCTCTGGTGGAGCTGCCACAGGCATTCCTGTGGAGGGCCATTGGTCTGTGGCTCCGATGGAGCTGCCACAGGCATGCCTGCGGGAGGTCCACCAGAGCCACAGGAGCAGCCAACCGTCTGCAGGCACGACTGCAGCAGCTCCACCGGAGCCACGGACCAATGGACCCTCCGCAGGCATGCCTGTGGCAGGTCAACCGGAGCAGCCTGCCGCCCCCCCCGGCAAAATGCTGCCCCCTCAATAATCCTGGCACCCTAGGCGATTGCCTAGGCTGCCTAAATGGTAGCGCCGGCCCTGACTGCGTCCAATTTTGGGACTCTCACTACAGAAAGGATGTGGACATATTGGAGAGAGTCCAGCGGAGGGCAACAAAAATGATTAGGGAGATGGGGCACAGGACTTATGAGGCAAGGTGGAGGGAATTGGGCTTATTTAGTCTGCAGAAGAGAAGGGTGAGGGGGAATTTGACAGCAGCTTTCAACTACTTGAAAGAGGGTTCCAAAGAGGATGGAGCTCAGCAGTCCTCAGTGGTGACAGATGACAGAACAAGGAGCAATGGTCCCAAATTGCAGTGGGGGAGGTTTAGGTTGGATATTAGGAAAAGCTATTTCACTAGAAGGGTGGTGAAGCGCTGAAATAGGTTACCTCTGGAAGTGGTGGAATCTCCATCCTTAGAGGTTTTTAAGGCCCGGCTTGACAAAGCCCTGGCTGGGATGATTTAGTTGGGGTTGGTCCTGCTTTGAGCAGGAGGTTGGACTAGATGACCTCCTGAGGTCTCTTCCAACCCTGATATTCTATGATTCTATGACACAGCCCAGAGTATTGCCACTAGGTGGTACTACCAGGCATGGACACTAAAGCCCCACCTCCCAACACCTTGTGCAAATCATTCAGTCTGTGTTGTTAGTCCCCCATCTGTAGAATGGAGATAATGCTTTTCCATACCTCAAATGAGTGTTGTGAAGATAAAATCAAATTAATGATTGTGAGGCAGCCGGATGACAATGACATATAAGTACCTTGTTTCAGAGTAGCAGCCATGTTAGTCTGTATCTGCAAAAAGAACAGGAGTACTAAGGTGCCATAAGTACTCCTGTTCTATAAGTACCTTGGTATTTTCTCAGTTATGAAAACAGCCAAGCCCTAGGTAAGTTTGACTTTATGCAACATGTGGAGACTTTATTTGGATTGGGATGGAAATTCGACTTCCTCATAGCTCCATTTAAATTAAATTCTATCACGTGTTCTAACCTAGTTAGGTAGTTAGTCTAAGCTTTTACTTCATACCAGGGGCATAGGATCTGCTTGCCTTCACTGGCATCTGTATAGTTCTCAGCCAACATTATTATTGCAGCAGGGCTGACAATTATACTCTCACTGATATACATACTGGGCAATCAGAAGTAGTGGGATAGTACAAACCTCTAGGATTCCCCCACCTACTCATGAGGGAAACTTTCGGGCCCTGGTCCCTGATCTCCTATGGCAGACACAGTATTAGGTTCCATAAAGGGACATTTAGGCTAATTTGCAGAAGGTCCTCACTTCCTTTATTAACTCTGCTAATCTTGCTTGCAGTGTTACTTCACAGCTGTTCCACATCCCCCTCTACTCCATCTCCATGGCATGGATCCCTTGATTCACCCTAGATTAACACACCTACAAGATGCCCAGGCAAGGTGTGGAATTAGCCCAATGATAATGATCCTGGGCATCTGTGGAATGCATTTCATTCTCAAACTTTAATTCACTCTACTGTGGCTAGAGCGTTTCTAAACTTCTGTACTAATCAGTAATATTTTCTTTCATTTTATACCCGATAGGATGGAGCTCAGGTATAGACAATCATATGCTGTGAATAAATGCACCACCAGCTCTAGATCAAGCAGCATCCTAAATGGGCCACTTGTGTGACTGCATGCTCTCTTTTTCTAAATCCTTCAGTGTCAGGGAGCAGAGCCAGCAAGTGAACATTACTGACAAAAAATGCCTAATGATCAGCTTGCTGTTTCCCCACAAACAAAACATGCTCAGATATGTCTAAGCCCTTCTTGCCTTTGAACAAGCAGCAACTCAAAAGAAAGGCTTCCAGCTCTAAATCCTTCTTTCCCTGTTGTGAGGATGACAGGCTAGCACACTAGTTATAAAACCAGTCAGTACTCGGACAGCGTACAATCAATGTGGTGATCTTATTACAATGGGGCTTAGTATTGCAGCTCCATCTAAGCCTCCATTAGAGACTAATATGTTTAGGAGAAAGCGGAGGGTTAACTCTTGGATTAAATTTCCCTGGGCTGACACATAGTATCCAAAGTCAGAGCCCCAGCACATATAACTCAAGTCAGCAAAATGATGTGGTAAGCACATGTGCCTAGCCTAGAAGGAAAGAAGCAATTTGGAGTAAACAGGTCCATCTACCCCAGGTACTTACATGACCCACACCTCTATTACTAGAGTATTTGAGTGCCTCACAATCTTTCTTGTATTTATCTTCATCACTCCTGTGAGGTAAGGAAGTGCTATTATCCCCATTTTACAGTCTGTGGCGGAGCAAAGACTTGAACCCTGATCTCACAAGTCCTATAGCAGTGCCCTAACCACTGAGTGATTCTTCCTCTGTAAGGCACTGATTGGGGAATGGCAGAGAATAGCCACGTGTGGAGGTGGGAAATCTCTGGAAAGGCCTGGAGCCCATCTTTACATGGGCCACCAGAGTCCCAGATCAGCAAGAATTCCTGCTTCTGAACAATTCTTAAACTTATTTTTAAGCCTATGGAAATTCCTATGCAAAAAGCTGCATCACCCTGGAGTTAGGGATTAAATAATCTATCACTTCTGCAAATAAACACATCAGAGAACACTAGTTAAAAAACTAAAAAGTCTGGAAATTCCACATTAAGATTTCTACTTCAGAAACAAAATGCACAATTTACGTTAGACAAAACATCTTAAATGCCTAGCATAATGGCAGACATCTTACAATGAATATGGTTGGTGAATAAATTATATTACCTCACCTACCTTGTCTCTCTAATATCCTGGGACCAACACGACTATAACAACACTGCATGGTTCATAATGGCACTCCAACAGCAACCAAAGACAACTTCATCTGCCCATCACAAAAGTTTATTAGTTGTCCCACGGAATTAGTTGTGTCACAGACCTGTGGATCCTCCTCTTAGGCTGGGGGGAGGTCCTTTAGAAGTTGGCGGGCTTTGCCCCCCCACCTCCTGGATACCAATAGGACCAGACTCATGTACCCCACTGGTTTGGGTCTGGCACAGGGGAAGAGTGGCAGCGAGAATCAGCTACCCAGCTGTTCCAGATCAGCTCTGTGTTTTCCTCCAAATGTCACTTGCTATTCTTTCACGGAGTTCTTATGTGCGAAGGAGCTGCTCCTCTACACCTCAGGATCCTGGTGGCCAGGCACATAGTTTTGGGAAGGGAAGCCCAATGGTGTCACACAAGCCGATGTGTCGGCATAAGGGGTGGACAGTCAGGAGTGAAAAAAATTACAAAAGTTTACCTATTTGTGCCCTGGAAAACATTACTTGCAGTATGGTGCTGAAAAGGCAGAGTTAAGGGTGGTTGGATAATCTTTGCACCCTTTCAAACGTTTTAACTTGTTTTTTGTAAAGTGTAACTTTATTTTGAAATGCTATGGCTTTCAACTATTTGAGTTTGTTCTGCGAAATCTGCAGTGTTCTCTTATGGAATTATTTTATTGAAGAAAGTGATAGAATATGTTAATCTTAACTCCAGGTTAGTGAAGTTACTTTACCTGGAGAGGTTAAAAATGATCCAGACAAAGCTCTTAAAGGTAGATGAGCTGTACTTGCAAGCAGTTTGAGCTTAGAGTTGCCTCCAATGTGATTTATATGGAAAAGTATATTACCATTTTGCACCTAGATATCCCTGCCTATTAATTTTACAAATTACTGTGTGGAAGTTGCTTATGCTCCCTTGCATCCATATATAATCTTTAAACTATAATGTGGTACAAAGGGAAATGCTAGACTTGTTGACAGTTTGCTGTAATTGTGCGTGAATCCTTGTTGAACCTGCACACTGTATTCCTTCTCAACATTACCACTGATATTTCACATTTTTATAGGTGCCTTTTTGTTATTTTCAAGCCTGGGTACAAATGTCAGGGGACTCAGTTCCACATTTAAGAACTCAAGCTGGCATTAAGGCAAACAAAATGGGTTTCTAGCTATCTATTGTAAATGTTAACATGGGTACCCTAATTCACCCTATTAATCAATAAATCTTTGTGGAGGATAGTGGAATATAAAGGTTCTAGGAGAACTGTGATTGTCAAGAGGGAATCTTGTGCTTTGTTTTAAATCTCCATTCCCCCCAAAAGGAGCCCAGCTTCCAAACTTGAGTGTGTAAATTGGGGTATTCAAGTCAACATTTACTGTAGGTACCCAGACACCCATTTTATGTGCCTTGCTTCCAGTTTGAGTGCTCGAAAGTAGATCTGAGTGCCCTGACATATGCACTTATGCTTGAAAATTGGGATCCAGTTGTGTCACTTCCTACTCTTAGAACAGGTTAGCAGGATAACAACAATCTCCATGATGCCTCCTCTGAAACTGGAATCACTGTTTGAGTCACATTCACCTCTACTGGATGTCACTGGAATTTCACCAGCGATGTGTATTAGCCCTTCTCCTTTATCATTTTGTTTTGTTTCCTCTCCTCTTGTTCTTTTTTCCTTTCACTTTACAGTCAGCACCAAATACCCTGCAGAAGCTAACTGTTCTGTTTATGGCTAAAATATGCTGATGCAGCTGGGCTTCCTTTAAGAGCTTAATTATTTGATACCTTGAACAAAAGATGCAATGTCTATTACATCTTCACTGTGTACTTGATTTCCTTTGTTTATGAGTAAGCATGTGCGTGCATATATCACATATATAATGATTGTCGCTTTCTTCTTCACCTGTAACTTAATGTAAAACTCAAAAAAAATAACCACATAACGTTATATATATATTGTTTCAGTCTGCAGTACACACAATGGGAAATAAAACAAACCCATCAACCTTCTCAGGGCACATTACTTTTGAGAATTGTCACATTCAGAGATGAGTGGAAACAGATGGATAACTGTTAGATGCAGGTAGCAGTAAACATCAACAATTTGAATTCCTCAGACTTAACTGACATTATAACCTATTAAGGCTGAGCTAAAACTTGAGTCAGCAAATTCTGGGGATTTTTTTCTACAGTGCTAGATCACTATGTAATGTGCTATATTACTGTAAGTGAAGACATAAAAGCCTGAGGATGTGCCAAACCTGAATGAGCAACTATTACATGAGCTGTTTGTTAGTATCTGGTCTGTTTGTTAGCCCTGGGATAGAATTTTGGGTTTGACTTTTTGATGCTCTTATACTACTATGTGTAAATGAAGGACAAAGACACTATGATGTTGCTTCCGCCTTGTCAGATGGATTTGTTAGTGCAATGGGAATAGTTAAGAGTAATTAAAGTGCTACTCAGAGCACACTTTAAGATTGCCTCAACCCCTATCTCAAGGCAAAATCAAGCAACCAGTCAGGAGGGTCAAAGGGTCTGGGGGGGGAGGGGAAGTATAAAACCAAAGACCAAAGAAATGCCCGTCCCTGACTGGAGCACAACCTCACTCCTTACCCCTCCCATGGGGTACAAAAGAGGTGAAATGAAGACCCCAGACCCAAAATGAAACATGCCACTAAGGTGTAAGGGGTGGGACTGTGGATGTGCATTTCAAGTATAATTATGTCTCCTGAGAAGAGGGGGATGAGACACTGGGAAACAAGACTCTGTGGCGTCAGAGTTATGGAATACATGTTTGCTGGAAATAACCCCAATAAACATCTCATTGTCTACACTTTGGACGTCTGGTCTTCTGCTTTCTTTCCACATGACAAGAACCTGTGGACAGGGTGAAGGGAAAGCCTCTAACACTGTTCAAGAAAACATTGGCTTTGCACACAAAAATTCCTCCTTGGGAAATGAGGCTTCCGGGGTTTAACGCTCTAGTCATTCACATAATGCTTGTTCACAACACAACACATTTCTTCTTTTTCAAGGTTGTAATGAAATGAAATGAAAACAAGGCTCTGAATTTATAGTAGGAGTTCCTATATTAAGTGCTAATAATTACACTTACTTGTCTGCAAGTAACTAATATGAGACTAGGAAGTAGATCATTTTTCATACTCATGGATAGTCAATTCAGTGCTATTACCCTAACAAATTAATTGCTAACAGATCCTGAAGTATTAGGACTAATTGTGCACTTATTCATTCCATCTTGTGATTCTGATGAAGTTACTATGTAAGGTCAACATACAGTAAGGGATATTGTAATTAGCATCACTTAATACAATGTGTTTGCAAAATGCCTTCCAGCTTTCCCGTGACTTTTATTTATTACTATAATGTATTATCTATTAAGAAAATTAAAAAAACATATTCATTACATTATGTAGCTGGGTCTAAGAACGAACTATCAATTTAAGAGGAAAACATAACCATTTTATATTATTTATAAATTCAACTATTTGTATATAATTTAATAAATAATAGTGTCCCTGCTAGGCTATAAATAGGAGATTCTCTCTTAAACACTTTAGGTTTTCAGAATAAAGTTTGTAAAATTCTATTATATTCCTATTGGACCCTAATGTTTTCATCTTTGTTATATTCTAAACTTTAATTTTCAAAACATGTCTAAATGACTAAGGAGCCTCAGTCCTGTCAACTTTCAACCAGAATAAGGTTCCGAAGTGAATTAAGTACCCTTTGAAAATGTGTCCCTAAACCCCATTTTCAGAGGTGACTTAGGTGTCCAAGTCTCATTGAGAACCAGTGGAACTTTGGCTCCTAGATATATATATATATGGACCTATTACCATTGTATCTGAGAACCTCACAATCTTTAATAACGCCCTTCTAACATAAGGATGTGCTAATATTCCCATTTTATCAGATGGGAAATGGAGGCACAGTGACATTAAGTAACTTGCCCACAGTCACAGAAGAAGCCTGTGACACAGCAAGGACTTGACCCAAGAACTCCCAAAAAGCAAAGCTAGTGCCCCCACCACTGAATCATCTGTCCTCATTAAGTCACTTTTGAAAATGGACTCGAAATTGTTCCTTGTGATGGCCTGCTACAGCCTGAAGTTGGTAGCCTTCAGCAAGTCACCCATCTTCTATCAGGCTTTCAGCTCAGATAATTTTAGGCTGGATTGTGTCACAAGGCAACTTTAGTGGAAATGTTTTATGCCATAAAGTATTTGGCTAACTTAGCATTTTTGTATGGTTTTATTATAAATTCACAGTCATGATATTATGGTGAAGGCAGCCATAAAATACATGAACAAAATGTATATTTATCATTAATATTACTGCTTATACGATGCTTTACATTTGCATACTAAATAAAAGCAATCAGCTCTCAAGTTTCAGGACATAGATAGGTCATGATGAATTCAGGAAGCCATTCTCCACTCCATTTACGGCACTGTACACCTGGCTATATGCTTTATGTTATTAGGGCTTTTTGGCTTTCCCCTGAAGCTTCAGTTAGTAGCCACTGATGGAAGCAGGATTCCAGGCTTGATAAGGACATAGTATATTCTTAATACACCCACCATTAATTAGTATACGCATTGAGAGAGATGGCACTAGCTCCCACCTGCCAGAGTTACACCACACACCCATACAACTCTGTCAAAAAACACCTGTGGAAAAAGTTTGTATTATCAACATACAAAGAGAAGGCAAGGCGATAAAATGTATTCTTTTGCAGCATGCACTGCAACTTCTGAGAACTTTCTTGTAATTCACACACCTTCTCCTCCTGTTCTACTCTACCTTTGGCTAACTTACAGGAAATAGCATTGTAAAATTTTCTAGTCCCTTTTCATATCACAGATGACAAACTCCAGCTCATTCTTCCTTCCTCTGAGGAAAAATGTGAGGGTTTGTCTGTTAAATGTATTGGCCTTGAGAAAAATATGGGGAGACTTGAGTATAAGGCGAAAAACAGTGAGAACAGAGTCAATGTGGCATCACTGAGCCCAGCTGTCCCACCAGCCTGGGTTTACCTTACTCTGTGCTGCTGTGACAGGCTTTCAAGACCCCTTCCTGCACACACACAGGTAGAGACACATCCAGCTGCAGCTATATTCACACAGATGATGAGATCAGCTCTGCATGGGAGAGCTCAGTTAAGGAATTGCCCAGCATGCAAGTGTACATCCCCTCTGGAGTGTAAACCCAAAACTGTAGCGTCTTGCATTGCACAGAGAACCATACAGTGTAAGCTCATAAAATTCACCCTCTCCCTCAATATGGAGACTGGTATGCAACAGCTTTCTGTCCCCAGTATGAGCTTTAGAGACAAAACAAAATAAATTTATTAACTACAAAAGATACATTTTAAGTGGTTATAAGTGATAGTAAACAGATCAAAGCAGATGACCTCAGTAAATAAACAAAAACCGCAAAGTGAGCTTAACATACTAGATAGGTAGGACATAAATTAGCAAATTCTCACCTTGAATGATAAACAGACTGGCAGATTCTTAAGGCCCAAGCTTCCTTGACTTTCTCAGGTTTTCATACACAGGCTAAAAATCATTCTAGTTTGGGACCATCATTTCCCACAGTTCAGTCTTTGTTCCTCAGGTGTCTCCAGTTGTGTTGTTGTAGGGAGAGTGAGGTCCCCCCATGATGTCATTTCCCCCCTTTTATATCTTTTCCTCACTTTCTGGAAAGCTCTTTTGCTGTGACCTGAGTCAACAGTTCCCATTGCATAATGCTATCTCTGAGAGGTTTCTATTGTACACAGTTCCTGGGGTATTCCTTGTGCTTGTGTGCATTTCATCAATAAACCATTAACATTGTTTGACCTTTTTACTGTCATACCTGAAAGGCAACTTGTGGGTGTTTTCATCCTCACAATATGTTTCAGTAACACATACATAGCAAAACTTCGTAACTTCACATACAACCCAAGTAGATATTACTCTCTAGCAGATCAAGACTTTTAGACACCTCACAAGGCATACTTTGTATAAGGCATATCCTAATTACATGGCAGTGGTGAATACTGGGGTGTTAGGATGTCACAGTACCCTATACTAAATTGCCAAGGGGACAACAACCAGCTGCAGCTGCACCTTCTGTCCCAGCACTGCAACACTAAACCTGGCCTAGTTAGGAGGGAATGCCCAGAGAAAGGGAGGAGGGTGGCTTGAGAGTGGCAGCTTCTGTCCCACAGAGCTGGGCCTGGCTTCCCACTCCAGACATTGCAACCTGGCGCATGGGTAGGCTAGGGCCCTACCAATTTAACAGCCATGAAATCTGATCTCCCTTGCTCCTGGGATCCCAGGGCTCTGAGCTATTAGTCTGGCCATGCTGGGGAGGGACAGGAGTTGTCCTTCCCCTGCACGGCCACTCTTGGTGGGGAGATCAGTCCTACCTCCAGAGGCAGCGCAGAAATGAGGGTGATATATCCTCCTCGAGGCTTCCACTTCCAGTGGCTGCAACTGGGGCATGGGCAGCCCAGGCTCGGTGCTTCTGCCCCCTGCCACTCCAGCTGGGGGCTTGTAGCCCAGTGGGCTAGCTTGCCTTTACTATATTCACTGCTTTGCATTATATTCAGCAATAATGCAAGAAACCTACAGGTCTGTATCCTGTAAGACATTGGCTTCAACAGGTTAGCGTAAGGCTTGAGGCCTATGAACTTTGAACAGATAAATGGCCCAATGGAAAACCACAAGTATTTGGGGAGCTAAAAATAAAATTTAAGGGGACGTTCTGACCATAGGTACATGAGTCAACTACAGAAGTGTCCTGGTAATGAACTGACGTACACAACAGGTACATGAGATATATCTAAGGCTAGCCTCCTTGCTTGCCTATATATCTTTTCTTATACGTTTCTTATTTTCTTATGAGCTTGATTATTTATTTTATTATAATAGTTTTATAGGTTTATATTAGACTATATTTTGGCTGTAACACAAGGGACTTACAGGCCACATCCTGTATATTGAGCTAATGCAAAGTTAGCATATACGTTTGGGACCTTTCACCTAGATAGATGGTCATGAGCTAAAGCATAAGATCCATATATGGCGGCGACCTTTAACATAAAGGATGTGTTGAAGTAGGTTGGCATAGGGGGCTTCCTAAGTTCATACCCTATTAGTCTGTAGTTTGAAACTGCCTCTCTCATTTCCTGTAGCAGCGGATGGACACATAATAACAGATTATTAAAATATTTCCAATACAGTATGTCCTCCCTGTATAACATAAATAGCCCATATACTTTCCTGTTGTCTAGTTATTTTATGTAACAGATGATTTTCTTTATCTTTCTGTTTTCAAGTTAGCTACTTATAATGTCTGGAGCTCCCAATGGTAAATAATATTCTCACGCATCTGTGGTAAATTGTATATCCATAAGTTAAAATTTGACTAGCAAGAAATTTATTAAAGAAACATGGTTGACAGTTATCCATTTATGCAAGTTGATTCTTTCAGGATTATATTGGCTAGTTCTTTATCTGTTCTTGCACACTATGGAGTAAATAATTCTCCTCCCACTGCTTCTTCCCCTCCCCCACCAAGCTATTTGAAGGATCTATCTGAGTGAAAGTATGAAAATAATTGTTTGCAAGTTCTTTGGGGAGAATTTTCCTCTGGGATCACGTCCATCATATCTGCAGTTATGCATGTCCATCATGTTTCATGTTCAGATGTACAAGTGATGTTTTTTAGTTTCTAAAAATAAATAATTCACTAACAAAAACTTCACTATTAACCATCCTGTTCTCTTTATGAAGTACATAGAGGGGGCTTTATTCTAGCAAACCTCTAGCAGCAGGTTCTACAGATTATAAAAGGTCCATAGGGATGGCCCTTTTTTAGTGGGAGCAGGAACAAAACAGGTTATCCTGGGAGCATAGCGGGAGGCTGAAGAACACAGGGAAGCTGAGCTGCAGATGATAGAGTTAAAAAAAATTTTTTTTTTAAATCACTTCCAAAATTTTTAAGGGATGCAAAGGGGATGGTTATAACAGGACAATGATTGCAGCCTTCATTATGGAAAGAAGAGCAATTTCTCCAATATGTATTTCAAAGATGATGAAATGAAAGAAAAAGAACCCTAACCCAAGATTTATTTGCCTAAGTATCCTATAGTCCAAAGTCCTAGACTTCAATTTGTTGAGTAAGCCATGTATTATAGACTATACATATATCATATTTCTATCTCATACAGTTCATAATATAATGTTAAATACAATGCCTCCATAACTATAATCTCAGCTAAAAGCTATAATTTCAGTTAATTTTCCCAGGAGGCTCACTTGCTCCCCAATGTCTAACCAATATATATTTAAATAGCATTTAACATTTTATAAGCCCATCTGGAATTCTAGAAGTAAAGGTTATAATCTGTGTAAACTCACTAACCATTAGCTTGCATTACTCATTTCAGTGTTGTCTAGTTTCTACTCAGCATACCATAGTATTTACACTGAACATAATTTATGAGTCTGAATCAGATCTCACACTGGTTTTATAGTTAACATCAGCAGTGTTCCTCCTGTAAACCAGGAGTAACTGCTGTTAAATCAGGTCAGAATAAGATGAACGAGCTGCATGTTTATGTAGGGGCAGGGGACTGGACTCGATGACCTCTCGAGGTCCCTTCCAGTCCTAGAGTCTATGAGTCTATGAGTAATGACAACAGCAAGATTTGGTATCAGAGCAGGATCATAGTAACTAAGACACAAAAGAATCTCAAGATCTTCTGATTTACCCCCTACCAGACACTATACTGGATATCTCCAATAGACTACATATCAGCCATTGAATAGATGACACTCCTAATTTTAAATTCATAGGCTGGCCAAGAATTTTTGCAACAAACTAAAATGCCAGTACCCATGATTTTACGAATCTCATAGAGGATAAATGGTCATCTATTTATTTTCCTCATAATGTTACTTTATGGAATAAAAAGATTATTAATTTATCTAAGGGTTTTTTTGATAATTCTGACCCTGGCTATAGGAAAAAGAAAACTCTGTTAGGTCTTCTACATGTCTTGGACACTGTCCTCTCAAAATTAGTGGTTACAAAAAGGGGTATATAACTATTTATAAAAGACTATATTGAAACTTCATTAGGCTCTCATAAATACTCACCAACAGAGAATACTGGATTTAACAGGTCATTGTCTATGCCTTAGCAAAAAGCAGATTGTCATGGTTGCTAGGGGTAACCCTTAGTTTGAGGCCAGTGGACAGGCCAAAACTGAACAGCTGTGCAGTGCAGAGCTCACACTGAGTGTGAAAGATATGGTGACCGTATATTGACTGAATTTAAACAGAGAAGGCTATGTACTTCCCACCATGGTCGGCCCCAGCACTTAATTTGTATTTATAGCTGGCTTCTCTGCCATCTGTGCATGCTGGCCTTCTCGACATCTCAGAGGAATTGGAGTGGCATTGTTTGAAGATCTGATTAAATAGCCAGGAAAAAGTAATCCATCAGTTATAAAGGGAAATAGAGACAGTTACAATAGTATCCCGTAGCTCTTTAGGATTTTGCCTTCATTTTCTTTTACTTTCATTCTAATCCAATGCCAAACATCATAAACACTGACCAAAAGTATAGAATTTACTGACAGCATTTGAACATCTAGGTGGAAACCGTAATGAATTATCCCATTTCCTTTAGACTGGTCCTACTGAGAAATAAAACTACACTACCGTTCACGATGGCCCGTTTTCTCCAGGGTTGCACCTGTCTAAATATATTCCAGAAGCATGAGCTAAATGCAAGATTCAGTTTTTAAAAAACTCAAACCCTTCCCCCATACAAAACCCCCTCTTTCCCCCCCATTAGGATGTTTAATAGAGATTAACTTATTTTTAAGTACCATTGTATCGTTCTGATCCCAGCTGCCCATCTAAATATCAGTAGAGTTATGTGCTATGTATAGTTACTGTGCCAAAGTTTTTTCTTTAAGCATCTTCTCATGTTCATGTTTCCCCCAGAGGAAAGGTAACACCTTTTCTAGCGACTGGTAACTCTGCGCAGGAGAGAAATACTAATCTGGCTTGATTCTGCACTGTGCGGGTGTAAAGTGCATAAAGGCCAAGTAAAAAGTGATGAGCCATATAGGGAGCACAAGTGTAGCCTGATCCTGCTGTGCAAACATCCAGTCTATTAATAGCATAAGTCAGCCCTACGAAGAGAGTTGCCCAGTGAAGCGTCTCATTAGCACAAGAAGGATGAAAATCATGCCCTGTCCAGGGTTCACATTAAGCAGTGTCATTGCGTAGCTGCATAACCTGCTAGCAGGCATAGTTCACAGTGGGGGCTTATTGCACAAGGAAGCTGGCTCAGGGTGAGGGCTGGGAAGTGATCCGTGCCTTCCCCAGGTGCTGCTGGTGTTGCATTTTGGACATGGGTTGGTCGGAGAAACAATGAGTGAATGAAGAAGGGATTGGATAGCAAGGGAGAGGGAATGGGAGTGACCAACTGCTAAGAGGTTTAAAATTTGAGCTCAGGCAGTCATTCATTCTGTACTCAGGAACAAACATAGAGAAAGGACATTGGTCCTGTTCTCTTTTCTGTTTACCGTGTGTATTTGTTGTAAGGGAATTGTTATGCCAGTAACTGGAGACTTACAAATACTCAGTGTGGAGCACTGGACCTAGCAGTAAACCTTGGTTGTGCCCACCTGGAATCACTACTTGCATTTGCATTGCAATGCAATTACCTGGCATACTACTGTCCACAGGAGAAAGGTCTGCAGCATCAAAGCCTTTCAGGAAATCGATGGTCTTTAACAACACATTACAATGTTATTAGAGTGTTCCATATTACTGGTCTAAAACACTACAGTAGGTGGGCGTGTTACTGCAGTTATGGGCCATTACTGGAGAACGCTGTTTTTTTCAAATAATGGCAGAGTTTAAATAAAGCTTTACAATTTTAAAATGATTCTGTGCGCAATTTTCAAAACAAATTCTATAGCATGGACTATAAAACAAGTCAAACAAGATGATCAAAGTGGTCCCTTCTGGTTTTAAAATCTATCAACAACTATGAATTACCAATTTTCTACTTTTTCCAGTCCAGGTCAGGGTGTGAGCGAACTATGGCTGCATCAACACTACAAGCTAGGGTGGTGATTCCCAGCTCACAAAGACATATCTGTGCTAGCTCTCATTGAGCCAGCACGCTAAAAATAGTAGCATAGCTATGGCCGCACGGGCAGCCACCCTGAATATGTACCTATGGGATCGAGGTGGGTTTGTACTGGAGGCGTCTAGCCCATGCCACTCCTCATCACTTGTCGTACTACCGCAGCTACACTGCTATTTTTAGCACACTAGCTCAGTGAGATCTAGCACAAGTATTTCTACTGGGCTGGGAATCACATCCCTAGCTCCAAGTGTAGATGTGGCCTATATTTCTGAATATTCCACAATTCTACATAATTAACAAATACAGCAGAATCCACTTCAAGTAAACGACTATCATATAAAACACAGAAAGCACATTAAAGGCATTTAGAAATGTTTTACCTTATATGGTTTAAAATGAATTCATAGTTTTTATGTTTATACAGTTTAATATTCCATAAAGAAACAAACCCCACCAGTATTGGCACAAGAAAGGGCAGTATATAATTCTTGTGAAACTATTCATTTCTATGCCACAGAAACACACCTTTCTTCCCTTGATGTATAAGAAACACCAGCCTTGCAATCAGGACTCTTTGCTACCCCCACCACCACAGTGCTAAAATTTCACCTACCTTTTCCCCTATGACAAATATTCTAAGTGTTCAAAGTGGAGCCAAATACTCCATTCCATATGGACTATTTCTTCCATCTCCTCCCACACACACACACACTCTCCCCCTGGCCCTTTATAATCCCCAGCCTCTTCTCATATTTCAGCAAGATGAATCCAGTGGTTGAAAAGGAAGACACCGTCTTTGATTTTTCATGCTGAGATTTTGACCTCCAGTGTCACTTCTGGGATGCACCTAGCGTCTGTAATTGTTCCAGTGACAGAGAGTCTCAAGGTTACACCAAGACAGACCTGCATCTCCCCTAGTGCTAAGAACACACCGTTATAAGTCAAGCCATCCAGCTAGCTAAATATTTGTTAACATGGCTAAGAATGAAGGCGGTGGGGGGTGGATGGGGAGAGACAGTAGGTGCCCAACTAGGATTTATGCTAATTGTATTAATCACTGATATGATTCTCTGTGTCCTTTGTATCTTACCCGGCTCAGGGATGATTAGCTGTGCACTGGTCTGGGCATTCCCAGCATCATTTTCAGCTACACACTGGTAAAAACCTTCATCTGACTTTACAAGGCCCAGAATCCGCAAGTTGCTGCCACCCTAGAGAGACGAAGAGGGGAGAGAGGAAGGGGAGGGAAATAATTAGACAAAACTGTCACAGTGAATGTCACTTGCTAAGGAGCTTCAATAATATTTTGTTTGTGAAACAAGAGCAGAGAGTATTAGGAAACCTCAGCCTCCGTTCATATTGTCTTTGACTCCGGTGGATTGTAATAAAATGCACGTTCATTGGAATCAACTGATTCCTTTTGTTCTCTTTGCACCACTCTGTTACAAGGATGGTGCTTGTGCCCTTATTCACTTTGGTACGGAGGAGGACCAGCTCAACACCCTATGCAACAGTTAAACCCCATATTAATTGCTAGAGTGGGACTTGAGTGGTGAATAGGGCTTTGCGTTGGCTTTTTGCAGCAGGGGAGATATAAAAGAACTTCCAACTTTTGTATCTTGTGTACAAACAGTGTTCTGTAGGTCAGATCCTACATCATGACATGAGACCCAAAGACCCACAGCAACAGAAGAGTTACTCATTGTGTGCTGCTGGTGCGCAGGATTTCAGTTTTAGTTGCTACTAGCACAAACAGAATTAAGTGATGTAGCAAATGTTGGTTTCTAAGGGACAATTCTTTGCATAAGAAAATGCTGCAAGAGAAATTCCCTTGCTATAAATATTTCTTCAGGAAATACAAATTAAAAGGATAATTGCCCTCCTTATTATAATAATAATAAAGGGACTTTCCATTCCTTGGCAAGTATACTTATTGCTGTTTGATTCTCATAACAAATAGTGATGTTGCGTAAAGTAGCACGAACTTGTGATTCCATACAACTGAGTAAATCTTCTCCACGAGAAAAATATGGTAAAAACCAACCTTTCTTCATTGGAAGATGTTTAATTTACAGCAACATAGTCCATTTTATTGATTAGAATGTGCATTCACTAGGAAATTGGCACTAAATATTGCAATCTGATCTATGTGAATGAGACATGTTAACCTTCTTATGCCAAAGTAATCAAAAGAATAATATTATCTCATGGCCTGTGGATATTTTTATCATGCTGCAACAAAAGATAGACATATTGGGGACGGGATTTTCTGAAGCACTCTGCAGTGTCTCAACTCTGCTCTCATTGAAATCAATGATAAAATTCTTGTTGACTTTCATGAGAGTAGTTAGGCCAATGCTTTTGAAAATTCCACCATTGATGTTTAACTTTTAATGCCTCACATATAATGCTATTTGTGTAATACAAGATGAGAATGTGACATGCTATCACACTATCAATTATATGCTATGGTGACAAAGTTGTGTATGTGTCAAATGACCATTATCATTATTAATTTAACTGTGGTGAAAATACTTTGAATTTGAAGAAACTGATGGATCATCACTGAAAGATCAAGTTCTGCAAATATGTTCTAAAACAGATTTGAAAACAATGTAGGGAGGGATGCCAGCTGAATGTCATACCTGTGGCAGAAATACCTGTTTCACTTTTAACTCCCCTGGTTCCAAATGATATTACACAGGGGAAGAAAATGCTAAGAAGCTGCAAGATCTGCACATGTCTGTGAATTCCAGATGGCATTTGTTAGCTCTCTTCTAAGATATCAACCTTTCTCACTTATGATTACTTAAAATATATACAGTAATGTATCCTTAAAACAGAGGCTTGAGGATATTAAGGCCGGTTTCCCCTTTGTCTGCGATTATCCCCACTGTTGCATTGTGGCTCACAGCCTGTTTTCTCTAGCTAGAAAGGCGTTACCTCTTTGCTCATGCAGATGCGTGAAGCATCACTAACTTCCATTGTAACTGTTGATCCACTATCTTCAAATTTAAACATATCTATTTTTAAAAGGACAGACTAAGAAGTTGTGCATGTAGCAATAAGCACAGTTGATGATTGACCACTGTTGTATTCTTCATCCTCCCACATTCACTTCCTTCCCTTTGTTTCTCATCCCTTACTAACTTATGTCTGAAAGTGTAATTTCCTCAGAGTGTGGATTCATCATTTTTTGTCTGTAGTAAAGCATTATACATGACACTGATGTTACTTTATCAAAAACAGGTGATACATAATAATAATAATTTAATTGAAAATGTGACATAAAGTTATGGTAAATGTTCTGTGCTTGAAGAGATCCTAAACAAAAATCTAAACTACTGTTGAATGAATGAGTAAGAGCCTGATCCAAATCCCAGTGAAATCAGAGGGAAGACGTCAACGGGCTTTGGGTCAGACCATAATAGAGCACTTTGGCGCCATATCCCCTTTGTCCACCAGGAGGCAAGAGAGATTTGATCTGTTTTGCTTAGATGTTTCCTGCTTCTGCTAAACTAGTCAAAACACTGGTTATGAAAAGAATGAACAAATCAGAAATAAAAACATACTTTAAGTCAAATAGTGAATTTGCAATGACAAAAGTCAGATAATTACCACTATCTGGAAATAATCACTAGGAATGACCACTTCTCCATTCTTGATCCAATCCACAGTAGGGACAGGCTTACCAGAGACAGCACATTCAAACTCAATGTCCATACTTTCATAAGCATAGAGGTTTGAAGGGTGATTTAAAAACCATGGAGGAACTGCAAGGGGAGAGATAAAAAACAAAACAAGTAGTGAGTGGATGTGAATGTAAATTTAGCAACCCAATAATTTCACTAGGCCTGGAAAATATTAAACAGAAATAGAAAACATATCTGCAAGTCAAATTATTTCCCCAAACCCTCAGTTGTTTTTTTTAAATCAAATAATAAGGAAAACATTTATTTTAGTGAATACAGTTTAACAGTTATATGATTTTTGCAAGAAGGGAAGCTTGAGAACCCAGTATGGAGAGTACATAAGATTTGTGTGAAATATACACAGTAAGCACCTGAGGAACCAGGGACCTGATCCAAAGCTCATTCAGTGGATCAGGTGCCAAAAGCATGCACAAACGTGACATGCACATTAATATGTAGGTAGGTAGCTTTTAGACAAGTACACTGACTGTCAGTGCAGAATGAAGTATATTTAGGCTTGAGAAAACAGTTTCATATAACCAAGTGGAACTTGTGACTGGATTTACAAAATATGAGGATTTCACTAATAAGAATGAATTTTGTCCATGATGATAGAAAGAAGAAACAATCTGGATTATCTTTGCTGAGGACAAATTCTTATTAAGATAGCAATTATCTGTTGCCTTGTATTACTATAATGTATTCCCACTTTTGCAGTATGCTAATTTAATTTAATTTCATCATTACCATAATACTGGTATGATGGAGATTTGCAATTTGAGAAAACTGCTAATAACATCAAATTTCTAATGAGCTCCCTGTCACAGAAAACACAATTCACATACAGTTCATCAGCTTTCACAGGGGAACAATGTTTACTATTTTGAATATTCATAGTTGCTAGGAAGCCAGATTACATTCATTCCTAGGTAGCATCCATGATTTCTCGTTTGAACAGAAAATGCAATTGTATTTCTCAAGCAACTGTTTCCAGTGTCTGATTTATAATATATCCAAATCCATTAAAGAGGTGCGGGGGGGGGGGGAGAACAACTGACATGAAAAGACTGTTCACATTGTAAAATCAAGCTCTCAAAAGTTAGAAAATAACAGAAATAATTTGACTCCTTGTGCTTATACATTATGATTGTGTATTTAATTAAATGACCACAGGTCTCCTGCTTCTTTTAGTTAATTTAAGTGGTTAAGTTAAGGTTAAGTGACTTATCCAAAATCACATAGGAAATCTGTGGCAAGCACAGATAGAATCCAATTCTCCAGGGAGGCATTTAATTGCCTTAACCATGAGTCCATCCTTACTCTTCCTGCAATCTCCTGCCTCACCCACTACATACCTTCAACTTGTGCAACAAAGGAAGTAACGTTGTGACTCAGGAATCCTATGTTCCACTGCAGGTTCCGACAGAAATATTATCTAGGAGTTATAGACTCTTCTGCCCAGGACCCTTGAAACTCTCAGAACCTCTCAGTGCAGGGTTCACCATTCTAAACAGCAACTCCTATCAGACCTGATAAACTCACTACAACTAACATGACACTTTGATAACATTTATCCACAGATAATGTCTTTAAGGCATTAAATGAAAGTCACAGTGACACACTAGTCATCATAAGCCTTGTGAGATGTATCTACAGATGATATGTAAGTTATAGAGGGGTAGCCATGTTAGTCTGTATCAGCAAAAACAACGAGGAGTTGAACTGAGTTATGGCCCACGAAAGCTTATGCCCAAATAAATGTGTTAGTCTCTAAGGTGACACAAAGACTATTCATTGTTTTTGTGTAAGTTATGTGTACCTACTAAAATGTATTTTAAACCATGTAACAGGGCAAAGGTAATAAACAGGTTTTCTGCCAGACAAAAGCATGTCTATTCACCTACTCCTATCTTTGATGTAAATTAAGCATTGTAAGCCAAACACAGTGGGAGCAACATTTGCATTCCAAGTCACCATGAGGATATGATGTCAACACGGGGGTCAGCACATGGGAGAACAAACAATAGAAGGGCTCTTCAAAGGTTTACTGGACTATAACTAGGGGACAAGTAAAGCACTTTGTTATCCAGTCATAGAGGAAATCCCTTGAATGGTGTGGGTTGTTCATGAAAACTTGGATCCTGCTTATGACTGAAAACCAGAATCTCTGTCAAAGACTGAACTCTTGGGACAAAATTTACTTTATTAAATAGGAGAGGTAACCATTAATAAGTGTAGACCTAGGATTGGATTTTATGGTTTTTTTTATATGTGTAACCATTTCTGTTTCCACTCATTATCCTTACTCATTATTTCTTAAATCTTAATCTTTGATAATAAATGTAGGATTGTTTCACTATAGCTCTATATATCCATGATCTGGAGTTGTACCAATCAAGCTGTGTGTATGCTGTTCTCTTGGGACTCACACATTACTGTGAGTGTCCAATGGTAGGGGCTGGACATTACAGACGGATGCTTCAGAGAAGCTTGGAGACTGGGGTACCCTAGATATAAACCTGCAAGGCAAAGTAAGAGCTGGCAGAGCCATGAGAAGATTATTTGGGTGACTAATTGGCTGGTAGTGTCAGGGAGCTGACACCCAGTTTAGCACCAGCAAGTTTCTCTCTCTCTCTCTCACTAAGTTGGGGGGTAACATAGTGACTAACTATCCCAGGCACCTTGAGAAGTGTCACACCCCTCTAGCCTGTCCTTGTCCTTTTCCCAGTTTCTTCTCTACCTCCCGCTCAGCTCAGTTAGGGAGCTTAATGATCAGGGATACCTAAAAGAACAAGGCCCAGAACCAGGGTAGCTAACGTAATCCCAATTTTTTAAAAAGGCTCCAGTGCCGATCCTGACAATTACAGTCTGGCAAGCCTAACTTCACTCCCAGGCAAATTGATCACAGCTATAGGAAAGAATAGAATTATCTGAGACACAGATAAACAGGATATGTTGGGGAAGAGACAGCATAGCTTTTGTAAGGGCAATCATGCCTCACTAGCTATTAGAATTCTTAGAGGCTGTCAACAAGCATGTGGACATGGGTAATCCAGTGGATATAGTGTACTTGGACTCTCAGAAAGCCTTTGACAAGGTCCTTCACCATAAGCTCTTAAACAAACAAAGCAGTCATGGGATAAGAGGGAAGGCCCTCTTATGTATCAGTAACTGCTTAAAAGATAGAAAACAAAGGGTAGGAATAAATGCTCATTTTTCATGATGGAGAGAGGTAAACAGTGTGGTCCCCTAAGGATCTGTACATGGACCTGTGCTATTCAACATATTCATAAATGATCTAGAAAATGGGGCAAACAGTGAGGTGGCAAAAACCGGAGACGATACAAAATTACTCAAGATTAAGTCTAAAGCTGAATGTGAAGAGTTACAAAGGGATTTCACTAAATGGGGTGACTGGATGACAAAATAGCAGATGAAATTCTATGTTGAGATGTGCAAAGCAATGCACCTTGGAAAATATAATCCCAACTGTACATACAAAATGGACGTTTGCTGTTACAACTCAAGAAAGGTCTTGGAGTCATTGTGGATAGTTCCTGAAAAGATTTGCTCAATGTGCAGTTGCTGTCAAAAAAGCGAACAGAATGCTAGGAACCATTAGGAAAGACACAGATACTAAAACACAAAGTACTATAATTCCACTATATAAATCCATAGTACGCCCACACCTTGAATACTCTGTTCATCCCATCTCACGAAAGATATATTAAAATTGGGAAAAGTACAGAGAAGGGCAACGAGAAGGATCAGAAGAATGGAACAGCTTCCATATGAGGAGGGATTAAAAAACTGGGGCTGTTTGGTTTAGAAAAGAGATGACTAACGGGGAATATGATAGAGGACTGTAAAATCATGAATGGTGTGGAGAACTACAAGTCACTCAATGAAATTAATAGGCAGCAAGTTTAAGACAAGCATAAGGAAGTACTTCTTCACACAATGCACAGTTAACCTGTAAAACTCATTGCCATGGGATATGCTGAAAACCAAAACTATAACTGGGTTCAAAAAGAATTAGATAAGTTCATCAATGGCTATTAGTTAAGATGATCAGGGATGAAACCCCATACCATGGGTGTTCCTAAACCTCCAACTGCCAGAACCTGGGAGCAGATGACAGGGGTTGGATCACTCGAAAGTGACCTATTATGTTCATTCCCTCTGAAGCATCTGGCACTGGCCAACATCAGAAGACAGGATACTGGGCTAGATGTTCTGATCAAGAACCATGGCTCTTCTCTGGTATAAGAGAATGCTCTGCTGGAAGAGCAAAGCAGATTTATGCAGGACTCAGATCTTTCTGAGGGGCCATCGAAGGATGGAATGAACTCCTGCAGCATCTCAGAACCACCACACATCTCACCACTTTTCACTCCAAGTGCAAGGCATACTTTAATAAAAACACACAGCGGCAGAAACTTTTTTAATCCACAGACTATTTCCTCCTCACAAGAGGGAGAGAGAAAGAAGAACTACATGGGGCAGATGCTTCTTTTTAATGAACTCTTGGTAGTGTGGCAAATTGCTGCCACTATTATGATGGGTCTCGCACTTTCTCTTCTGGGGGGGGCGGTCAGGGTGCCATTTCTTGCCCCTGAATTGGAATATTAATTGCCCCACTACTACTGTCCTTGAAGAGGGGAGTGGAGAAAGTGGAACCTGGTCCCTCTATTCCAGGTCCCAGCCCAGGGGCCCTGAGGATAGTGGTGAACCACTTGAACTAGCGGTTCCTTCCTCTGGGCTACTTCCCTCTCCTGCCCTTCAGCTTGGGGGGGGGGTGGGAGGCTTCCTGTCCTCCCTCTGCACAAGCCAGGTGCCCCTTACCTAGGGTCTTGGACTTCTTAGCCCACCACAGCACTCCTCCAAACTTTCCTCTGCTTCCCTTCAAACTGTTCTCTGTTCCAACACCAATCTTCTCTGCTCCAACTCCTTCAAACTGTTCTCTGCTCCAGTACCAATCCTCTCTACTCCAACTCCTTCAAACTGTTCTCTGCTCCAGTACCAATCCTTTCTGCTCCAATTCCCACACTGTCTGATTGAAGCAGGGGTTTTTATCATGTGACTGACTGCAGGTGCTCTAATTGGCTGCAGGTGCTCTAGTTAATCTATAGCAAACTTTCTTCCCCTTACAGGAATAAGGCTCCCTTCTACCCCTCTCCTGCTGCCCTCTGGCCATGCTGTATCACAGTAGGCTATCATATACCCCAGTGATAGATTAGAATAGGGTTACCATATCTGAACATTCAAAAAAGAGGAGACTCCATGGGGGCCACGGCCTGGCCCCAACTCCACCCCTACTCCACCCTCATCCCAACCCCTTCCCCAAAGTCCCCACCCCAGCTCTGCCCCCTCCGTTCCCCATTGGACCCCTTCCCCAAATCCCCTCCCTGGCCCCGCCCCCTCCCCTGAGCATGCTGCATTCTCCCTCCTCCTCCCTCCCTCCCAGCTATGGGAAACAACTATTTTGCAGTGCAAGCACTGGGAGCTAGGGGGAAAAAGCGGGCACTCGCTGGAGTGATCAACATTCACTTTCTTTCTCGAATGATCAACATTCACTCTCTTTCTTGAATGATTCACTCTTCTTTGGGGAAAAATAATAATGGCAAAATCCTGGATGTTTTTAGATATTTAAAAATTTCTCCCAGACAGCGATTTAAGAACCAAAAAGCTGGACATGTCTGGTAAAATACGGACGTATGGTAACCCTAAATGATTAGAATAGAAAATAGGTTCTTCTCCCCTTCCTTTTTCTCTCCTCTCTCTACTTTTCTTCACTTTTCCTATTTCTTCTGTTCTTTTCAGAAGAAATGAAACAGAATTAATCTCCCAGAACACTAACAGGAGAATGGAAGGGATACAGGTACGTACTGGGCCACATGTAATACTGTAAATTACTTTAATACACAGGATTGTTGAACAGAGAACAGAAATATCATATTTACCAAAGTATAGTATAAAAAGAGCTAGGATCATCCACAATCTTTAATTTTGTGAAAGCTTCTCCGCATCAATTTCATGTCATGCTTACCAAAATACAGATGTGATATTGTGTAGTTGCAGATAAGGTATTTATTTTAATCCTTCACCAATTACGTAGTCATAGTGATAAATTAAACTAAACTGATTCCAAAGCACAGATTCATGGTCAGAAATAAATTAACCCTAAGTCCAGCAAACCTCAGTTTCTAATCAGAGCTTCCATACACCTCACATTACCTCCAGTGAGAGGCAATAATATTTACTTGCTAAAAATCAGTGACTAATCATTTTTTAATTCACTTTAGGAACACTGAATCAGTGTTTTGAATGAATGAGGAACAAGAATCTTTTTATAACTTCCCAACTCAAATCTGTAGAAGGGGAACAACATGAGAGTGAGCCACGAGACTGCTCTAAAGAATAATTTTGAAGAGCTTTCGTATTTATATGAGCAGATAGACTTGTGCAATGCAGTCAAGACTAGATGTTCACGTGTTTCGCCTACTTGTAAGTAACTAGAAACCATCTTTTAATTCTAGTCTAGGAAGTGGCATCAATGAACCAAAGGCTCCTTTTTTCCACTCCAGCTTCTGTTCTTTAGTCTATGTAAGGTTACATTTCCATTGCTTTGAAATTCCAAGTTTTTCCACTAGCATTTCAGAATGGTCTACTGGAACTTCTCTCCCTAGCACTTCACAGTGATATATCAAGTACAATAGACAGCATACAATGTAACATATGTTTTGCTCAATAAAGCAGGAACATTCAGTAGTGTGTGGGCAGTTAATATCATAGTGATACAGTGTTGTCCAGTACAGTGGTTCTCAAACTGTGGTCCGTGAGTTCTATTCAGGTGGTCCATGCAGGGCCGGTGCAACCATTTAGGAGACCGCGCTGGGATTTGGGGGGCGCCATTTTCTTCAGAAGCCACCGCGGCGGCTGGATCTTTGGCAACCCCAGTCGCCGCCGGCATTTAGGCGGAGGGAGCTGGGGCAGGGGAGCGCGAGGAGTCCTGCCTGCAGCAAGTAATGGGGGTGGGGGCGCGGAATGCAGGGGAACTTCCCGCCCCAGCTCACCTCTGCCCCACCTCCTCCCCGAGCACGCTGTAGCTGCTTCACTTCTCCCACCTCCCAGGCTTGCGGCGCCAAAGCTGATTGGCGCCACAAGCCTGGGAGGCAGGAGAAATGAAGCAGCTCACCCCTGCTCTGCCACCTCCCTGAGCATGCCTTGGCCACTTCTCTTCTCCTGCCTCCTAGGCTTGCGGCACCAATCAGCTGAGGCACCACAAGCCTGGGAAGAGGGAGAAGTGAAGCAGTGACAGAGTGCTTGGGGTGCTCGTGTACGGAGCTGGGGTGAGCTGGAGTTATGGGGTGCCTCAGGGCGGAGGATGGGGGGTGGGGAGCTGCTGCAAGGAGGGCACCTCAGGGCGGAGGGGGGCAGCTGCCGCGGGGGAGAGGGGTGCCTCAGGGCGGGGGGTGCGGGGGAGGGGGCGCAAGATGGAAGTTTCGCCTAGGGCACTAAACATCCTTGCACCGGCCCTGGGTCCACGGATAGTTCTCTCTAAGGTGCGCGCCTGGGCAGCCGCACATAAGAGAATGAAGGTCCACCTACCTAATTAGTGGAGCCATGCAGGCGTGGCTCCATTAATTAGGTACCTGGACCCTGGAGAAGATGCACATGTAAGATGAGGTGGTGGCCTTGGTGTGGAATAAGGGATAGATGGAAGGGGGGCAGTGGGATGAGAAAGGGGGCAGGGGGAATTTGGGATGTGCAGGGGTACAGTGGCTAGAGAAACAAGTGACTTTCCCCAGCTCCAAGGCTGCAGCTACCAGGGAGAGAAGGCCCTCCTTCCCAACCTCAGCTCTGTGGCTGCTGTGGTGCAGAAGAGACCCCCCTCCTTTCCAGCCCCAGCTTGGGGGCAGCTGCGGTGGGAGAGAGAGGAAGAGACCCCCCCTCCTTCCCAGTCCAAGCTCAGGGGTTGCCATGGCAGGGAAAAGAAGGCACATCCATCATATTAGAAAGATAAGACTACTGATATTAAAATATGTGTTGTGTGTTTTTATTTGTAGAACAAAAAAACAATTATTATTATATAGCACTTTTATCCAAAATGCTTTATAGTAGTTAGCGAATGGTATAAACAACATTTGAAAAGATCATTAAGCAGTCCACTGAGACCCTCAGCAATTTTCAAGTGGTCCACGAAAATAGAGTTTGAGAACCACTGGTCTAATGGGTAGGTAAACTGACTGTACTTTTATGATATTTTGACAGCTGTACTATTGACTCACTTTGTTACCTTGGGCAAGTTGCATAATCTCTCTGTTGGTGTTTACCTACATTATACACACACACACACACACACACACACACACACTGGGTGGGGGGGATATTAGTTGCCTACCTAGAGGAGTAGTGCAAACTTTTGTTAAATAAACATATAAAGCATTTTGAGTTTCTAAGACGAAAGATGTTCTTAGTACAATGTTGTTATTACAGCTGTTGATTTTTACCATTGCTTTTGTTCCTAAAAGTCAGTGCACATTTAAAAATACTCCATGCACTATTTTGTGGCTGATTTTGTTTGGTTATTTTAAGTGTGTGAGAGTAACCTTGCATAGTTCACAATATGGTACATGCACTGTGCGTTTTTGAATAACAAATGACAAAGAGTGGATGTGTTTTCATGTGTAGTTTGCAATTTCCCAATTTTCAGCCTATGGCAGATATATAAAGAACATATTAATATTCAGAGCCCAGGTCATGTTTGAAGCTTTCAGGATTTCAATTGTGACTTATAAAAGAAGAGTTAAGGAAGGCACTAGCCCCTCTCAACTGGTACTTGCCACTGTCTCTGTGCAGTGGGAGAACATAAGGTTGTCTCAGTTAGAATATCAGCAGCTCAAAGGCGCCACACCGGGTCCACAAGGCAGCTTTGCTTTGCCTTATCCAACTCACATATTCAGCAGCACTGAAGCAGTTAACTTATTACTAAAATTAGGCGTTTCAAAATAGTTGCTGACTGAATTTCCATGCCAACTAAGTCTCACCCAGGACTTTGGGAGACCCTGTGTGGTGATTCTAGATAGCAAAGGCTGCATTCAGTGCTAGCCTGGCAGTTAAAAAATGAGAACCACAGGGTCCATATCCAGAGTCTTACATAAAATATCCCCTTCTTTATAGCCATTACAACAGAGTCCTGAATCTCCTCAGCCACAAAGGATGCTGCACCTAGCCATGGGTGTTATTTGTGTACTGAACATAAACTGGTTATTTAAAGTGGAAACATCAAAGTGGGTGAAATGGCCCATTCTACAATGAACCCTATTACTTGCCATCATAATGAGTTTGCTAGAGTATATTCCACTTGGCATTGGGAACAGGTTTTAAATGTAAATACTTATACACAAATAGTAAAGATTTTGGCCTAATCACTTTACACATAAATAGTTATCCACCTATCACTTTCTAGTATTTTAGCTATAGCAGCAATGATAGTTCAAGGAATGTACAGGAGTTTAACGCTGCAGCCCATGCAGTGTGTATATCAGTAACATCCCGAAAGTCATCCCCATAAGTTACTGGTTTTCACACACAAAGATCATGATTTGACTTTGCCCCTGAAACACTGCAGATGCAAGTTTCAAGCTAATGCTTTAGGCACCTGTTGACATTGTGTAGGTGATGTGTAAGGAGTTGTAAAATAGACATTGTTACATTCATATTGACTCAATGGGTCAAATTCAGAAGAGAATGGTGAGAATGTAAATTACAGATTGGTATGTGAGTGAGATACTGAGAAAGCAAGTAAATCAACCAGATTCTAAATTGCTGCAAAACACACCCTGAGGGGATCAGAAGAAGGTATAATATACAACAGCTTAGACTCATCTGCAAATTTGGCCTCATGATTGTAGTCACTGTCAGTTTTCAGGGACTTCCAATGTGAGCAGAACTACAAATAGATGCATCGTCATTTGCAGGAGGCACCACAGATAGTAAGTGCTACTTTCAAACTTTTTCACACTGCTTTAAAACTTTACTTAAATTAGGCAGCTGGGGTGCTGAGACCACTTCCTATCTTGTTGACTAATACTGTCTCATTGTTTCCTTGTGCACCCTTGTCTGTCATGTCCACCTGCTGTCTCTTGTCTTATACTTAGATTGTACAGAAACAAGGTGGGTGAGGTAATATCTTTTATTGGACCAACTTCTGATGGTGAGTGGGACAAGCTTTTGAGCTTCAACTGACCTGAAGAAGAACTCCGTGTAACCTCGAAAGCTTGTCATGCTCACCAACAGAAGTGGGTGCAATAAAAGATACTGCCTCACCCACCTTCTCTCTCTAATATCCTTGGACCAACACAGCTACAACACCACTGTATACACACTTAGACTGTAAGCATTTTGGGAGTGATACCACCTTTTGTTGTGTGTTTGTACATCTCCTGGCACAATGAGGACTTGATCCATGACTGGGGCTCCCAGGTGCTACCACGATAGAAAGAACACATAATAATAGAAGAGAAAAAGGAAATGCCTCCTGTGATTTATTTTTCATATAAAAAAATCCTTTATGAGGGGAACATTGGTGAGTAAATTCTAATTAAAGCAATTTGTGGGTTTTTTTGTTTTGTTTTGTTTTGCTTTAACTGGAGTTGAGAGAAAAACACAGAGAGAAAATTTAGTGAATGTAGTTGCCTCCAAAGTCAGAGGGAGCTGCGCTCACTTATATCAGGTTTGCATCTTGGTCAAGGAAACAGCAAGAAGATACAAGATGTGTAACTGGATATAAGAGAGTTGAAGGACAAAAATGGGATAAGAGGAAATATATTCATCTATTAATTCTTTTTTCTTATTTGCCTTAGTCTAATACATGCATTATAGTCAAATAAAAATGGGAGCTGTGTGGCTCGCAAGCCATAAATACATTTCAGAGCCTGTCAAAATCATAAACCATTCAATCTTCGCTTGTATAGTTTATTATGCTTTTACCAGAAACTCTCAATGAATGTATAGACTTGTAATTCATAGACACCTGTGAGTTATTATGTATACAAACACAACTCAAGGAGTCTGACTTCTACTTGTATGAGACTGTTCGTTTTCCGCTATGAAACAGAGTTGCTTCCCTCTCCCCAATTTTTCTTTATAGCTGTAGTTTTTCTAGGCTGCAAAAAACATACATCCACGTCATTAGGTCCATGAATGTAACATGAGGCTCATGCTGGGAAGAAGGCAGTTAGGACACCAGTTATAACCATGTCAATCAGAAAGAACTGCCTAATCTAAGGGAGGTATTTACCAGCCCTGGGGTGCAGTGTATTTATCAGTTCATGTTTTCCTATAAGCAAACTATGGGCTTTCTACTTTTCTCACGCAAAAAAAGGGTCATAATCCAGATTACATTATTCCACTTCAGGAGTTTGGACTGGAGTCAGTGAGTGGTTTGTGTGGGGACTGAGACTGGAATATGGCCTGAAGTTTGTAATCCTTCTTCGATACCCTTGTATCTGCTCATCCATTTCCTTCAGCTCAGGATGATGCCTGGAAAGTACAGCAATTGCTCGATACTGTCTGATATGCTTACTTATGTGTTGAGTTTGATTGTGTGTGTGTGTGTTTTATTTTGTCTAGGGAGTTTCATTTGTAGCTGGTTGTATATCTGAAGAGGTTTATATACATGCACTTTGGGTAATTTATGTATGTCTCAAATTTTAGAGCAGGATTTCTTTTTACTAAAGAAGACAGTACTCTTAGTAATATGTATGGTTTCTTTGGCTAATACATTGTATAGCAGCGAACTGAGAAAGACTTAGACACTACAATGAAAAACCTTAAGAATAATATGTGCATAGAAAGTTATTGATGGGAGCCATGAATAAACCAAAAAATAAAATAAAAGCTAAGAGCATCTGTATTGTTATTTATATTGCAGTAGTTCCCAGGAATAAAACATATCCAAACATTTTCAGCTATTCTCTTTTCTGTTGAAATCAAAAGATTTATCTGAACTTTTTGTGGGAATGTTTCTCAAGTACAAACTGGAAAGTTTGGTTTCAGTCTTGGTCTCTCTTTCATTCATATATGTGCCATAACCGCCAAGTTATTCTGTGTGTCTTTCTCTCATATATACACACTGAATAGCTTGGTGGTTATGGCACATATATGAATGAAAGAGAGACCAAGACTGAGACCAATATATAAAACACATCTCCTGGGATCTAAAACACCTAGGTTTAAGTCTCTGCTCAGAATCAAGGCAGAGTAGGGACTTAAGCCTGTGTCTATTGCATCCCAGGAGAATGCCCTAAATAAATTTCTTTTTCTCTGTTTTTGTACTGAAACATTTCTGAAGGTCTCTTTCCCGCCATGCACCCACCCCCAATCAGAACTCCAAATTCCAAAAGCTCATTTTTTTTCACAAAACAGAATTGTTGTTTTCTAGCCAGCTCTGCCTAGGATGCATGCTAGAAACTGTACAAACACACAATAATAAATAACAATAATAATCTTATAATCTAAGTTGTTTTAGTGATCTAAGAGTTCTTAGGAATAAAGGAAAGAAAATTTTATTCATAGAAATGTAGGGCTGGAAGGGACTTTGAGGTCATCTAGTCCAGCCCAGCCAGTGAGGCAGGACCACATATACCTAGATCAGCGGTTCTAAACCTATTTACCATTGTGGGAGACATATGCAGCTTTCTACATGTTTTAAACATATATACTACCTGTATGGCCCTGAGGATATCACAGACCACAGCTGTGTGCTGATTGGTCCACAATCAGCACACAGGCTGCAGGCTGAGAACCACTGACCTAAATAATCCCTGACAGGTGTTTGTCTAACGTGTTCTTAAAAACCTCCTGTGAAGGGAATTCCACAACCTCCCTTGGAAGTCTATTCCTACCCCTGTAGTTGGAAAGTTTTTCCCAATATCTAACCTAAATCTGCCTTGCTGCAGATTAAACCCATTACTTCATGTCCTACCCTCAGTGGACATGGATAACAATTAATCACCATCCTCTTTATAACATATCTTAAAAGATTTGAAAACTGTTATCAGGTCCCCTGCTCAGTCTTCTTTCCTCAATATTAAACATGCTCAGTTTATTTGTTTTAATTTCCTCATATGTTGAGTTTTCCATATCTTTTATCATTTTTGTTGCCCTCCTCTGGACTCTCTCCAGTTTGTCCACATCTTTCTTAAAATGTGGCATTCAGTAATGGACACAGTACTCCAGCTGAGGCCTGACCAGAGATAATTAGCTTCTCCAGATTGTTTTCAGCAGTACTACTGCCTAGTCAGTTATTCCCCATTTTGTAGCCATGCATTTGATTTTTCCTTCCTAAGGGGCCTACTTTGCACTTGCCTTTACTGAATTTCATCTTGGTTGATTTCAGACCAATTCTCCAGTTTGTCAAGGTCATTTTAAACTCTACTCCTGTTCTCCAAAGTGCTAGCAACGACTCCCAGGTTGGTGTCATCTGTAAATTTTAAAAGCATACTTTCCACTCCTTTATGAAAACCATTAATTAATATATTGAATAGTGCCCAACTCAGTACAGACCCCTGCAGCAAGATAAGGCTCCCTGGTTTGACAGAGAACCATTGATAACTATTCTTTGAGTATGGTTTTGCACCCACCTTATAGTAATTTAATCTAGACTGCATTCTCCTAGTTTGTTTATGAGATTGTGTCAATTGTCTTACTAAAACCAAGATATATCATGTCTATTGCTTCCTCCTATCCACTAGGCCAGTAATCTAAGTAATAAGTCTTTGTTCTTGATGTTGACATCGCAGTTGGCCTTTGCAGAGGGTCAAAGAAAGAATGAAATGTAGTTTAGCCCAGATTTATGTGCCAATGTCCCCACTAACAATGCTGTGGAGGACATGCAGCGCAAAAATATGAACCCTAATGTGCAGTTATGTTTATTTGCTAAAAATCTCATTGATGTAAGTGGGGCCAGTTAAATTAATAATGATTTCAAGATCAGGACTGTCATCAACTAATTTTTTTAAAACAAATACCATGGTTTCTCATGCAGATATCTGGTGTATGTAACGTCATATGCTATGACATCTAGGCACCAGGGATAACCAAGACATTTTATATAGAGAAAAGATTTTTTAAATGGTTAGTTTATACATTTCTATGCTGAGTGCACCTGGCAGTCTTGCTGGTGAAGTCACTCAAAGAAAAAAGCTGGGTTTATCTCAACTGTAATGTTTCTTTTGCAGTTCACCACTAAATGTGACACTAAAATTATCACAGGTTGACACTCTGGATCTAAGAGAACAGTACTGTGGCATCTTCCAAAGAGTTTCTTGAAAGGTCAGTCAAAGATGTACCTTTCCTGGGGATTCTACTGTGGTTTAGAATGTTGGGTCTCAGTCTGGATACTGACAAATGGGACTTCCTCCTTAAGATACACAGGAGGATGCATTTACTACAGAAAATGTCAGAGAATCTCTGTAATGAGTCTGCAAAGGAGCCTTAGAGACTAACTGAGTGCTTGCCAGCAGGAACAGCTACTTTAGGGAGCTGCGTGTTGGGATGACCTCAATATTTCTAGAAATACCTTCTGTGAAACGACAGCTGATCTTACGACAAGAGGACACATTTTTAACTCGGAGAAATGGCAGCTTTTCCTAATGCAAAGTGTCTCCTCTTTGTATGTTTGAATAAAGAATGTGTTCCTACTGACCCAAAAAAGATAACAGCTGTCACCAACTGCCCAACCCCTGTCAACACTGAGACTGGGAAGACTCTCAAGTGCATGTAGTTAAAAGGTGGGGCTTGTCATCTCATATATTCAGATCTTTTAAAAACATTTTCCTTGCATTTTTCAGTGTTAACTTGCAAGATGTGTGAATTTTTTAAAAAGCTATATTTAAGCAAATGCACCACAGTCTAACTGTGTTATACCGTGATAAATTCAGAGTACCCACTGGAGTTACTCCATATTTACAATAGTATAACTGAGGGCAGAATCTGAACCCTTCATTTATTCTCTCCTCTGTTTCTTGTCTTCTTAAAGTCTGAATAGCTGCTTTGGACCATCTGTACATAACATCATTTAACAGATCAAATATTCCCAGGTCACAAGAAGCTATATTGAAGTAATGCAGTGAAATTAAAACATAGGACAAAGGAAAGCAATGTAAGGAAATGCAGGATTTTTAAATTGCTCTGTAGATATCAACTCTCAAAGTGATCATAACTTCAGCTGGGAGCACACACTTCTGACCCTGCTTCCCATCCCTGTCATCTGTATCCATCTCTGCTGCTTGCTCCTAACCACATAGCTCTTATCCAACCCCATCTGCACCACATCTCTTCCATGACTCTCCTGCAAGGGTGGACTCCTTCGGCAGCCAGCATTCTACACTGGTCTCTTGCAGCAGAATGAGGTCCAGGATCACTTCTGAAATCACTTCAGGATCAGGGTCAGAGGTTATAAAGTGCTTTGAGATTAAAGGTACTACTAAAAAGATGAGGCATCTTTTCTCATTGGCTCTGTCCTCAAAACAGGCTAGGTCACCACAAGATAGCCTAATTCAGGGCACTTTGCAAGTAGCTTCTATAGTCAAGGTTCCTATGGATACCTGACTGAAATTTAAAACAGTCTTTCAGAGAAAGAATGCTCCTCTCCAGATGAACTCTGTTTGTGGGAGTAAAATTGGCCCACTATTTTGTTAAGGTTGCTTTGTTGAAATTGGGCATTAACATGAGACATTTCAAGAAAATACCTGTGAGTACCTGTCTACTCCCATCCTGCTTTATATTGCAGGTACACTTAATAATGAATCATGCTAGTATTACTGCAAGCAGAAGCCTTACATCTGAATATGGTGTTAAAATACAGATATCAGGAACTGTTTGGGAAGTTCATGAGTTAGCATTTTTTTTTCTTTGACAGATTAACAAGCCTCGTCGATTTATTTGACAGAGTGATAATTCTTGTGGATAAAGAGGAAGTGGTAGATGTGGTATGTCAACTTTAGTAAGGCTTTTGATACGGTCTCACGTGACCTTTTCATAAACAAACTAGGGAAATAGAACCTAGATGAAGCTACTATAAGGTGGGTGTATAACAGGTTGGAAAACCATTCCCAGACAGTAGTTATCAGCGGTTTATAGTCAAGCTGGAAAGGCATATCCAGTGGGATCCTTTAGGGATCAATTCTGGGTCTGGTTCTATTCAATATCTTCATCAATGATTCAGATAATGTCGTAGAGAGTACACTTATAAAGTCTGCAGACAATACGAAGTTGGGGAGGGACTGCGAGTGCTTTGAAGGATAGGATTAAAATTCAAAATGATCTGGACACACTGGAGAAATGGTCTGAAGTAAATAGGATGAAATTCAATAAGGACAAATGTCCACTCTCAGTCTTAGAAGGAACAATCAGTTGTATATATACAAAATGGGAAATGATTGCCTAGGAAGCAGTACCGTGGAAAGGGACCTGCGGGTCATAGTGGATCACAAGCTAAATATGAGTCAACAATGTAACACTGTTGCAAAGAAAGCAAAAGTCATTCTGGGATGTCTTAGCAGGAGTGTTGTAAGAAAGACACATGAAGTAATTCTTCCACTTTACTCTGTGCTGATTAGACCTCAGCTGGAATACTGTGACCAAGTCTGGGCACCACATTTCAGGAAGGATGTGGACAAAGTAGGGAAAGTCCACTGAAGAGCAACAAAAATGATTAAAGGTCTAGAAAACATGACCTATGAAGGAAGATTGAAAAAATTGTGTTTGTTTAGTCCGGAGAAGAGAAGACTGAGAGGGGGCATGATAACAGTTTTTAAGTACATAGGAGGTTGCCACAAGGAGGAGGGAGAAAAATTGTTCTCTTTAACCTCTGAGGATAGGACAGGAAGCAGTGGGCTAAAATTGCAACAAAGCAGTTCAGGTTGGACATTAGGAAAAATTTCCTAAGGGAGGTTAAGCGCTGGAAGAAATTGCCTTGGGAGGTTATGGAATCTCCGTCATTGGAGATTTTTAAGAGCAGGTTGGACAAACACCTGTCAGGGATCGTCTACATCAGGTGTAGTCAATTATTTTTTGTCAAGGTCTAAATTTCTGGGTCAAGATATAATCAAGGTCCAGACTCTGAAGAAAATAATAAAAAGTACTAACAATAAAGATAATAAGTAACTAAAAACATTTTGGGTCCATTCAAAAGCATCTGGCAGTCTGGATTTGGCCCACATCTGCCTATTGACTATCCCTAGTCTATATAATACTTAGTCCTGCCTGAGTGCAGGGGGCTGGAGTAGAAAACCTCTTGAGGTTCCTTTCAGTCCTACAATTCTATGACTCTACGACATCCCTTTTCTACGTGCCTTCAAAGGTCCTAGTTTCAGAGGCACGTATACTTTCCAGTGCTATGCTCCTACTGCTTCAGACTGCTCTATTGCTCCCTATTGCTCAGCAACAATTTAAACATTATGACTGGCCATGGCATATCCAAACTGAGACAGTAAGTTCTCAATATATCTCCCATCAGTAATTATAGGCTCTGAGTAATTATAGGCCTGTTAGTTTGACATCTGTATTATGCAAGGTCTTGGAAAAGTTTTGAAGGAGAAAGTAGTTATGGACATTGAGGTCAATGGTAATTGGGACAAAATACAACATGGTTTTACAAAAAGTAGATCATGCCAAACCAACCTGATCTCCTTCTTTGAGAAGGTAACAGAATTTTTAGACAAAGGAAACACAGTGGATCTAATTTACCTTGATTTCAGTAAGGCATTTGATATGGTTCCACATGGGGAATTATTAGTTAAATTGGAAAAGATGAGGATCAATATGAAAACTGAAAGGTGGATAAGGAACTGGTTAAAGGGGAGACTACAACAGCTTGTACTGAAAGGTGAACTGTCAGGCTGGAAAGAGGTTATTAGTGGAGTTCCTCAGGGATCAGTTTTGGGATCAATCTTATTTAATCTTTTTATTACTGACCATGGCACAAAAGTAGGAATGTGCTAATAAAGTCTGCGGATGACACAAAGCTGGGAGGTATTGCTAACACAGAGAAGGATCGAGATATCATACAGGAAGATCTGGATGACCTTGTAAACTGGAGTAATAGTAATAGGATGAAATATAATAGTGAAAAGTGCAAGGTCATGCATTTAGGGATTAATAACAAGAATTTTGGTTATAAATTGGGGACACATCAGTTGGAAGTAACAGAGAAGAAGAAGGACCTTGGAGTATTGGTTGATCACAGGATGACTATGAGCCACCAATGTGATATGGCCATTAAAAAAGCTAATGCGGTTTTAGGATGCATCAGGCGAGGTATTTCCAGTAAAGATAAGGAGGTGTTAGTACCGTTATACAAGGCACTGGTGAGACCTCATCTGGAATACTGTGTGCAGTTCCGGTCTCCCATGTTTAAGAATGATGAATTCAGACTGGAACAGGTACAGAGAAGGGCTACTAGGATGATCCGAGGAATGGAAAACCTGTCTTATGAAAGGAGACTCAAAGAGCTTGGCTTGTTTAGCCTAATCAAAAGAAGGCTGAGAGGAGATATGATTTCTCTTTATAAATATATCAGAGGGATAAATATCAGGGAGGGAGAGGAATTATTTAAGCTTAGTACCAATGTGGGCACAAGAACAAATGGATATAAACTGGACACTAGGAAGTTTAGACTTGAAATTAGACAAAGGTTTTTAACAATTAGAGGAGTGAAGTTCTGGAACAGCCTTCCAAGGGGAGCAGTGGGGGCAAAAGACATATCTGGCTTCAAGACTAAGCTTGATTAGTTTATGGAGGGTATAGTATGATGGGATAACCTAATTTTGGTAAATAATTCATCTTTGATTGTTAGCAGGTAAATATGCCCAATGGTCTGTGATGGGATGTTAGATTGGGTGAGATCTGAGTTACTACAGAGAATTCTTTCCTGAGTGCTGGCTGGTGAGTCTTGCCCACATGCTCAGGGTTTAACTGATAGCCATATTTGGGGTTGGGAAGGAATTTTCCTCCAGGAAAGATTAGCAGAGGCCCTGGAGGTTTTTAGCCTTCCTCTGCAGCATGGGGCACAGGTCACTTGCTGGAGGATTCTCTGCACCTTGAGGTCTTTAAACTACGATTTGAGGACTTCAGTAACTCAGACATAGGTTAGGAGTTTGTTCCAGGAGTGGGGAGGTGAGATTCCATGGCCTGCATTGTGCAGGAGGTCAGACTAGATGACCATAATTGTCCCTTCTGACCTTAAGTCTATGAATCTATGACTCAGACCAGTCTTGGAAACAATAGTGTCTTAAGAAAAATAATACCGAAATTCTACATAAAGCCTTGCATTTCAATCCAGTAAAGATACTACTTGTCTTCTTTGATGCTTTTTTGATTATTTTCATGCTTCTATAGTTTTCAACATGAAGGTCAGTTAGTGCAAAAATTCACAACAGCAGATCTTCATGGCTCTGAAGAGAAACAGATTGGAGCCATCAGAAATGAAAATGCAATATCATTGTACTTATGCATGAAAAGTAGCTGTAGAGGATTTGGAAATATGTCAAATGGTTAGAGCGGGAATGGGTGATCAGAGCATTTTGAGCTTGATCCTCAATTGCAGCTGAGACATTCTTGGTGCAAGTGAGTGCAAAGGTTATTTTTAACCAATTAAAGTCTCCAGTTCTGGAGTCAATAAATGTTCTAGCATAACTTAGAACAGCCTCTGAATTTCAATATGTTGCATCCAACTTTTCATGATCCCAAGAGGTCATTCCAGCAGCCAGGGACCACCAAAGCACAACTATGCTTAGCCAACACCTTTTCCCCCTCTGAATGCTTCCTACATTGCTACAGTGCAGAGTGGTGTGGAGTTAGCTATGTCCCAGATAGTGGAACCCCATTGGTTGGCAAATCTATCAGAGAGAGAAGAGGATAGGACAAGAAATTATCATCATTCACCCCTTATTTCCTATGAAAAAAGAGTCCAATTGAATGTAACATCGACCATTTCAGAAGCTGCCAACCTTTCCTACTGTCTTCATCATATATTGATGCAAAATCATTATACAGAAGTGATTATTTTCATTGTCTCCATTAAAACATTAAAAAATACCCATATTAATAAAAGTGCCAGGACCACACATTGAGGGTATATGCAGGGATCATGCTTAGCCTAGCCTAGCTTGGCTATAAAGCTCTTCAAGGGTAACCAATACTTTAGTAGACTTGAAAATATTTTGTTAATGAAGTCTAGACTCTGGACTGTGTGTTATGGTTTTGTTTTATACATAACCATTTGATTCCAATATTTCTAATTGTTACTACTTGAATCTCTGTGCTTTGTTTAATAAATTTTTACTTGATTTCACTATAAACAAATCTAAGTGTGGTGTATCAGCCAAGGTGAACCTGGTACTCTGGGTTATACTGTTTCTTTGGAAGCTGTGAATTTTACTCTTCCCAGGAGTGCACAGAGTTGTGAGGAACCTTGCTACCTCATGCTGTTAGTGTGAGAAAACCTTGTCTGGGCCTGCCACAGGGAGGGTGACCAGATAGCAAGTGTGAGAAATCAGGACGGAGGTGAGGGGTAACAGGTGTTTATACAAGAAAAAGCCCTCAAAATAGGGACTGTCCCTATAAAATCAGGACATCTGGTCACCCCAGCCACAGCTCAGGTCCCCAACTCCTCTGGCCATGGACAACACAAGCTTTCCCCTCTAGGCCTCGCTGTGCATGCTTTGTCTCTACAGATTAGTAATTGCCAAACTCTAACCCAGAGCCCTCTGAGTGTCTCCCTGGAGCATCCAGCCCTTGGTCCACTGGACACTCACAGTATTCACCAAAACTGCTGTTTTCAAAGAAGCAGTACACTTCGGAGTACCAATTTCTCTTCAGCTCACTGCTCCATTCAGCTCACAGCATTTAAATCTTACACTCCTGAATATTACATGCAAGATCCTTGTATCACACATGTGTGAAACTTGTACTTCTCCTCCATGGACGTTTACTCTTGGGGAAAAAAGGGTTTACGACAATGTGCTGGGTTTGTGGTATAATTGTATATTGTTTAGAGACCTGAATGCAGGTATATTATTAACAAATGAGAGATATACCTGGCAATGTGTGTTAAGAATGATCATATTTTTGCTTAGAGAATAAAATAAAAAGTCTGAGGAGTTATTTTTTAAAACCTAACAAGGAGATAATCTGCATCTAAGAGTAAAAATTCTGTTGGCTTTAAGGGGGTTTGCTACCCTGGCCATGTGGCTAGTAGGAACTCAAACTTTACAAGCCTCCTGGTAATTAGTCTCTAATAACTTTGGTAAGGTTAGTAATCATCTGTTTAAATTACTAGAAGCTCTCCCTGGCTATTGCTAAGTTACTGTAACATCAGCATTTCAGTGCTGATGGGACTGTATACATTCTGCTCTTACAGAAAAGACCTACAGAATTCAATAGGGATGAAGTCAGTTTAATAGGGATCTATAGACTTTTAATAGGATCAACATAGATTACCTTAAAAACCCCAGAATATCCTTTCTGTAGATTTTATGAACCATTGCAAAGAATTGTTCAGCACAAATATAATTTTCTGTTAAATTTTAATAGATTTTTTTAAATAGTATGCAAAATGTATCCTCTCAAAGCCCACAGGACTTTTCTATAAGGACTTTTAGAACTAATCATAAATGAATTATAAGAGCATTCCCTTCTAATGATCCAAAATATGGTGATGCCAGTTTAAGCAATAGCATTCTGGATCATTATTACAGAATAAAGGTGTAAGTTTTGTTGTTGTAATGTGGAGAAGCATGGGTGAGGGATTTTGACCCTACATTCTAGGCATACAAGCAGTTAAATCTCACAATATGTTACGAAAAATACTGCTTGTCCTAAGTACAGACATCAGTATGATTCTTGAATGAGGATGCCTGTTTGAAGACCACAGCAGCAGGATGTTAATAAATGTTCTCTCCATATAATCAACTCCTAATGGGGAAAATAGGGAGAGAAATCAAAGGTCACAGTTATCTGTCACTTCTTAACAGCCTACAGATTTTATTTTAGTGCTGCCTTTATGACTTACAGTACAGACATCAGTTATTGACCACACACCATCTGCAGTGTGGATGAATGTGCCTTATTTTTTCACTGTGCACTTTATACCTAACAGTGGACAAATTTTTGTCCCTGGATGCGTGAACATGATTCCCATTGAGCTCAATAGCAGCTAAGCATGGGTCAGACACCAATATGTATGGAAGCTTGGACTGGGATTTAGTTAAATTGTGATTAGAAAATGTAACACGAAAGAAAGATTCAACTCATAAGAAAAATTACAAGAATGACGGAATTTTCCCAGGCTTTCCCCCCGCCATCTTGTCTCTGTAGCTAAGGATGGCCAATGACTACAAAAAAGAAAGACAGCCCAAAAGAGACATGAATTTTATACTAATAGAGAATAGTTCAGACATTTGCTCTGCAAGAGCACTGCAGTCATGGCCTTTCAGGTCTTTTAAAGAAAATTTCCACGCTTTTTCTGAAGACTGAAAATAAACACCTACCTCAGGCCTTTATGCTCTATGTAAGCATAAGCACCCTGGTCCCTGTAGCTTGTCAAAGACCAAGGAGGAACATTTTGTGGGATTCTCTTGTTAAGACACATGCACCTACTCTGACACTTTCCACTCATGTGCACTAGCACTTTTCACCCAAGTATCTCAAAGCTCTTTGCAGATGTTGAAAGTCACTAAGTAGTTTGCAGATGGGTGAACTAATACAGAGAGACAGCGTAAATGACTTTCTCAAGGTCGTTCTATGAATCTTGTGTTATGAATCAGTGACAATTATAAAATAGCATAATTAATCTTCATACCTGTGTGGCAGTCCTCATTTCTAAGAACTCTGACCCTCCCTTTCTGGGCACCTGTAGCCAAAGCTGTAGGCTTTTTTGTGGTGGAGGAGAAGGGGTTACGAAAATCCTTTTTGACTGTTTGCCCCAGAATAGTCACTGTAAAACCAAGTTGTCACTGTGTCTATTACACAGAGCTGCTTTTATTTCGCTTACATAATCTCAGACTCTTTTTTCTTTTAAATTGAGGTTCATGGGCAGTGATCACTGGGTTGAGAGTCCTCCCAAGTCACAGGGTCTTATTATAACCATTAGTTCCCATCTGAGAAAGAAAGTGACCTAGTGACTCTCCTCTCTAGTCAGCTCAATAACTGAGCCAGATCTACAGTTTTCTGCTCTCTCCAATACTCTGCATCAAGAGAAGAATATCAACTGGTATTCTCATTTAATGAGAAATTAGAGAGGCTGCAACCAGATGAAAATACTGTACACGTGAGGGGAGGGATGAGAGAGAGAATTTTCCTACCTACCTCTCCCAGTAATACGTGTTTTCAGTCTGTTGCTGTCAGTGTAGCAGGCTTTGGTCATTAAAGGGCTTTGTTTGCTCATTATTATACTTATTTTACAACTAGCACCATCACCAGGCTGCTTCTTTGGATGCAAGTCTTGCATCTGGGAAACGTTCCTACCTTTTCTGACACTGAACGTTTTGCAGAATAACAACAGCAATAGAAATTACAACAGCGTGCCCCTCTAACTCAGAATTTGGTTGATATTGCAGAACGTGGCTGACAAGCCTGTGGGAGTAGAAGCCAACAGGGTAGCTGTGGCTATTAACTTTTTTTTTTAACTTTTTTTCATTATATCTGAGAGCTACGTAGCCTGTAGCAACAGGTTGGGGGGAACTGAGATTCCAGTGACATATAAAAACACACAAGAAAATAGGTAGTATGACAAATTGTAAAGATAAGGCTATGTAGGTAGCTTGCGATGTAGTGAAATGAAATTTATTGACAGAGCTATGTTCTGCTCTATGTGATAGGGCTGTATACATCCCTCTTGTGCACATAGACCTGTATGATTCCATAATTAAGGAGTAGGAGTTGTTTTTAATTTCAATCACAGAAGACGTCTTAAGAAAAATAATAGACAAAGGTCTAAACTCTAGACCCTACCTTAGCTGATTCAGGATTGTTTCTTCAGTAATACACTACACATAAACTAATGGGAGTTGAAGGAACACAGCCCCTCACAGGACTGGGCTATGGGCAACGTGCCCAAGAAGGTGACTTATCCAATACTACATAGGAGGTCAGGAATAGACTCCAGATCTTCTAACTCCCATTCCTTTGCTGTAACCACAAAATCAATGCTTTGTCTAATCTGCTTTTAAAATGTCCGAAACAATGGTTTCAGAGTAGCAGCCGTGTTAGTCTGTATCCGCAAAAAGAACAGGAGTACTTGTGGCACCTTAGAGACTAACAAATTTATGTCAGCATGAGCTTTTGTGAGCAACAGCTGACTTCCTCGGATGCACAGAATAGTCTCTAAGGTGCCACAAGTACTCCTGTCCTTTTTGCGAAACAATGGGGTATCCTCTATCCATCTCTTCTCTCTTGAGTCTATTCCACAGTGTAACAGATGAAACTTTTTTTCCTAGTAGTCACCCTACAATTTCCCTTTCCTAATATCATTGTGTTAACCCCATGTCACAGGGTGCACCTCCCCAAGCATGTCCTGCTTGCCAAGTGTGGCACTGTAAGTCCTCGCTGCCTCAGTTTACCTTAATGTCATCAATAAGTTTAACAAAGCTTTATATAGGAAACAATGCCCCTTTTGAGGGGTCTAGTGATTAATCAAAGACCCAGTGAAAATACAAGAAAGGTTTCACCCTGGATCTTAGTGGAAATAGAATAATTTAGTTTCTCCATCCTCACCTGGGTCCACCACTCCCCTGCAGTAGGGTTTCTCAGCTCGGGTCCCTTTCCTGGAATCAGGTCTCTTGCTACAACCTGGGAATAATCCTTCCACAGATCCAGGGGGTCTACAGAGATGTGCAGGAAGTGAGGATCCTGGTAGGAAGTCATTGAGGGAGGCAGCTACATAGCACCCTAAGATGCAAGTCTTAGCTGGCTACCATTGGGCCCTGGATTGGAGCCTGGTGGAGAGGGTGGATCATACTCTCCTATCACTCTCTAAGGAGGGAACACTGCCAGAAGTCCATCCCTTGGCAGGGAAGCTAACTGGAGTCCAGATTATGAAGGTGCAAGGGTCCAGATGCTAAAACCCCAACCCAAGGGGAGAAGCCCTGAAGTCCTTACTGACTCCTGTAGATTTCTTCATCATTGGATTCTTCATGTGTACCCCAAAATAAGTGTCCTTAAACATGTGATTGGGATGCAGGGCTGAGTTACTAAAAGGACAGACCCTCACACAGCAGATCTATAGTGAGAAAGGGGAATGCCCAGGAGGAAGACAGCCTGCCACACCGCAACCTTCAGAGGTGTAATTACGTCCAAACAGGGCTGAGTTGGTCCGTTCTCTCTTGCAGGAACCTGTCACAGGTAGGCTGGGCCCTGACTTCCCTTAAAGGTTCAGCCCCCATGACACTCCAATTATATTCCCTCTTATGGGACATCAAAGTAACCAATTTAATTTGGGCACCACAATACTTGCAAAATAATATAGGCATTAAGGCTGATGAATGGTTGTTGGGGTGTGTGGTGGAGGAGGGGGGAGCAAAAACAAAACCAGGAATTCAGTCAAAGCAGCACCAATTGCATTTATCAAGGAAACGTGGAACTTTGCAGGCTGAGTTTGTATTCTGCCATGCTGAGGTATGGAGACAGTCTGTCACAGTGCAAGAGCAGGCCAGAGGCACAGTGCTAAAAAAGTTATCATGTACTATTTATATGGCCCAAATCATCACAGTATCTCAGTGCCTACATGGGCAGGAAAGGAACAGCTGTCAATTAAAGGGGCACTATATATAATATTTACTATATCTAACACTTGTGTTTAGTGTCACAGGTGCATATGCTGTTTTACATAGGCCGAATTCTGATACTATTTACTCATGCTAAACACATAAGTAAATAATACCTAACTCTGCAAAAAGTCCTATTCAAACCAACAGGACTATTCATGGAGGGAGGTACTACCCAACTTGAGTAAGGGAGGTTGAAATCTGTCCCAGAGGAAGTAAAGTGATGGTCTCTGCCCCACAAAGCTTACAATCTAAGGTCAGAGACAGAACACAGGACAAACAATCAGTGAGGGAGGAATATTTTGTCCCTTTCCCATTATTTACAAAGCTTAGGGGAGTCATGAGTCTAGACAAAGCACTGGAAAATAATATACTGTAGGGAAGAATATAATATACAGCTCTAATGTCTATGTCTCCCTGCTTCTACACCAGTGCATATCTCCTTTCAAAATGAACTAATCTTTGTTAGGTGTAGACTGATTTTCAGTTGTGCTCCAGTCAGCAATCAACTTCTAACAAAAACCATCTAAAAACTGCAATTGGATTAAAAAAACATGTATTATGCAGGTAACTTGAGAAGGGTTTCTTCGGATAGAAATTCCACCCACTAGCTTAGCCAAGATACAATATCAATAAAATTATAAAAAATGTTAAAAACACTTTAAATGGAGTGAAGGTTGTTGTGAGTTGTTTTCTTTCCTGTTCTGCCATTCGATGCTCTGGGGACACAATAACCTTTGTTCTCAGCATTAAAAGTTAAACGCAGATAGATGAGAGGGAGTCAAACAGGCCCCTCAACTACGGACAGTCCATTACAATACTACTCTTCTGCTTTGGGTGAGTCAGTTTTATTCTGATCTGATAGAAAGGAATCAACAAACTCTAATTTGAATGTCAACTGCTTTTTAAGTAATCCAAGGTTATAGGGAATAAAAATGTTTCAGTTTTACATGTGGTGTTCAGTGAAACATAATTTGACAACAGCCAAGTCATTTACTTCAGGAAACTAAGTGTAGCCTTTTGTTCAGGAAATGAGCGGTCACATTTTACTGTACCAAAGAGGAAGAGGAACCAAATAGTGACCCCTCCAAGTAATAGAGTGCCTGATCTGTTCCTGAGGAAGTACAACTACACAATGCCTCTTACTGTGGGCAGACAATGGCATTACAATCTAGACGTAAATGACTTGCCCAAGCAAAAGTATCAAGTTAATAGAATGGCAGAGCATAGGAAGAAAGTCCTAAGTTCCTGTCTTGTTTCCTCTCGCAGAATAATAAGCGATATTAAGATGCATATTTAGAGTATGTATTTAAAAGAAAAATCACTGTCATAAATCACAAAAGAAAGGTCAGATCAATACATGTCTGCCACACAGCCAAACTGCTAAAATAGGAACTGAATAAAATATCATTGGTTTTTACTATGGTTTTTACTAATATACTGCCAGTATATTATTTGTGGCCAAATGAAATGTCATACTTTTTAGGAGTGAAATCACACACAATGGTTCAGAAACAGTTTCCAATTATTCTAGTTCCACTGTGCATTTTTTGTTTATTGCCATCTTTTGTATAAAAGTGAAAGCAACTCCACACAAATTTGAAACTACATCACTACTTTCCTGCCAATTACCAAGCTACTGGTGCTTTTGTAAGCAACCCTAGGTATCGTACAGCACATAGTTAAATATACATATAAGACATAATAATACATTCAGTCATATAGCTTGAATATCTTTTTATCATACTGTAGAATCTCTACACTGACTGGAAATATGACCACATGCTATCCTTAGATGCAAAATGCTTTAAGCTTGTTATTAGAGACAGAATGTAGGTGAGATAACATCTTTTAATGAAAGTAATGAATTTAAGTTACACTCTCGAATGAGCTCACACAGGAAAATGATAAATGACAAAAACACCTTATTCTCTGTGGGTGAACACTTTTCACAATGTGATCACTCTATCTGACTTACTAGTCCTCATCCTCAAAAGAAACCTGCACAACACTTTCAAAAGACAAGCCTAGGAATTTAAATTCATTACTCTACTAGACACTAAAAATCATGAACTGAACAGAGACACTGGATTTATTGCTTATTACAACAAGCTGTAACCCACTAACCTCCTCTTTTTGTCCTCTGACTGCAGAGGCGTTAACAGGCCACTCTAACTTGAATGGTCCCTTACAATACTTACTTATGCTAAACAATCAGTTCCACCTTGCATTTTGCTGTGACACTGAGCGTATCTTTCCCAGACCTGAAGAGAAGTCTGTGTGGCTCGAAAGCTTGTCTTTCTCACCAATAGAAGCTGGTTCAATAAAAGATATTACCCCCTTTGTCTCTCTAATATCCTGGGACAGATACAGCTACAATTATACTGATTTAGACCTCTTATTTACTTCATCCTAATAAAACCGTTAGCAGCTCCAGAATGCTACTGCATTGTGAATTAATTATTAATAATTAATTATATTTTATCATTTGCAGGCATGCAATATTTTACTGTAATTCTTAAAGAGCCCAAATCACTGTTTAACTGCTATAATGCGTGCAACATGGCAAACTTAATTTTGTTTCACCATATAGAACTAGGCCGCACTTAAACCTGCTTATAGGCAGGGCCGGCTCCAGCTTTTTTGCTGCCCCAAGAGGCGGGGAGGAAAAAAAAAAAAAGCCGATCCGGCAGCACTTCGGTGGCAGCTGAATTGGTTCACTTCAGTCTTCTGCAGCAATTCAGCGGCGGGTCCGTCACTCTCTCTCTTCCTCTTTGGTGGCACTTCGGCGGCAGCTCAAAGAGGAGGAGAGGGACCGAGGGACCTGCCGCCAAATTGCTGCCGAAGACCCAGACAGAATGCCGCCTCTTTCTATTGGCCGCCCTAATTGCTTCCTTAGCTGGTGCCTGGAGCCGTCCTCGCTTATAGGGATGATTAAGGTGATGCAACAATCATTCAGGCTAATTCATGCAAAAGTGAATCCTTTTTGTCTAAATACAAACAAACCACATCTGCGCCTTGGACCATGTACTCATCAGAACATGACTTTGTTGACTTGTGGATGGGAGACCTTCAAGGAAATCCTACAGTGTCCGTCATTCAGGCCCCACTTCAGCAAAGCATTTAAACACGTTTAACACTAAACACACACAGTGCAATTGTTACCAATGGGCATGCACTTATTTATGTAAGTGGTACGACTCACAAGGTTAAAGTTAAGTGTGCGCCCAAGTGCTTTACTGAACTGGGACCATATTACTGAATTTCAGTCTCCACCATCAGCAACTCTTCTTTGAAAGTGAGTACTAAATCAATGGCCCATCATGGTATTATGCTGCTGGAGGTGCTGTCTCTTTTCATTACACTGGAAATTGAAGTCCTCACCACTTACTTGTGGTGACTGAATTGTTAGAGCACCTTTTTCACAAGAAAAGTACAGTGTTAACTCTGGTGTACTGGCCAAATCTCAATGTAAGGGATTACTATTTGCCTATGTTCATTTCCCTTATAGTTTCAACTGGCAAAATAGTTACATACATCCGTTCACTGCACAATGTGTGCACCAGTGATATTATTGTTTATACAACCCCAGTGTTCTAGGCACTTGAAGAAAAAACAAAAGATATAACCTCTGACCCTAGGCTCTGAGGCTCAGCTCCACAAAGAGACTTCATTGCCTAAACCCTAGATTTAGGGATACTGCGATCCACAAAATCCATACTCAGCTGCTACCTAACCGTGTAGGTGCCTAAACTCACTTGGTACCTTAATGTTTGCTGTAAACGTTCCCTACTTGCCTGTGTTTCAGCCTCTGGGCATGGGCACTGGTGCCTCAAGGAGATGTCTGAGTACCTAACTTATGCCTAAGCACCAGGTAAAGATAGGCAGGGCAACACTTATCTCATCTGTAGGGCCTGATCCTGTAGGCATGCTCAGAGCCCATCTAACTCCACACAAAATGGCAGGGCAGGAGACTTCCCTCATAACTTTTACCCAGGTGTTAGGGTACTCATCTAGGATGTGAAAGACCTTGGTTCAATTTCCACTTATTCCTGATGCAGAAGAGGGATTTGAACAGGGGTTCTCCACTTCTCAGATGACTGCTCGAACCACTGGACTATGGGATATTCTGATGTAGGTTCCTCTTAATTTTTCATGTTGAAGCCATTCTACTTTGTATTAAATGGGCCACAGAAAGAATGAGAATTACTCTACAGTCCAGTGGTTAGGGTATTTACATGAAAGGTGGGACCCCAATCAAATCTCTTCTCCACATTAGGCACAGGAAGAAAACTAAACTGGTGTCTCCCACATCCCAGGTACCTTAACACTGGAATAAATGTTATAAGGGAGGTGGCTTTCTCCTCCTCAGTTGTGTGTGCTATTAGAATAATAGAAATGTAGGACTGGAAGGGATCTCAGTACATCATTTAAAAAATTACTTCAGGTAAGAAGGAAGGAAGTACTTATTTCAGGTCATAAGTAAGTACTTCAGACAGGTAGGAAGAATATAAGTGTAAACAAAGAAACTTACTGGTTGCCGGGGGATAGGGAGAGGTAGACAGTTTCCTATAAGTAATTCAGGGTTTGCAGTACAGTTTGATTCATCCTTTAAAATGGCCAACTTCACAAGAACAGCCAATTTTCTTTTGTTTCCTTGATTGCTTCAATTACTTGCTTATCATGGGCAGATACTTGAAGTATTGCATCTATCTGCATTTGGCAGAAACCCAAGGCTTCACTCTTTTCATGTTAGCCTTGTGCCCGCTAGGAAAAAGAACAGTTACTGAAAATGGTTCTTAGCATGGGTTCCCATAAAAAGGTATTGAAAAATGATGTATGTGCTAGCGAAGATCTGACAAAACTATTTTAACATCATTTCAGAAAGCATTACTGAGACTTGGTGGATGCAAGGTTCAGAAATGGCTCAATTTCCTAGTATAGACAAGCCTATTGAGATTGGATTCTCAATCCAGTTTTGTGAAATGGTATTGAAATCTCTTTTGCCTGATCTATCTTAGCACTTAATCAGTTTTCAATATTAGTTCAGAGAAATCAATGCTGAAAACCATTTTCAGCAAAAGTTCATTTTTTTGGGTGCAAAAAGGGCCTTCTGGCAACACTCAGAGCATCTCATGACAAAAAATATTTCTGAATTTATATCTTCTCCATTCTACAGTAATAAACCAGGGACCTTTCACACTTGGTAACAATTCTTGTGGCCCTCACTTAGGTCCTCACTGCAGAGTTAAATGATAAAGAAACAAGAAGTTGGCACAAAAAATTCTTTTCCTTTTGTTATTTTACCACAGGAATCCGCCTCTAGTTCTGTCTTCATTTCTCTCTCTCTCTCTCTCTGTTAAGCTTTCGTTTTCTCTCTTTTGATTAAGGCACAGAGCTCTTTTGAAAGGAGAGATATACAATGAAAAAATAAGTTGAGGGGAAAACACCTTGGGGGGAAAAAAGCCACAAGAAACTTTTCACTGAAGATTAAAAACAGAGATGAAAGTAAAAGAATAATGTCTCACATTACACAAAGGCTGTACATCTATCAGAGGGAATTTGTTTTTTCTACAGTAAGTGCTAACTCCACATTATAGAAAGAATGGATGAACAAGCTGGGATAAAACACAAGCTGATATGTACTCACAGCCAAGACTCAAGCTGAACTTCTCTGGTGGTTTGAAAAAGCTCAGGGAACATTTTAAAAATTTTTTTTTTATTATGTTTTTGTGCACTTCCTGATGAAAGTTAGTACCAAGCTATCCTTGTGCTAACTGAAATCAGGAAAAATATCAAAAATCTTGCAAGAAATCCTGTTCTCACTAAATTTCCAATCCAACAGCTCCTGGCCTGCTTCCACTGAAGTCAATGTAAGCATTTCCTCTGAGTTCAGTAGAAGCAGGATTCAGCCAGTCTGCCAAATCTATATATTTCTCATGGTTCATTACTAAACATTTTGGAGTTTATTGAAACCAAGCAGATCCCCTAAATTAGAGATATGCTTGAGCCACAAAGTTTGAATCTCCCCCAAATTTGGCAGATGTTTTCATCAGAGGAATTAACTTCTAATTCCAAACTTTCAAGGGAAGCCCATTGTTATTTAGCCATCAAAATGTCATTTATTATTGTTCAGACCAGTGGTTCTCAACCTTTCCAGACTACTGTACCCCTTTGAGGAGCCTGACGTGTCTTTGTGGACCCCCAAGTTTCACATCACTTAAAAACTACTTGCTTACAAAATCAGATAAACTTACAAAAGTGTCACAGCATGCTATTACTGAAAAATTGCTTACTTTCACCACATAAATATAAAATAAATCAATTGGAATATAAATACTGTACTTACATTTCAGTGTATAGACCAGTATAAACAAGAGTTTGTACTGACTACACTAGTGCTTTTTATGTACCCTGCTGTAAAACTAGGCAAATATCTAGATGAATTGATGTACCACCCTGGAAGACATCTGCATACCCCCATGGGTACACGTACCCCTGGTTGACAACCACTGGTATAGACCCCAGTCAGTTAACATTCTGCCCCAGCAGCACTTTTTTTTGTTTTGTTTCAGTATGCATTAGTTTTAATCTTCAGAAGGGCCTCTGAACCACTTAATCCCACACTGGGACTGCACAGAGCTGCTCTCAGCAGAGCAAGATGTTCTGAGGTGCCTCTGAACATCCTGCCCCCCACAAGCTGGGTCTCCATCCTAACCTCGCTCAGTCCGTGACAAAGTATAGTGATGGAGGCGGAAAAAGGATGAGTCAACTTGTTGTTTATTAACTCATATAATAAATCCTGGAATATAGGTGGTCACAAATAGTGTGCAGGCAATCTCCACACCTGCAGAACTCGCCATCCTTTCACCCCAAACACTCATGTTCACATCCAAGGGATCAGTTCTGGCTCAGTTAATTGACTCTAGGTAGAGAAATTAAGGCAGTGAGCAAACACCCTCCTTATTTGCCTCAGCTCCCACAAAAACTGCAACAAAACACAGCATTTCTTTCAAGACTAAAACTTGCTCACATACTAACAGCATCATCTAGTGACCCCAGCCATAATACTCCTTCCTTCCATGCACCATGAAGTCCACTGAACATCAAAGAGTTTGATGCAAAGAAATCACTCCATTTCTGCAAAACTCTGATTTATATTCTCTTCTGCTGCTGACAGATCTCAATAACATCTTTTCTATTTTACTTCATCAAAGAGCTAAGATGATGGCCTCAAGGATTTTCCTATTATCGTCGCATGTATTTCCTAGCTTGGTTCATTGCCTCCAGACCTATATCACATTTGTCTATATCACACTATGTTTTCATTCATTTTGCTGAGTCACCACAAAAACTAAGCCCTTCTAAATCTGGCTGCATTATTCCTCATTAAGGACAAAATTGACATTGATCAGAACGCAAGACCTGAACTAGAATGGAGAGCATAATGTGAAACGGAAGTCCTCAGTATAGATTCAAGGTCACAATTCTACCATATGTCTTCAAATCTGTTATCATCAGCACAACAGAACTGTACCTCTTTCCATCCACCTTATTTCATATCTCTCTGTTTCCTGTATGTTATATATATACACACACGACAAGGAAGTCCACAATAAATTATTTCTTGGCATTTTCTTGTTCTTTCCAGCTACAAATAATACTTACGTATTGGCAATTTTCTGAAGTTTGCCAATTTACTGTCCAACATGCAATTTTACCCCCTATGTAGTACCTAATCTTATCAATAATCTTCAGTGTGGAACCTTATTTACATATTAAACCTTAGTAAATGGCTTTGAAAAAATTAGCGTATAACATCCAATAGTATTTCTCTAGTCTATCATTAAAGTAATAGCTTCAGAGAAGATCAACAGCTTATTTAAGCAACACTGTCTTCTCATAAATTCATGTTGGCAGTCTCTATTCAAATTATGCTCTCACATTAAATCCCACAAAATCATTTCTAATATCTTTCTCGTAGCTGATGTTGCCTTCATTTTTCTATACATACTTCCTAAATCTCCTGGCTAAACGTAATATTTTGATTGTCAATTTCCTGTAATTACATTATTAGTTTGAATATCTTAATTCTGGCAAAACAAATAAACAAACAAACAAACAAAAAACCCCGATCATAATCACATTTGATCTTCAATGAGAACCTCTCTCTAAAAATCCACTTTATACCAGTGTTCTATGTTCTTATTTGGGAGCGTTATTGAAATTAATGAGCTGTGCATCATTGGGAACAGTGTTGGATCCCTCTGTGACTATATACAGTATTTGCAACTATATGACCCATTCCCCATTATTCTCCTAAAAAGAATTTAGGAAACTCTGAAAAATAAAAAAAAGCTACTGGAAATAATCTCTTGAACTCTACCTCTCTTTTCCTTCTATCAACTTCATGTGTTGAATGAGGGCTTATTTTTAAGTTTAAACCCCACAAGTAGGGGCCAATCTCCTGGAGAGCTGAGCAAAAACACTTGTCAGAGTCAGACCCCAGCTCCTACTAATGCAACAAGCAAGCCATTAGAACTATTTTACTCCACTATCCCTGTGTTCTAAGGAATTGTTAAAGTCTAATATGAAAGACATGGAAACATCAAACAGAAAAGCAGGGTAGTAATTTCTTTAATGGCCTTTTTTCCTCTCTAAAAATATTTTATATTAAAATGTTAGCACATTTTTATTTGAATTGTAGTTTTATGGATTCAGGAAATTAGGTTGAAAAAAGGTTGTAGAGACCATCTTTGATTGACCAAATATTTGTCCAGTTATAAAGGAAACAATCTGCCTTTCAATCTGCAGTCCAGCGTTTGGTTTCATCTTCCATGTTTGTTCTGTCTGAGTGGAATTTTTGTTGACATTAGTAGAAGATTTATGTGCAGGATAAGCACTAGAGAGCCACAGTACACAGAGGAGAATATTGCATTTCCTGTGTCTTTATATTTTAATGAATATGTGTAATATTTATCTAACACCTTTCATCTGGACAAACTGACAGATTAAGTCACCACTGAATGAAATCTCTCCTCTGGTATGCAGAGTGGAAACTAAGTACACCACATTCTGCAGACTGCAAAGGTGGAAACAATTGTGGCCAAGAGTCCTGAGGCAAACACAACATACTATTTAATCTCTAATGTCCACTCTGACCTTCTGTATTAAGACCTCATCTGAAATGAACACATATGCAGAGAATTGCATAGTACTCTATTTATTTCCAAAAAATGGAAACAAAGTCTATACTGCTAGTACTTGAAGTTGTATTCTAGGGAGTTTTTAACATTCCATGCCTGATGCCCAGCCTTTAAACTATTCCCTCTTCCAGCTCTCCCCTTTACTATCTGACCTGTGAATTTTCAGATTTGCTATGTCTTTTTTACACTTGCATACATTCAACTTTGTTGTAAGATTTTCATACAGTAAATGACAGTCTTAAAAGTAAATGCATTGCTATACATCATACCAATAGCATCATTAACTCTCATATCTTATGTGTGTGACAGATGTAATAAAGGTAATAATTGGAGATATACCAATCTCCTAGAACTGGAAGGGACCTTGAAAGGTCATTGAGTCCAGCCCCCTGCCTTCACTAGCAGGACCAATTTTTGCCCCAGATCCTTAAGTGGCCCTTTCAAGGATTGAACTCACAACCCTGGGTTTAGCAGGCCAATGCTCAAACCATTGAGCTATCCGTCCCCCCCTTTGGAAATGTGGAATATTCAAAAATTATTATATGGAGATGTGACAGATGCTCAGGACACATGGAATAATCAACAACTATTATGCAGACTTTATAAATATTATGTGTATCTTCCTGGGAAGGCTAGCAATTGCATTGCTGGCTCAATGGGTGAGCTAAATGATTCTTTGTACAGCAACTAAAGTCACTGTGGGAAGGGGTAGTTAATGCAAATCCTTAATGCAGATAAAAGTCTGTGAAAGTTCCACCTTGGGGGAAAATAATATAGACTGGTTTGACCTAGTTCAAGGGGCCTTTCAGACAAAGAACTTAAAACTGTACAAAATGGCTGCCCCAACCCATCCCTCACACTCGATCCAAGAGACACATGACCTGAGCAATGAGCCTGAAGTACTTGAATCTTCTCCCGGTCTTCATGTGGAAGTTGGATGATTGCCTGGAAAGCTAGAGTGATTTATTATTTGTATATGTTTTCTCTCTAATGTTTTTTTGTTTTAAATAAATAGTACTTTGCTTTTTGAGAGTGGGTTGATCCCTAGCCCTGTCATTGCCCCGGAGCGAACAGAACTGCAGGTGCTGAACTCAAGTTAGACCTGCTAAGATCATCTCAGTGAATTGCAGCCTAAGTCACTGGTCTGGAGGGGAAGGATTGTGGGATCCTATCCCAAGATAACTAGAGGTCTGAAATCAAAGTGGGAGTGCCCTCGAGGTGATCATGAATAGGTCAGAGGTGCAGTTACCTCAAGAACTGCAACAACATGGATGCATACACACACAAAAGCCAGCTTTGGCTATATCTTCCTCATGGTAAGGGAAAGAGAATGTATGTAAACTTCAGGGTTTTGCTCTGCAGAGAAAAGAAACTGCAGCAGGTTTATGTGACTCTGGAAGTAATTGTCATCCTGCTACAGATGAAGAGCATGGAACCTCGCTGCAGGTGAATGGAGGAAAGTGAAGAAGCATTAATGTGCAAAATCCTTGTTGAGTGGGACACAGTAACATCACTCAGCTAAACCTGGCAAGGGATATTTTTACTTATCTGTTGAACACACAATTATTATGTATGCTTGTTACCATGTTGCAATATGTTCAGGTTAAATCATATTTTGATTTCTAAGTTTGAGTTTTATGCTCAGTTCTACGTATCTCTTTATCTAGTGAGCTATTACTATGGACCCCATCATCACAATGCTTGAGTGCATCTTATAACAACAGCTACCCTGACATTTTTAAAGGGTGCTCAGTTGTATATTTCTTTGTTCTCCTCACATAAATATTGCATAACCACTCAACATAATCTCCTGCATATTGGCAGAAACTACAATGGGGAGCCATGTGAATACCATAGATTAGCTATGGCTTTGAGGCTTTCAAGATATAAGAGATGAGCAAACCATTTATGCCATTCTGCTAGCAGGCAAAAGGTTAGAGTTTGGTATTCAATGACCTTTGGAGGTTGGTGTTTTCTTCAAATAAAAACTGTATTTACAGTGACTGTAAGAGCACAGACTACCATGATTCCAATTCACTAATGGTTTGTACGTTACAAGGAGATGCATAGCTGTGACCTGCCAGATTAAAAAACCATGACATGACATTTAAGAGCTGGATGGCTGGGATTCATGGACTATGGAGCATTCTTCTTGGCAGATACAACAACAGATCATGAAAACGTGTTTATCTGGAGCTATGGATATTTTGATGTGAGAAAGCTTCAGTTTAATAAGTTTAGCTCCTGAGTGCAAGGTTTACACCCATTCAATCTTAGGAAGGGAATGCATAATTCACCATCTCTAATGGCCTCTTTTGTTTCCAGGATTAATTTTAATGTTTTATTACTCGTGTTAAAGTATGAGGTCCAGAATCTCAGCTAGCACAAACTAGTGTAGCTCCACTTAAGTCAGTTTGCACTAGCTGAGCTGAGCTGAAAGTGTTTGGGCCTCTCTCACTCATTTATGAAAGCAGTAGCTAACATTAACCACCAGTCTGTATGCTGCTTTGTTTACCAGTGCTGGCATTGCACCCTGAGGGAACCTAAACTTTCAGTCACAATGGTCCCATTAGTGAACTCATTGATTAATTTAATCAGGGGTTCAGAAACAAATTACAGTTTAAATCTTGCCTATGTCAACCTATTTGTTTCAACAAGCTATTTACAATTACTGGGGCATCCATATTTATGGTCTTTTGAACTCCATTTTTATCAGGCGTATGTTACAATAGTTCCTACTTACTGATTATTTATAAAGTGGCTTGAAAATACATGTCTTAGAAGTGCTATAAAATCAGAGTAGGGTGTTACTCATGTTAATATCTGCAATCTGTGAAAGCAAGCAGAGCACTAATGGTTTGTATTTCAAAATCTTGCTCGTGTTAAATACAGTAAGGCTCAGGAGCTTATAAATATTGAAGAATTACATGTTTCAAGCCTCAATAGAACCTAATGTAGTGTAATTTTTTTTAAATCATCTTAGTGAGTTGTTGATCTCACTGGGAATTTTCCATCAGAATGATTTGCTGATGGAAAACACAATGGCCACAAAATCAGAATTTTCTGTGGGATTTTGCTCAACATATTCAATTTTCCATTAGGGAGATCAAAATGAAATATTTCATTCTAGGTTGGAAGTTTTTTGAACTGATGCAAAATGTTTTGTTTCAGATCAGTTCCACAAACATTAAACTGCATTTTCCATCAGTGTATTACCTTATGAGATTTGTAGTTTGCTCCCATCCACCCACTGTATCCTAGGGTTGAACCTGGAGGACTACATATCTCATAATGTAATGTAGATTTCCCTCTGAATCAGGCTGTGTAGGAGTCACAAGACTCTGGGTGCATTAAGGGAGATGTAGTCTGATCAAGAATCCTGGCCTATAGGAGAGAAAGGGGACATAAGGCTCTCAAATTGTGACGATCATGAGGCAATGTGCCACAATGGGAAAATTGTTTTTAATATTGAACTCACTCAAAATGAAATTTTGAATGTTTTCAAAATGTCTGTGCTGCAAAAACATTATCATTTTCAACTTTGTCCTGATTTGGGACAAAAACAAATTTTGAAGTGTCAGAATTCGTTTGGGATAGAAATACAAAATTTTGCTCAGCTGCTGTCAGCTCTGATTGTTTTAGAAAATATCATCTGTTCCCCTATTTCTGCCCAACATTAGAGCAAAATTAAGAAATGAAGTTCGACTTGTCAGCCATGTTCCTTACCAAAATCAGTACCAAATCTACATGCCACCTAAATACCTGAATTTAAAAGTTATGGACTATGGAGCTTTTTTATAAAATGATGGTGGAATTTTCAAAAACAAAAGCACTGACCTGACTCTGGCCTCATTGCAGTCAATGGGAGTTTTACCATCAACTTCAACAGACTTAAAACAAGACTGAATACTTTTGAAAAGACCACTCCACTAGTCTAAATGCCACTCAAGTTGGTAGCTAACAGAACTAATCACCAATGAAAGCTATTTGGTGGTTTATATGAGATAATTTTCTGAAGTGTAAATATTCTTAAGGAATCAGGAAAGGCTAGGAATGAGCATATCTAGACATATCTGTAGCTTTTCTTTTCTTTTTTTCTTTTCCTTCTGTTATTTTTGTATGTCAACAGCCCAAGTCAGTTTTAGGTGTTATGGAGAGAATTGGGGTGTGGGGAAAAGGAGGAGGAAATGAGAGCTAAATCTTTATTGGACTTGTGCCAACTAAGGGACTCTCTTTAATTATTTTCTTTTAAATTTAATCAGCTACTTAAAGGGTTTGCTTATGCTTTTGAGTAAGATAGGAAACCTACATTCATGCAATATTGTAACTGAAAATTTACACGCAGACATCAGGAATTTCCAAAGTAAGCTTCCCAGAATATTTCAAGTGAGTAAATGCTGCTTTGGGAAATTTAGGATTAAAGCTAAAGATTTAAACAAAACAAAAGAAAAAGAAAATTCAGGATTATTGGGGTTTTGTTTTTATGATAAATTTATGTTTAAATATATGTTTTCTAATACACAGACCCACAAGATACGTGGTCTTGAAGACTGAAAACAAAATCTGAACAACTGGTTAGCTTCTACTTTCAGCTACTTCTTTGTGAATCAAAGACTCAATGTCATTGAAATTATTAGATTTACACTGATATAACTTTTTTATATATGTTCATATGGATTCCCTGATCATAACACTTTTCATTCTAATTGAGAGCAAAGTAAGTGCAAAACTTCTGATCCGCCTTCATGATGGTAGACTTTCCATTACACTCCCACTGTCACAAGAGTTCATTTTATATCTTGCCTACAAGTTATCTCATCGCTCTGAAAGAAGAGATCTGAAAGCATCTGAATTTCTGATTTAAATAGCTCGTGTGCTTCTGTAGGCATTTCTGCTCTTCATATTCTTTCCCTACCCCCTCCTCCTTTCCTCAGATAGATTACTTCATTTTACATAATTATGATTTATAACAATTACCTAATCCAGGGGTCCCCAACGCGGTGCCCACAGATGCCATGGCACCCGCAGGGGGCATTTAAATGCACCTGCGTCCTGGCCGGCAGTGGAGCATCCGCCGAAATGCTGCTGAATTTCAGCAGCGACGCCTCTCGATGACGTCACTTGTTGGCGGCAAGTGATGTCATCGAGAGGCATCGCCGCCGAAATGCCGCAGAAATTCAGCAGCGATGCTCTCGATGACATCACTTGCTACCGACAAGTGATGTCATTGAGAGGTGTCGCCACCGAAATGCCGCAAAAATTCGGTGGCATTTGAGCGAGTGCTCCACCGCCACCACGTTCCTTCGTCTGGCTCACGCCAGATGAAAAGGTTGGGGACCACTGACCTAATCCTTCCACAAGTGCAGTCCCTTTTCTCCAGTACCCCATCCACTACTGGTATCAAAATCAATCATCAGTGTGTTAACACTACTGCACATCACAGGAAACAAAGGAGCTTACACACTAAATAATACATATACCTAGAGTTGCTTTTTCAATGTAATTCAGGCATAGAATAATATATAAAAAGAACAAGAAAAATCAAATTATGTTATTTACAGACAGCACAAGCCTCTCAGTACTCTTGGAATACTCACTATCGATCCAGCATCAAACTGCCACAAGAGAAAAGCTTCTATCAGCTCTTTAAACTGGGTTTCATTGATATTGATGTTGAGCCATCAAACAGAATATAAGGTTTTGAAGAGACCACACCCTAAGGCCCGGAATCTCCTCGTGCTTACATGTAATGAAGTTGCACTGCCGAAGTTAGGACTATTTACCTTAGGAACTCATATAGCCTCCATTTCTAGAGTATCTGAGCAGCTTTGCAACATTTAAAGAAGGTATGTACCCTCACAGGATCCAAGAGAGGTAGAAAAGTGGTATTAGCCCCATTCACAGGGAAGGGAAAGTATAAGTGACTTATCCAAGGTAACAGGAGAAGTCTATGCCAAACCAGGGTACTGAACCTCATAAATCCCAGATTAGTATTTTAACCATGCTGCATTCTTCCTCTTGGTTCTGCTCCTCTAACTCACATTGAGTAGTATCCTGCTTAACATGTTGGCTCATGCAATGGGGCTACCTCTGATATATGATGTTGTCCAGTTTGACTAAAGGATTTGAAATCTGGCCATTATTTTGTAAGACATTTGCACATTAACTGATTCTAATACTACTTTGCACTTGTATGGCGTTTTCCATTTGTAAATCTCAAAATATTTTACTAAAACTAATCAAGTAAATTTTATTATGTTCCTCTGAGATAGGTACTGTATTATTATCCACAGTACAAACTGGAGAAGTGGAACCATGGAGATGTTAAATGAATTAACCAAGGAAGAAGAAAGTGACAGAGCTAGGAATGAAAACCAAGTCTCCTGACTCTTTGTCTTATTTTTTTGTTCTATTACAGTACCTGTTGCAATGGGGTCCTGGTCCATGACTAGCCTCCTAGGTGCTATGGTATTAAAAATAAACAAGCAAACAAATAATAAATAAATAGACAAATGCTCTTCTCAAAGATAATCGAGATACCTTGGAGAGTGAAATGTTTGAGGAATCATCAATGCAATCCACAATGAAACCAATGGGAGTTTCTATCTATTGACCACAGAAGTGGACCTACGTGGTCAATTTAAACCTTAAGTACAGCCATGATTGGCAGGTTTTTATATAAAGCTACAGTAATTTTTAGTACACAAACGGTAGCGGAGGACCATCTGATTTAAATAAAGTATACAAATCAGAACGGACTGAAAACTTTGCCCAAAACTTGAACTAAAGCTTTTTAGTGGTTTGAAAATGAGTATATTTGTATATATCTATGTGTATTGTCTTTTGGCAATGAAAAAAACATTATAATAAAATTAAGAAACAAAAACAGGTTACAAAAAAACAAGTTATCTGAGTGCGAAAACTCTCCTCCAGTCAACAAAGTTAGTGCCTGAAGCACTGATTCTCTCTCACCTCACCATAAGAAGAAACCGTATTTCCTTTAGTAGTTTGGGAAATATCCAGCCAAGAAAATCAAACATACACATTAGGATCATTGACTGGATGTTTTTCAGAGTTAGTATTTGAAGGATGGAATCAATGGTAATGGGATCTTCTAAAATAGTTAGTTTCAGTGTATCAAATTGACATGGTAATAACAGCAAAGAATCCTGTGGCACCTTATAGACTAACAGACGTTTTGGAGCATGAGCTTTCGTGGGTGAATACCCACTTCCTCAGATGCATGTCAGACTAACACGGCTACCCTCTGATACATGGTAATAACCTTGAGCCAAATTCTATTGTTATTACTGAAGCAAAATTCCACGTCAGTTAGAAGTTTTACCTGTATGGCAGTGGCTTACTAATATAGATATGGCCCATTGATTCGGGATATGGAGTAGGCTAAAGACCCTGGCCCTTCAGCATCAACCCCTCTAACAATAACTTCAGAGCATTTACAAAGCATTTAACCATTGGCAAAGTTTCCTATACTTATTTCCAAAACAAAAATATATATTGAACACTGACCATGCATCATCCCATGCTTCATACATGCTTCTTTATTCTGGACAGTAAATGTCAACAGGAGAAATACAGCAAAAAAGTCTGTTCTGATTTTTGCTCTTTTACTCCCCCTTTCAGCCTTACTGGTTAAAAATGTAGAGCTTTTCACTCATGAGATTCTATGTTCAGCTTTAATACTTGAGAGGGTCAGACAGTTCAGATCAGCATCCAAACTTCTGAAAAAGCTACTACTTTATCAGAATCTCCAGGGTTTCTGAGGCTTACCTATCATTACTTGAAGGGTGCTGCTGCAACACTGGATAGAAACTTGTCACTAACAGATGACGGTTGCTGCAATGCTGATAGAAATAAGAAGCAAAACTCTGGGTCTAATACCGCACTGTTGTCACCCTATGTAATCCAACTGAAATAAAGGGATTATGCAGGGTGAAGTCATCAGATAATTTGGTCCACTGTAATTATAATGAAAAATAAAATAATAATAATAAAGAGACTACAATGAAGTTTTATAACACAAGCACTTTGATGACCAATGACATAAAAAAAGTAATATGTGGGGGAATTACTGTAGCTATGCAAACAGCTCTGTTGAAAATACAATTCTTGTATTATACACATATTAGGATACAGAGGAACAGTAACTAAAGTTTGTTGCTTTACATATGTGATCCCTTGGACAGGTTTGGTCCCCTATGGCTTTTTAATGGGCTAAAAATTATTACAGTCCAATAGTCCATTTCATGAAGTTACTAGAGCAGCCAGAAATCATTACAAATTTATATAGCCAGAAGTAAATAGAGTACTTTCCACAGGAGAGGAATGGTTAACTCTAGTCTTTCACCTAGAATATCCCACTCAGCCAATCAGCCCTACTTTAATAAAAAAGAGACTTCCACCCAATTTTTCTAGAACATGGATAACTCTGGAATGAAACCAATCATACAAAGATAATTCTCCATTTAACTAAAAATGATGCTGAAGCTTCATAATGGCTGTGTGCCTTTAAGTCTCTTTACAGCAGTAAGTAGGGAACTCAAGCCCTGTTGGTACATGAGTTTTTTTTTTTAATCTCCACAAGACAGTACTTGGAGGAGTAATAAGCCAGAAACCCTCTTGCACTTGAATTTTTTTCTCATCTGATAAATATAGAGATTAGTCTCAATTAGGGCTGCCAAGTGATTAAAAAAATTAATTGCAATTAATCAAACAATTAAAAAAATAATTGTGATTCATCGCACTGTATAATAATAATAGAATACTGTTTATTTAAAATATGTTTGGATATTTTCAACATTTTCAAGTACAGTGATTTCAGTTACAACACAGAATAAATACAAAGTGTACAGTGCTCACTTTATATTTATTTTTATTATAAGTATTTTCACTGTTAAAACCCAAAAGAAATAGTATTTTCCAATTCACCAAATACAAGTACTGTAGTGCAATCTCTTCATCATGAAAGTTGAACTTACATATGTAGAATTGTGTACAAAAAACCCTGCATTCCAAAACAAAACAATGTAAAACTGTAGAACCTACAAGTACACTCAGTCCTACTTGTTGTTCAGCCAATCACTCAGACAAACAAGTGTGTTCACTTTTGAAGGAAATAATGCTGCCCACTTCTTGTATACAATGTCACCTGAAAGTCAGAACAGGCATTCACATGGCACTGTTGTAGCCAGAATCGCAAGATATTTATGTGCCAGATGCACTAAATCCCTTCATGCTTCAACCACCATTCCAGAGGACTTTCATCTGTGCTGATGATGGGTTCTGCTTGATAACAATCCAAAGCAGTATGGACCAATGAATGTTCATTTTCATCCTCTCAGACACATGCCATCAGCAGATGGTTGATTTTTTTTTTTTTTTTGGTGCATTGGGTTCTGGAGATTCCGCATCACACTATTGCTCTTTTAAGACTTCTGAAAGCATGCTCCGAGCCTTGTCCCTCTCAGATTTTGGAAAGCACTTCAGATTCTTGAACTTTCTTGGGTCAAGTGCTGTAGCCATCTTTAGAAATCTCACATTGGTACCTTCTTTGTATTTTGTCAAATCTGCAGTGAAAGCATTCTTAAAACGAACAACATGTGCTGGATAATCATCTGAGACTGCTGTAATATGAAATATATGGCAGAATGTGGGTAAAACAGAGCAGGAGACATACAATTTTCCCCTTAGTCACAAATTTAATTACCACTTTTTTTTTAAACGAACATCATCAGCACGGAGGCATATCCTCTAGAATGGTGGCCGAAGCATGAAGGGACATAAAAATGTTTAGCATATCTGGCACATAAGTATCTTGTAATGCCAGCTACAAAAGTGCCATGTGAACACCTGTTCTCATGTTCAGGTGACGTAAATAAGAAGCAGGCAGCAACATCTCCTATAAATGTAAACAAACTTATTTGTCTTAGTGATTGGCTGAACAAGAAGTAGGACTGAGTGGACTTGTAGGCTCTTCAGTTTTACATTGTTTTCTTTTTGAGTGCAGTTATGTAACAAAAAAAATCTACATTTGTAAGCTGCACTTTCATGAGAAAGAGAATGCACTACAGTACTTGTATGATGTGAAATGAAAAATAATTTCTTTTATCACTGTGCAAATATTTGAAATAAAAAAAATTATATAAAGTGAACATTGTACACTTTGTATTCTATGTTGAAATTGAAATCAATATATTTGAAAATGTAGAAAAACATCCAAAAATATTTAATAATTTTCAAATGGTATGCTATTGTATGACTGTGTGATTAAAGCTACGATTAATCATGATTAATTTTTTTAGTTAATTGTGTGAGTTAACTGGCATTAATCGACAACTCTAGTCCCAATATTTAAAAGACTTAACATCCAAATATGAAGCTACTTAAGCAATATATGATGATGCCCACAGCATGTGATATATTTAATTTTAAATATACCATTCATTACAAACTTATTTTTACAAATTAGCTTATTAAAAGTACTACATACAAACCAAAAATGCCATACAGCTTGCAGTAATATGCCAAATGTTTGTACTTCATGGCTCAGTTCTGCTCCCAGTTGTGTAAATTAGGCATATAAATCCACACACGTTAAAAGCAATTTCACTAGTATATAACCTGTGTGAGTACAGAATCAGACCCCATATGCCCACTACTCTTGAGATGTAGAAAGCATCTGCAGTACTCCCATTCATATCTTCCCTGCCATGTGTTAGCAAAGCAGTGTAAGTATGTGTGAGCACCTGACTGATGGGTCATAAGCACTCACTCACTCACTCATGCCCGTCACCCCAATCGGGGTGTGGGCCGCTAACCACAGATCTCCAGAGTCCTCTATCCTGGGCCATTTGCTCTAGCTGGATCCAGGTATAGCCCATTTTTTTGCTATCAGCCTGAAGGTCGCATCTCCAGGTGTTTCTTGGACGGCCTCTTTTCCGCTTGCCTTGGGGGTTCTACCGCAGTGCCTATCTGGTGATGTTAGTTGGCTGCTTACGTAGTGTATGTCCTATCCAACCCCACCTTCTCCTTCTGATTTCTTCCTCTGCTGGGAGTTGACAGGTCCTCTCCAAGAGGTGGATGTTACTGATGTGTCTGGCCAGCGGATCTGGAGAATCCTTCTGAGGCAGCTATTAATGAAGGTCTGGATCTTCCTGATGGTTGTTTGGTTGTCCTCCAGGTTTCAGCTCCATACAGTAGGACTGATTTCACATTGGAGTTGAACAGTCGAATTTTTATTGCCAAAGACAGCTCTCTGGAGCTCCAGATGTTCTTGAGCTGTAAGAAGGCTGCTCTTGCCTTACCAATCCTTACTTTGATATCTGCTTCTGTGCCACCCTGCTGGTCAATGATGCTACCTAGATAGGTGAAGGACTGCACTTCTTCCAGGGGGCTTCCATTCAGTGTGACTGGGTCATTGCTGATGGAGTTAATCCTAAGGATCTTGGTCTTGTCCTTGTGAATGTTGAGGCCAACCTGCGATGACGTGGCTGCCACTACGTTGGTCTTCTCTTGCATCTGCTGTTTACTGTGCGAAAGGAGTGCAAGGTCGTCAGCAAAGTCCAGGTCATCAAGCTGGGTCCACAACGTCCACTGGATTCCGTTCCTACGCTTGTAAGTGGATGTCTTCATAATCCAATCGATGACGAGGAGAAAGAGAAGTGGTGACAACAAGCATCCTTGCCTGACTACAGTTTGCACCTGGAAGCTGTTAGTAAGCTGCCCTCCATGGATCACTCTACAGTGTATACCATCATATGAGTTCTTGATCAGGTTGACCACCTTTGCTGGGATGCCGTAGTGCCGAAGGAGCTTCCAGAGGGTCTCTCGATCCACGCTATCGAATGCTTTCTCATAATCAACAAAGCTGATGTACAACAAGGAGTTCCACTCCATAGACTGTTCAACTATGATGCGAAGCGTTGCTATCTGGTCTGTGCATGATCTATTCTGCTGGAAACCTGCCTGTTCATCTCGTAGCTGTGGATCGATGGCATTCTTCATTCTCTCTAAGAGGACTCGGTTGAAGACCTTCCCTGTCACCAACAGGAGTGTGATTCCTCTATAATTGGCACAGTTGCTAAGATCTCCTTTCTTGGGGATTTTGATGAGATATCCCTCTTTCCAGTCTACCGGAATCACTTCTTCTTCCCATATCTTCTCAAAGAGGGGGTACAGCATTTCCACTGAAGCATCCAGGTCTGCTTTCAGGGCCTCTGCTGGGATGTCATCAGGTCCAGCCGCCTTCCTATTCTTCATCATGGTGATGGCTTTTCTGATCTCATCTCTGGTTGGTTTATCGCAATTAATTGGGAGGTCCTCGTTGGCTGGGTTGATATCTGGTGGATTTGGTGGTGCTGGTCTTTTCAGGAGTTCCTCAAAGTGCTCCGCCCATCTGTTCATCTGTTGTTCTATTCCTGTTATAGACTTTCCCTGCTTGTCTTTAACGGGACGTTCTGGCTTGCTGAACTTTCCAGACAGTTGCTTGGTAGTATCATACAGCTGTTTCATATTACCGCTGTATGCTGCCTGCTCTGCTTCTGCTGCCAGTTCATCCACATACTCTCTCTTGTCCTTCCTGATATTCCTCTTCACTGCTCTATGGGCTTCAGCACACTCTTTTTGAGCTTTGGCCTTTGCTGCTCTAGTCCTGCTGTTATTGACTGCTGCCTTCTTCTTCTTTCTGTCTTCTATTTTGATCAAGGTCTCTGCTGTGATCCACTCTTTCTGCTGGTGTTTCTTAATTCCAAGCACTTCCTGGCATACTAACCTAAGTGTCTCTCTCACTTTCTGCCATCTGTTTAGTACATTGTCTTCCTCTTCCTCAGATCGATCCTGTAATACTGAAAACTTATTCTTCAGCGTCAGTCCAAAATCTTCCTTGGTCTTATGGTCCTTCAGAAGGCTGACGTTTTCCTTCACTCTTCTGTCTGACGCGTCTATCCAGTTCTTTTTCAGCTTCAGCTTCAATCTGACCACCACTAAGTGATGGTCGGACGCTGCATCTGCTCCTCTTCTAACTCTAACGTCCTGCAAGGATCTTCTGAACTTCTTGCTAATGCAGACATGATCGATCTGATTTTCTGTCATGCCTGCTGGTGATACCCAGGTACTCTTGTGGATCCGCTTGTGAGGAAAGATGCTACCTCCTATGACCAGGTTGTTAAGTGCATACAGATCCACAAATCTCTCTCCATTCTCATTCATCTCTCCCAGAGCGTGGGTCCCCATGGCTTGTTCGTATCCTGTGTTGTCAGGTCCAATTTTGGCATTAAAGTCTCCCATAAGGATGATGATGTCTTTGTCTGGGAGAATCTCTAATATTTTCTGGAGTCTGTTGTAAAAATAATCTTTGTCCTCCTCTTCGCTGTCATTAGTTGGAGCATAGCACTGAACAACATTCATCTTAATCCTCTTCATTTTAGTTCTGAAGGATGCTGTGATGATCCTGGGACCATGTGCCTCCCAACCAATCAGTGCTCTCTGTGCCTGCTTGGACAACATGAAGCCTACTCACTGTGTGTGGGGTGCGTTGCTCTCTTCATGTCCTGAATACAGCAACAGCTCTCCTGTCAACAGTCGTCTCTGCCCCGCTTGCGTCCATCTTGTCTTGCTAATGCCTAATAGGGTCAGGTTGTTGCTCCTCATCTCTGCTGCAACCTGCACCGTCTTTCTTGACTCGTACATGGTCCTCATGTTCCATGTGCCTATGGTAATCCTCCTGGTTGCAAGAAGGGTAATCGGCTTAGTGGCTTCCTCATGGCTTTTACCACCCAGCGTCATGCATCTTCAAGTTGAAGACCGTTCTTTTTCCAGGGTAAAAGTCTCTGTTGTCTCTATTGTTGGCGTTTCTGTAGCAGGTTGATTTTTTACAAGGTGGAGTTGCTAGCCCCACACCCAGCCCTCCTCCTTTATCCTGACTTGGGACAGGCAGATGGCCCCAAAGGACTTCTCTGGTGGAGTTGATGGGTCATAAGACTGGAGTTCTATTCCTTGGTCAAGCGACTGAATGAAGAAAGGTAAAATGAAATGTACAACTACAAAATGGGGAATAACTGGCTAGGTGGTGGTACTGCTGAAAAGGACCTAGTGAGGCCATAGCTGGAGTATTGTGTCCAGTTCTGGGCACTTTAGGAAAGACGTGGGCAAACTGCAGAGTCCAGAGAAGGGCAACAAAAAATGATAAAAGGTTAAGAAAACCTGACCTGTGAGGAAAAGGTTTAAAAAACTAGTCATGTTTAAACTTGAAAAAAGACTACTGAGGATGGATGTATAATAGTCTTCAAATATGTTGAGGCCTGTCATAAAGAAAACTGTGATCTATTGTTTTCCATGTCCTCTAGAGGTAGAATATGAAATAAAGCGGTTAATCTGTAGCAAGGGAAATTTAGGCCAATTCCAGAACAAAGAACAGAAATTACATCCACAGAGTCCATAAAGTCAACAATTATTGTCATGATTTGTGTTACTCACTGGGCATCATCTGTGTGCTTAGCACTGTTCAGAATATATGAGAAAATGTAGTCCCTGAGCCATGGTATATAAGATTTCTAACTCTGGATAAGATGGCTCAGATATTTAAGTATGAAGTGCATAGTTATCGATCACACATGATATCACTTGTTCACTGTGATGTTTATGAGTGAAGGCACTGATGGCAATAGATGTTTTACTTGATTAAGGACTAGAAGACTGAACCCTCCAACTTTCTTTCAAGAGGAAGAGCTGCCCAGAAATTATTATCTGACCGGAGCACCGTATCTAAGTTATCTCCAAAAAAAAAAATAGTTTTCAGGTGCCCAAGTAGCCTCTGGAATCACAGTTGAAAGTTGTTTCTCCCCCTCCCTCTAAATCTGAAATGGCACCCTAGAAGAGACTCGTGGCATAGCATTGGGCACAGAAAGGAGCTAGGAAAAGTTTTAGTCCAGTTTGAAGACTGAATGCAGGTTTGTGTGACTCTTATTTTACTCATACAAGTTTACACATCTCTGCATAGCTTAGATTGGAGACAGGGCTCATCTCTGACATCTGGGACCTAGATCTGAACTTCAGCTAAGTTTGGTTGGTTCCAAACAACTCTCTAGCTCTGATTTAAAGTATAAAATCTTTCAGGAGATATTTGGCAGTTTGCTCTAACTAAACATCAGCCCTCTTTGGAGGACAAGGACAAAGCCTTTGCTCCACTTATTCCTATTTTGAGGACTTAAGTAGTGCATAGACCCTCTGCACAGGAGTGAATTTCATCCTCAGTGAAATATTAAATAAATACCAGTGCCTCATGGACAGCTATGCTAGAAAGAGCTCTGCTTCTATAGTCCATACGTCCCCTACTTCTCATCATTTGTTCTTCCTAACTAAAGACTTCTGTCTAAAAATGGGATTTTGGTTGCTAAAATGTATCTCCAACCCCTGGTGGCTCATTTCCCTGCTTGAAGTGGAAATTCCTGAACTATCGAAACCGACTGCTGTGGAAGCAATTATGTCATTGTGAAGACAGAATTATAACTTCAGGTGAGAAACAAGCTGTAGGAGTAGATAAACATGAAAAAAAGATCCTGTTTTCATGTAAATAAGTTCAATTACAAAAAAACTAGGAGAAAAATACAGAAAATATAGGACATAAAAAAGAGTTGTTTTTAATAGAATGTTTACTGAAGATTTTCATGACACATAAATAGCTCTTTAAGTGGCAAGTTACTGGTTTCCTGCAGATTATATGCTTTACAATCCAATTGAATTATTGAAATGTCTTCCATCCACCAATTTATTTACCTTAAGTACACTGTTTTATTTTCACACTCTGATACCAGCCTTCACACAGAGTGTTTACAAAATGAGTTTAGGGCAATTTATTTATAAAAGTGACATTTTCACTTTCACATTTAGTGTATATAGTAAAACCTATGAATTCTGTATTTAGTTTTATTCATTACAATGATTAAACCTTTACTTATTTTATAGCAGTAGAATAAAAGCAGAAAAACAAAACAAAAACCCCATAAAATGCTTTGATATGTTAATAAACATCTTCCTCATTCTCAGAGAGAGCAGGGTGGTCTAGCCAAGGGATTCAGAGGAGCCTGGAAATGTGGTCCTGATACTACAGCTAATTCCCTATGTGACCCTCGGCAATGTATGTAGGCCTTATTCTATTCACTTTATGGTCCCTTCACACTGCTATGGGTTTTAAAGTGAGCATAAACTAAAGTTGATCAAAATATTGATGAAAACTTCATTTGCAACATGAATGTTTCAACAAAATTTTTTATCAAGAAATTTTGGGCTTTTTAACCAGTGTTGGTATATTATCCTTTAAGGCTCCTGTTCATTGGCAGTGGTATAAAGGGGCCTTAGTGTAAATGAAAAGCTGCCCCTCTGTGCCTTGGTCATGCCATCTGTGAAATGGAAAAAAAATGCCCATCTTTATAAAGACATTTAGAGCTCCTTGGATGAAGGTTTATATGCAATTATTCAGTATTATATTATGAAAGTGCTCTTATTTTTAACATTAAAGGTACACTGATCAGTTTGAGAAAGGAAATCAAATTTGAAAGAATTATGGTCTATATATGCCTGGTATATTATGACTGATATTTATTACATTATATAGAATACTGTACTTTCCTGAATCATTAAGAACAAATGAGGAAATTTTACAAGCACCCTATGCCAGGTTTTCAGCTGGAATAACTTGGCATAGCCACATTGAAGTCAGTTTCAGGGCTCCTCACTCATCTCAGTCCAAGTTTGTGTCACACAATGTGATTAATTACCCCTTGGGCCGCAAGGAGCTACATTTTTTAAGGCTGCTGATGGGAAAGGCACAGAGCCAGTTTTGTTTCCCTGCATGTGTTTCTTTCCCATCCGCATGCTGTGCAGTGAGGCACATTATCTGAATTATCAGTCAGTCTACATATACCCTAGCTAAATTCTTGCTGGTTGTATTCCATCAGGACAAGTTCAATTTTTTTTGTGTATAATTAAAAGTAAACTATCTTGGGTATCATAGAGTCTCTATCGGTGGGGGAAGAGGCTAGGACAGTTTTGGCCAAGAATCCAATGGGAGGAGGTCACAGATACTCAGATTATAGGATGGGACAGAGAAAGAGTCATTGCCAAAGGATGGGGATATCCACTGATAAAGATTTCAGTGTCTGCCTGCTAGAAGAGTTCTAAGCAATGCCCTTATTTCATCCAACTAACACAGCCAAGGTGAAATGAAAAGGATCATATTCATGTCAGTAATAATTAAACATCAGTCTTACATTCACTCTAATGTATGATGTAAGGGTACACTTGCTCGTTTTGCTAGACGTAAGGATTCTGGTTCATCAAAGCCCATATTGCCTAAGTGCTTATGTCCAAGCAGCGATGCATTATGAGTTGTGAAGTGCCCCTATTCCACATTTAGCAAACTATTACAGGAGAAAAAAAGTAACATTAAGAACTATATTATGACAAACAATCTTCACAATAATTAGATTAAATACATCAGTCTCTAGAGGACATAATTGTATCACTCTATAACAAAACACCATAAACCTGCTGCTATTCCCAATAAGAACAACAGTTCTGATTAGACTGGGTGGGAGAGGCGCTGCACTAGATTTAGACAAACTGATCATGGCATGAAAGCAGCCCAGGGACAAAACAGATTTTTGCTAAGATTAACTGCACCATTAACTAAATAAAACAGAACTGGTATAAGGCAATATCACACAACTGGGCCTAATCACTTTTTAAACAAATATAAAATGGTAATAACACTTGATGTATTTGACTTTAAAAAAGCATTTGTCATATTAATTTTAAAGAGATGCTCCTATGGCTTCACTGCATCTTCTGAGAGGATAAAGTACCACTCAGGCGCAGCATTGACGTGACAACCAGTCTCAGTGGCACTGACATTTCAAGTTCTTATTCATTTACAATTGGACAGGAAATAAGCTACTTCCCACCAGGAAATTAAAGATAAAATAAAATATCAGTCACAACAAGGGATCATTTCAGAACTTTTGATACACTGATATTTTCATTCAGTTTAGGGATCGTTTGCATTTCCTACTTACTATATTAAAACATGACAATATTAAAAAAAAAAAAGTTGTCTTTCCCCTGGGTATACAGCTGAATAATTGTGATGGACCAGAACTAGACTGCACTCATCTTCCATCAGATATAGCTATGTTGAAAGAAATATAAGCCACATAGCTGGATGGCCAACTTGTTTTTCTTTTAACTATCTATTCTCTGTAGTTGTAGCCATGTCGGTCTGTGGCCACTCTATCTTGAATGGTCCCAGAGAATATGTGCTAACTACTTATGCTAAACGATCTGTTCTACCTTGCATTTAGCTGTGACACTGAGTACTTCTCCCAGACCAGAAGAAGAGCTCAAAAGCTTGTCTCTCTCATCAATAGAAGCTGATCCAATAAAACAGGGCTTCTCAATCTATTTTTTCTGAGGCCCCCCTAACATGCTACAAAAACTCCACGTCCTACCTGTTCCACAACAACTGTTTTTTCTGCATACAAAAGCCAGGTCCAATATAGGGTAGCAAGCAGGGGAATTGCCTGGGGGCCCACACCACAAAAGGCACCATAAAGCTAAGTTTCTCAGGCTTTGGTTTCAGATGCAGGTGGTAGGGCTCAGGTTCCTGAGCTGCAGTCCCGCGTGGCGGGGGTTCGGCTTTCTGCCAGGGCCCTAGAAAGTCTAATGCCAACCATACTCGGCGGATCCCCTGAAACCTGTTTGTGGCCCCCCGGTTGAGAACCACTGCAATAAAAGATATTATCTCACCCACTTTGTCTCACTATCTATTCTCTGTCCTTTTTTTATGCTATTAGAGTTTATTATTCTGCCCTCTGGTCTACTTCCTGTAGCTCTATAGCATTGGTGGGAAACCTGCTGGCCACCACTTCCTGCAGCTCCCATTGGCCGGGAACGGCAAACCACAACCATTGGGAGCTGCGGATGCCATGCCTGCAGACGGTCAACATCAGCAAAATGTCTCACAGCCCGCAATCAGATTACCCTGATGGGCTGCATGCGGCCCACGGGCTGCAGGTTGCCCACCACTGCTCTGTAGCCTTTGATGTTAGGAGCTCATGTGTCAACATAGGTAGTTCTGTTAGGTTAAAAAAAGAGGGAAAAAAGAAGCTTATTTTAGATGTGCACAGTGGAGAATGGTTAAGCATAATGTTTTATCTAGCCAATTATATATGCATATTGATTACTGTCCTGGCGAACTAGGAGCTCATATGGAAATAGAAATGTGAGGCAATATTTTTACTACAAGAATTACCAGCTTCAAGGTAATTTTGCCAAACACTGATAAGAAAATAAACTGAAATATTCCAATAACTCCATGGCCGAACTCATTCTGACACTGTGGTCACCAACTAAGCAAACACACTGGATTTGATAGTATAATTTAAAGTGCAGTTCTGTTGTGAAAAGGAACTCTTATAAAGAACAATATAGGGTTCCATGTTTAATATCTCAGTGATATCCAGATAAAATTTGGTCAGTTCATAAGTAAAATTATTCAGAGAAGGGGGTGCAGGGTTCACACTATCAGCATTGCAAATTCCCCTGGGATCTAATGTCAACCTTCTTCTTGCACAATTTCACCAGAAATAAAGATTCTTCAGGCCAAATTCTGTCCTCAGGTAGACCTTTGGCTGCCTCGTTTTCTTCAAGTATGGTCTCGTCTTCTCCAAGAGGGTTGGAACCCACTTCCACCTGTTCTGTAACAACCTAAGATTGTTAACCTACAGTGCACAGTGGCAGTGCAAAACCCTTCTATTCTCACTGGTCCATGGGGAACTGGGAGATAGGTAAAGGTATAGGAGTGGTAGAGGTAAAAAATCTGGTGATAACTTTGTTAGTGAGGTTTATTAAATGTGTGTTAACCTATGTTGCTGCCAAGAAAGCATTATCTGGGAGTAATCGTTGAAATCTATTAATTTTATTGTATTCATTTCTAATGTTTGTCAAAGATGTGTACATGGGCACTCTTGTTCATTTTAGTATAGGCAGGAATAAATAAAATAAATGACGGAGCACAAAATTCATCACTGAAATTAAAGCTAAATTAATAATTCTGTTGATGGCAAGTGAAAAAGAAAAGAAACCTCAGTTCATTCTCCTATTGCTGGTCTGGCTACAATTTAATAGGAGTAAAAATAACAAAACCTCCATCCCTTTTTTTTTGTCGCTAAAGTTGATATGGCTCTGAATACACTCAAGAAGATAACCTCTGATTCATTCCTAACTATACCTACAAGAAAGAAACAACAGTGGAACTAATAGGACATTTGTTGTCCTCACATTGTGTGTTCCACTTTTCCCCGCCATACTTCTGTTTTGTCTATGTAGACGGTAAGCGCTTCAGGGCAGGGACTACCTTTTTGCTCTGTGTTTGTACAACACTTAGTACACTAGGGGAGCCTTTGTCCGTGACTAGGGCTGTGAGGTGCTATGGCAATAAATCATCACCATGGTCATTTTCAGAGTAAAACAGCACTTTAATAACTTTCCAAAAAAACAGGCCTCCATTTGCGCTAAAAAGAGCATTCGCTATTGATAGCATTAGTTTTACATCCTCTGAAGGCTGCAGCCACAGTGGAGCAGCACCAGGCTGAACTTGTTTGCCTATCTATAAATGTACTCAGCAGTGTGCATCTGTTGTGTCAAAGGCATTGATGTGGTCAGGAAAACAATGAGACACAACACCAGAGTATGGTTAAATAGAGAGGCAGCAACTTCAATTAAAACAATTATCCAGTTGGAGTAACCACCCCCAAACTACCCAGACCTAGCAGGGCTGTTCCAGTATGGACTACAACTGGCACCAATGGGGTATTACACCTTGCGGGGGCGGGGGGGAGATGGAGGTCATGTCCCCTCTACACCCACCAGCTGCCCTGGAACCTGCCCAAGTTGTGGCAATTGTAATTTATGCTCTCAAAACCAGACCTCCAGGATGCCACATGGCAGTTTGCCAACTTGTTACAGAGGAAGAATCCCTTCTAAATCCCAAAATTGGTGATGAACCTAGCCCCTGGCACCAAAGAAGATCCAACATACTAGTGTAAGGGTGGGGTTGAAATAGGGAGCCCCAAAAGGCTACCGATCTATGCAGCAAACCATAGAAACTTCTTTTGTCACCCCTTCTATATTAAACTCTCTGTGTCTTGATAGATTCCCTCTTCAAATTTTCAGGCCTTACCACCTAGTAACTCTTGAAACAACTGACAGGTGACAGTAAATGAAATAGTAAACTCTGGCTTCTACATATTCAGTTGACTGACATCCGCTTCTGATATTATTGAAGATTTGCTTTTAGATTTTTCAAGGTCCATTTTGGCCATTACACTAGCAATCTTAATTATTACATCCAAATCTAGTTCTCCTCCCGTATCTCAAATTAAAATATAGTCCAATCTTGCTGCCCCGTTGCAGATAACCAAGCAAAGTATAAATAGTTTCCTAGACATCTACTTAATAAGTTGTTACACAATGGCACAACTAACCTCAAGTCCTGATGTGACGATGTGCTTGCACTGAAGTATCCCATTACAATTAGTACGTCACACTTATGCACATCACTGGTGATCTGGCACATTGAAGGCAGCTAAATAATTCCTCTGACTCTCCAGGGTCATTATCATTTGTCAGGGCACAGCACAAAACTCCTGAGACCTTGTCATGCCCCGATTGAACTGAACCAGCTGCCACATATTTATTGACAGGGTCCATGACTTAAGCTCTCTTCTCACCAGATCTGACAAGGGCAGAGCAGCTCCGGGGTAATATAACGGAGTTGAGTCGAACAGCTACTGTACAAGATGGCTTTGACATCAGTCTTTGTTTCTACACTTCTTTCCATGTACTTCATTTAAACTGAAAATATCCATCGTATATAAGAAACTCCCACTGAAAACGTACTGTCTGTGCTATGAAGATTTGCTTCTTCACTTTATATTCTTCAGTCAATTTTTGTGGGCATGGATTATCATCTGGCAACACTTTTTTTTTCATGTTCTCTGTGTATATATATCTTCCTACTGTATTTTCCACTGCATGCATCCGATGAAGTGGGTTTTACCCCACAAAATCTTATGCTCAAGTAAATTTGTTAGTCTCTAAGGTGCCACAAGTACTCCTCATTCTTTTGCTGATACAGACTAACACGGCTGCTACTCTGACATCTGTAGAGTAGTTTACTAGGTTCGTTTTCCCTTTCCGGTGATTGCACTGCTTCTTTTCCGAGGCCTCTAAAATGTTTTCTTTTCCAACACAGACCTGCTAGCCTTGCACAGGGCTTTTCCATTCATCCGAGCTCAGCATCGACAGAGAGGGAATAGATTCATACCACTGTTCTTAAGCTAAGCATTTTGACGCTGAGGAGTAAGCACTGTAATTAAATCAAGCAATATACACCTTGAAAAGCGCTAATTCTACACTTTAATCATAACCAAAAGTATATTAGACACCTTTTCCAAATATTAATTTAAAGCACCTTGAAGGCTGCTGCTCTGCAGTTTTAACATGTGTATGTAACCAGTTTGGACGTTCCATCTATTTGTTTATATGATCAAAAGGATTTGGGTGTTCAGATAATAGCCAAGAGATAACACGACATAAAAAAGGCCTAGGCAATCATTTTTTTTAATGATGGCAGAAGGCAAAAGTAAACTGGATATGCTAAAGCTCCAGCAAGAGCTACAGAGATAAGCTCGCCTGGGTGCACTTTCATTGACTTCATCATTGTCTCCCAACAGCAAGCTTGGCTTTCGCTTAATAAATGGCAGCCACAGTGGGAGACACCATGAGAATAGTATTGATTTTTTTTCTTCCTTTCTGACATTTAAGGCATGCTGGGCTTTGTTAATGGAAGACGAACAACAAAACCCACATGATTAGTGACCTCAACAGAAAAAGTACTGCATCTCTGCAGGAAACTGACACAAATTAATTCAAATCCAAATCCTTGTGGAAAGTGTGAGTAGTTTTACCCAGGGCAGTACACTTCATTGGAATTACCTGAGACTGTATAGATTGCTAATCAAGGGCTTGGCCCAGAGAGGGGCAGAGCACCTGTGATTATGTAGGAGTTGTGGGTTTTTAACATACACCAATATAATGGGGAAAGTTAACCATTAAATACATGAGGATTTCATTGTAAAGCTTTAGGCACAGTAAAATTAACTAAAAGAAACAGATTAATCAGTAGCGATTTTTTCTCCCACATCTGCTTTCTTCCCCCTCCCTGAAATCCTTTTCAGCTTGATGGGAGCTCCAACAGCATGCCTGGTATTCTTCACTTGATGATACCTATAGGAACAGAAGTTAGAGAAATGGGGAAGCGCCACAAAAAAAGCAGTGAAAGAAGCAGCTTTGAGACTGAGACGCAGAACTTGGTGGGAAATACAGTTTCTGATAGCCTTCCCTCAAAATCCTATCACTAGCACATACCACAAAGGTAAATCAAAGGTTCTTCCTACCAAAGTACTGCCAGTGCTTATTACTGAAGGAGAAAAAAGGAGTATTTTGCTTCAGCCAGAAACATACTGCGCACCAGGAAGGAGAAATGAAAATAGCATGAACAGCAGGGGCAGCAGCTGTACCAAAACTGTTTCACCACACTAACTTTTATGTGGTCAGTTATAAGGCAGCTAAAAGGCCAGAACAACAGTGTCCACCCTATTAAACTTATAAAAAGATACTGAGATTGACTGTCATCTTCACAGAGCAAAAAAGAAAGCTGACTGACCAATGAAGTTAAAACTGTCACAGAGGGCAAGAATCATACTGGCTAAAGGATGTCTTGTCTGTTTGCCAGACTAACAGCCCTAAAGACAAACGTCATTTAGCAACACTACAAATATAGCATAGGGGCACTGGCAGTGCAAATTTTCTCATGTCTTTCCTTGAGTGCTTCCTCATTCTTGACCTGGACAGACCATATACAAGCTTCATATACAAGATCCATCAGCACAAATCCTCATTCAAACCTTGGCCTCCTGAGTAAGCTAACACTAATGAGTGCCAATTAATAGGGGGGCTTAAAAAAAATTAACACCTCTCCACCGAATCCACCAAACTCACTGCCATATAAGTATTGTGAATAGCCACGAAGCAACTTTAGGCTGCTACTACTTTGGGCTGGCCTTAGCATATGCTCAAATGCGTTGCTGAATCTGGGCCTTAAACAGGGCAGGTTCCATTAGTGCTCCCTGTGGGCATGTAATCAGCTAAAGGAACAAGCTTTCCAAATCATACATGTAGCAGGAATCGGTGTCTGTAGTGCACCATGGTGATAATTTTTCTCATGCTTTTTGAATACTCATTTATCCAATCTGTGATCAGAGCATTACTCAGTCATAGTAGACCATGGTAGATCATATCCTTTTATTATTATGCTGTCCTATTGGCTCTTGTATTCTTTTCTGACCATCTCACACTTGCCTGTTGGTAGCAGAGGAGAATAAACACAATAGAGGTGTTCCCTGCTAGCTATTTTCCTTTCATTTTTACCAGCATGATGGAGAGATGCATATTGTACAGTTACCCCTCTAAGCCATTATTACTGCTACTCTCCAGCATAGCTCTTTCCCTGCAGATTTGCACAAGAAACTACTTAATGGGAGCAGTAAATAATGCTAGATTTCTCAATTTTAATGACAATGATTATAATTTTTGAATGTTTCTGGAAAATCCAACTTCAACAATCCTGCCTATCTGCTTAAGGAATAGTCTCTATTTTTGAGTCCGGATCCCATGCAAGTTACAAAGGCAACACTCCCCTGGGAATGAAGAGCAAAGGATTAAGCCTTTCACCGAACACAGTACATTGTTTTGAGCCTCTTTCCCACTATTTCCATTCTCAGTTCAGCACTGCCGGGTTCCAGGAGAAAGCATATAATAAAACAAACCTCCGTCTTTCAATTTGATTGGGGCTCAAGCTATCCTGTTCTCCGTATTTTTGGCATTCACATCTTCAGGATCCCCCTACTGGTATGTTTAGCCATGGTAACTTGGAAAATATGCATTCTTCAAAGAGTCTTAGGGTTTCTGATGCATCATTTTTTTATTCTTTAGAAACAAGAACTAACCTCCTTCCTTGCTCCCAAATAACCCAAATTTATTGCTATAATGCTATTTATTCTCCAGGGCCTTTGAAAAAGGGAAAGAATGGTGAAGTGGAAAGGGTATTTATTTATTTTGTTGGCTAGATATACTTTGTGAGGGGGGTTGAAGTGAAATGACTGGCTCAATAATAATTAAAGATTTACCAAAGGCAGTTAAAACTTGGGATCGGTACTCTTTATTGTATTTATCGAAATTAAAGTAAATAAATAGAGATGGGCAAACAGGTTTGAGTAACACGGGAACCAATGCAAACAGGTTTCTGGGGTCAGTAGGAAGTTAAGCTAACTTTTTGCCTCTTATTTCAAAAAAAATCAAATGCCCCTGTTTGTCCTGTTTTGGGGTTTGTTTCATTTTTTTGGGGGGGGGAGTGAAAAACACCAAAATACTATAAGAAGATTTGTTTCTGGCCTAGAGGTACTAGAAACTAAATGAAAAATAAAAAACTGCTGGTAATCATCTGGGAAAGCAGCATCTTGTGAGCTTTTTCACTCAATTTCCAGACCAAAGAATTCAGATAAGTATTCAAGATCCAATCACTAGAAACTGAAAGTAGACCAATTCAGACTATAAATAATGTGCAATTTTTTAACAGTGTGGGTTCTTAACCATTCACTGAAACCATTGAACCAATTTACCTGGTGAGGTCTGTGGGGGGTTCTCAATACCTGCAGTCTTTGATTTAAAGAATGAATATTGTATCTTTCTAATGGATGTATACTAACTCAACCTGCAACTATGGATTTGATGCAGGAATCATTTAGGGAAAGTCTACAGCCTGTGTTGTGTTATGCAAGAGGTCAGACTATCATAATGTTCCCTTCTAGCTTTAATATCTAAGACATCTTTGGCTATCCCTTGATGCAAGGATGATGTCTGCCAAGGAGGTTCATTGATGGGTTTTTAGGTGGCTGAGGATCCCAATTCGTGCCCTGCAGATTTTCCCACAGAGATGACAGGGGTAATTTTGGTGGAGACATAGTTGTTAGCTGGAGTGTTGTGTCCTTTCTTTCCTCATTTGTCACTTCTCTGTCCTGTGAGCATGTCTGTTCTCCTCAAAGTGGGCTGTGGCTTCGTGTATGGTGTGGCACCATTGTGTTCTGTTCCGAGCCAAGTCCTCCCAGTTTGTTGGGTTGATGCCTCCCTTTTTAAGGTGTACTTTCAGTATGTCTTTGAAATGCTTCTGCTGCACTCCATGAGCCCTTCTTCCCTGACTGGGCTGAGAAGATTATTTGCTTTGGGAGGCGATTGTAAGGCATACGTACACAGCGGTCAGCCCAGCGGAGTTGCTGTTTCATGACCTGCGCTTCTACACTGTTGATGTTGGCTGCAGAGAGTGTGTGGATGTTAGTGTGTAAGTCTTCCCAGCTGATCCTGAGAATTCTCCTGAGGTAGCGCTGCTGGAACCACTCCAGCCACTTGAGATGTTGTCTGTAGGTTACCTAGGTCTCACACCCATAGAGAAAGGTGGGGATGACAACTGCCTTGTAAACCAAGATCTTGGTGCCTGTTTGCAGATCCTTATCACTGAAGACTCGTTTGAGTGGTCTTCCAAAGGATGTGCTTGTACAGTGGATCCTGTATTCAATTTCTGTGTCAATGCTGGCTGTTTGGGAGAGATGACTGCCAACACATGGAAAATGGTCCACTTTTTCCAGGGGTTTTCTGCTGATGGTGATTTGTGGTGTATGAAGAGTAGTTTGTGCAGGTGAGAGCTGGTAGAGTATCTTGATTTTCCTGATGTTGAGAGAGAGATCCAGGCTGTGATAGGAACCTGCAAAAAGATTTAGGGTGCTTTGCAGGTTGGCCTCCGTGTGTGCGAGGATGACACAGTCATCTGCATACTGAAGGTCAGTGATGCCAATTCTCCTGATCTTAGATTTTGTTTGGCGATGTCAGCGATTGAGGAGTTGGCCATCCATACGATACTCAATCCTGATTCTGTCAGGAAAGCGGTCGCGGATGAGAATCAGGATCACAGCAAGGTAAATTGAGAAGAGTGTTAGAGCTATGACACAGCCCTGATTGACACCAGTGCGAATGAAGAATGGTTCAGTCTCTGACTCGTTGCACAGAATGGTGGCAGTCATCCCATCATAGAGTAGTCAGATAATGGAAATGAATTTCTGTGGACAGCTAAACCTGCACAGCACCTTCCATAGAGCATCACGACTGATAGAGTCAAAGGCCTTGGTTAGATTGATGAATGTGATGAAGAGTTCCTGGTGTTGCTCTCTGCACTTCTGAATCTGTCGTGCCACGAAGATCATGTCAGTTGTGCCTCGGGATGACCTGAAGCCACACTGTGATTCGAGGAGGAGTTCCTCGGCAAGGGAGAGAAGGTGGTTTAGTAGGATCTTCCCTGCGATGGAGAGGAGGGCAATACCTCTGTAGTTCCCGCACAAAGATTTTTCCCCTTTCTGGAATATTGTAACAATGTTGGCACTCTTAAAGTCAGATGGAATTTCTTCCCCGGTTCAGATTTTGTTGAGGAGTTTGCTAAGTTTGTGTAGGAGGTCAGTGTCAGGACTTGGACTGCTTATCCAAACTGAACTTTTTTTTCAGCACTCATCACAAAGACAATGTGTAACAGAATTCTTTTTAAAAACAAAGAGATGTAGAAAGCTGAATTTTAATACTATCTCCCCCCTGCAGTAGGTGAAAGTCAAAATGGTTTCTATTACAATGTATGTCTCCTCCCCCAGTCCTGGACTCATTTCTTTTAAAAGATGAAAAGGCAAAATATTAGTAATCTTGTTACCTTTGTAGCCCATGTGTTAGGTATTACATGATGCTACATAATAATGCACAATATAGATCTCTTTGCTTAGAAACTCTTCATTTAAAACCCTTTTCAATCATTTATTGATGGTTTGCTTTCAATAATCCTTTTAAATTTTTTTTTTTAAATTTAAGAATTCTTTCCAGCATTTTAAGTACTAAGTAAATGAACATGTAGGATGTCTCAAGTACCCAAGGAACCTTTGAGCTGATGGAAAGCAAACATGCTAGGTAAACTTGCTAGGTGGGACTGGGCTTGCTGAAAATATCTTCAGGAAACACTGATTTAGCATTTTCTAGGTAGCTTATAGTGGTTCTGGCTTCAAGATATTACAAATTCATACTGTGCCCTGTTGCTTCACATGTGTAGGTTTCCTCATACAGACTCCAACTGCAGCATACATACACTTCCAGGGTAGAGCTCTGACCCTCTCACCAACAGGTAGGCCAACTGTATAGTGACAGTAAAATCAGTTTTCTGATTGCCTTAAAGAAGCCCCATGCTGGTAGATTATAGAGTTATGTCAGAGGATCTTGTGGCCCCCCACCCCACCCACCTACACATACACAAGCACCACGAGCCACAACATGCCTGCGCCAACAACATTTCTAAAATAAACAAATAAAAGTTGAATCCCTTCTCCTTTGGTGAGTTTGAAGTCTATTTGCCACTTCTTTTTTGGGTTAGATGAAGATGGCTTAAAAGTGTTAGAGAGAGAGCCCTGTGTAGGAAAGGAACAATGCATGTACATTGTCAATAAGGGCTTCAGCTTCACTGCTGTACTCTGAGAATTCTGTGCAGCAGTGGGCACTCTAATTCCTCTCTTGCCATGTAGTGAAGGATATTAAATCATGCTGCAGAATAACCACAGGTATTGTAGCATATACACATTGCTATGAGAAAGATGTGGCTGTCTTACTGGATCAGCACTACTGGCTATATATATTCAGAAAATACTATTAGTCTCATTGTTGAAAGGAACCATATGTCTATCTTCCCAGCCAGAGGTAAGGTACCATGACAGCATCAGCTACACAAGCAAAATTGTGCTTCGAAGGTGCAGGGAGGAAGTGCACAGCTTTTGCCTGCATATAAACAGATTAGGACTAAAGTTACTGAACATGCCAGTCTGGACATCAGGAAAAAGAACATGACACATCCAGCAAAAGATTGATATGAGAAAAACCTGAGATGAGAACACAAATGTGAATTTAGAGTTCCCCTGAAATCACACACTCAGCAAATCAGTATTATTTTTCATAAAAGCAGCTTGATTTTTGTTGTTGTTGTTAAAGCTAATTGTTACTAGTAGTTCCCAAAATATGCTTTCAGATACTCAAAACAGGACATTCCCTGCCCACAAATGTTCAAAATTTAAGGATGGGCAGACAATTACACAGTACTTAGTGGAGAGGAACAACAAATAAGGAAATCTGAATATCAGAAGTTGTCCTTATCTCATTCTGTGGCATCCTCCCATTGCTTATTTACTCTGGAGAAGAAGTTTCATGCTTGCAGCTAACGTCTGTGTGCTGCTTTTTAACATTTGATATTTCAAGCATAATTAAATAGATCATGAAGAAGAAATATAAGTTGGTTAAAGATACATTCTATGCCTCCAAAGAGTACCATCCACACGGAGAAAATAGTTTCTCGGGAAATATCTGCCTTCTCTGTTCATGTTATTTAACAGGACCTCTGAATCAAAGGCAACCTTGGTGACCATTCTAAGTCAAGGCCCCTCCGGGCTGGGCATGATACCAAGTTGGGAATCTCTGGCACTGCATTCCTTCAGTGCTACACTGCTACCATCCATTGTCACAACAGCTTAAATGATCACTTAATAGGCAATATCCTCTCAACTCCTGTAGAAGTTTAATTGAATACATATTCTAACTAATATTGTCTTTTAACATCAAAGCTTATTATCCTCTTGAGCCCTACACTAATATCAAAAGGAGAGACACGTGCAGAACAGAGGGGGAAATAAATCAAGTCATGTGTCCCAAATTCATTATGTAACAGAAACAACATTAATCAAAACAAAGGTCATACTTTATATAATTATGTGTGTGTTCCATTTACAAATACTTTATAAATGGTTAATAAATGATAAATGGATGCCATAAGCATGTTACTGGCATGATTTGTGTGTTATAGATAGTTCTTAGCACAGAAGTAGGTGTTATGGATGATTATACAACATGGTTATAAGCAACATATTGACCTTTTAGTCTCAATAACTGATTAACATTTAATAACATATCTATTAAACAATTATTAACCATCCATAAAACTACAGAAATGGAACCTTATATACAGTGTATTTATAAAGTGTGACCAAATTGTGTGGTTCACTTGACTCTGTTGTTTAATTGCATCAGTAGCATGCAAATATTTATTCAGGGGGGGTTTCAAATTTCACAAGGAATACAAAATCTTTCTGTCATAGTAGACTCTTTGGTATAAACATTCAGAAATGACCTGTAATTTTATACACACAATATTACGTTATACCCACCACATTATACCTAAAAGTTTGGAACCTACAAGTTTGCACTTACAAGAAGCCATGGCCCCAAATGGTAGCAATTAAACATCCAATTAAATGATTTTGGGAACATATAAGTGGTTAAAGTGTCCAGTCACTTTCATTTGTACCTACAATTTGTTGCCAGCACCAAACACTGGGTGAAATCAGAAGCTGGTTTGAAGTGTGGCTGAAAGTCAGGTCCTGTTTACTTCTGCTTATCTGTGGAGTGATTTTCTTGCATGTTCACCTTCTGATCTGACTTCTCGTTCTTTCTTTGCAGCATTTAATTATGTGACTTTAGCACATGACTCTGGGTTACTTTGGTTTACTAATATAAATCCACTAAGACAATGGAATTAGCCTCTAAAGCTAGTAGATTTGCTTTGGATTCATGTTAGTATAAATGAAATAAGACTCTAGTCCCTGCTCTGGTGGAATTCTCTATCATTTGAAATCTTAGTTTAGGTTGCCTTATTTCTTCTATAGTTCAATTTAAACAAATATTTTATACCTATTTCACAGAAACTTGGTGGAATAAGGATAATCAATGGGACACAGTAATACCAGGGTAAAATATATATTGGAAGCACAGAATAGGCTGTGCTGGTGAGGAAGTGGCACTATATATGAAAGGAAACATAGGATCAAATGAAGTAAAAATCTTAAATGAACCAAACTGTACCATAGAATTCCTAAGCGGAGCACAGGATCATGTTCAAGAGATGATTATAGCTGGATCGCTTGGTAATAGTGACCATAATATAATTAAATTTAACATCCCTGTGGTGGGGAAAACACCACAGCCGCCTAACGCTGTAGCATTTAATTTCAGAAAGGGGAACTATACAACAGAAATTAAAAGATACAGCACCAAAAATAAAATCCCTGCAAGCCACATGGAAACTTTTTAAAGACACCATAATAGAGACTCAACTTCAATGTATACCCCAAATTAAAAAATATAGTAAGCGAATCAAAAAAGAGACAACAGAGTAAAAGAAGCAGTGAGAGGCAAAAAGGCACCTTTAAAAAGTGGAAGTTAAATCTTAATGAGGAAAATAGAAAGGGGCATAAACTGGCAAATTAAGTGTAAAAATATAATTAGGAAGGCCAAAAAAGAATCCGAAGAACAGCCAGCCATAGACTCAAAAAGTAATAGCAAAAAAATGTTTAAGTACATCAGAAGCAGGAAGCCTGCTAAACAACTAGTGGGGCCACTGGACAATTGAGATGCTAAAGGAGAACTCAAGGACAACAAGGCCATTGCCGAGAAACTACGTGAATTCTTTGCATTGGTTTGCACGGTTGAGGATATGAGGGAGATTCCCAAACCTGAGCCATTCTTTTTAGGTGACATTTGAGGAACTGTCCTAGACTGAGGTGTCATTAGAGGAGGTTTTGGGGAAAAAATGATAAACTAAACAGTAATAAATCACCAAGACCCAAGAGTTCTGAAGGAACTCAATTGTGAAATTGCAGGACTACTAACTATCATCTGTAACCTATCATTTAAATCAGTGTGTGTACCAAATGACTGGAAGATAGCTAATGTGACACCAATTTTTTAAAAAGGGCTCCAGAGGTGTCCCCAGTAATTACAGGCCAGTAAGCCTGACTTCAGTCCTGGGGAAATTGGCTGAAACTACAATAAAAAACAAAATTGTCAGACACATAGATGAACATAACTTGTTGGGGAATAGTCAATATGGTTTTTGTAAAGGGAAACCAGGACTCTCAATATACTAGAATTCTTTGAGGGGATCAAAAAGCATGTGTACAAGGAGGAATCCACTGGATATAGTGTATTTAGATTTTCAGAAAGCCTTTAACAAGGTCCCTCACCAAAGGTTCTTAAGCAGAGTAAGCAGTCGTGGGATAAGAGAGAAGGCTCTCTCGTTGATTGGTAACTCATTAAAAGATAGGAAACAAAGGGTAGAAATAAATGATCAGTTTTCAGAATGGAGAGAGGTAAATAGTGGTGTTCCTCAGGGGTCCGTAACGGGACGAGTCCTATTCAACATATTCATTCATGATCTGGAAAAAGGGGTAAACAGTAAGCTGGCAATATTTGCAGATGACACAAAACTACTCAAGATAGTTAAGTCCCAGGCAAACTGTGAAGAGCTACAGAAGGATCTCTCAAAACTGGGCGACTGACAAAATGGCAGACGAAATTCAGTATGGATAAATGCAAAGTAGTGCACATTGGAAAACATAATCCCAACTATACTTATAAAATGATAGGATCTAAATTAGCTGTTACCACTCAAGAAAGAGTTGGAAGATAGGATACTGGGCTAGATGGACCTTTGGTCTGACCCAATATGGCCGTTCTTATATTCTTAAGTAAAAAAGCTATTTCCAAACTTACTGAAAGGGTGTAGTAAGTGATAACAGAAAACCTATTCCCAAGATCTTTCCTACCTGAATTCTAGGCTCAATGGCTCTGATTCAGGAAAGCACCTAATAAGTTCATCCCTATTTAGGAAAGCACGAATGCATGCACTTGACTTTAAACACACGTTTATGTAACATTGATGGATTTAAGCACAGCTTAAAGAACTTTCCTGAACAAGGACTTCTTATTCAAACAGAACCAATGAACATTCACATAAGAACGGCCATACTGGGTCAGACCAAAGGTCCATCTAGCCCAGTATCTTGTCTTCCAACAGTGGCCAGTATCAGCTGCTGCAGAGGGAATGAACAGAACAGGTAATCATCATGTGATCCATCCCTTGTCACCCATTCCCAGCTTCTGGCAACTTACATTTTTGTAAGTTTATCTGAATCCAATCCCTTGAAGTCTACCCATCACTGCATTAAATTTAAAACATGACCTAGAAGAACGCAAAACCATGACATGATCTGAAGATATAAAGTTATTTATATTGCTTCCATAAAATGCAGTATTGCATCATTAGCACTATGCCTGGATGAAGTCTTTAATCAGAGTCCCTACACTGACAGAATAAGACAGTCTCCCCTACTCTTCATCATCAAGGAAGACAGAACACTAGCTGTCTTGTCCTACCCAATACTTTCTACATATCTTAGGGGTTTGTACTGCTGCCCACCACTGTAGCATCTGAGCATTTTCCCCATTAATCAGACTGGAATATTAGACCATCCATTGATTTTACAACTGTGATATATATTAAATAAGTATTTAAAGTTTGTTTGAGGGTATACATTTTCCGAGCAGGAGTCCTTAGCTTGCTCTCCAGGCACAGTGTGCAATTCTCCCAACTCTTCACAATCCCCGACATAAAATAAATTATCTATGTCGAGCCTGAGCACCTTCAGTTGAGCCTAAGCACTAGCCAGGACAGCCTCCAGGCTGATTAATGAGCCCAGCTGGGTTGCTCTAGGATCTTCTGATTGGCTAGCCTGCCTGATTGGCTGAAGGGAGCCAGCAGGCCTGCTTTTAAGCCCAACAGCAGCAGCTGATCACCGGCTGTTCAATGTTTAACCAGCTGCTCAGTGTTTCTGCCTGCAGATGCAATCATTCTTGCCTCTGCCTGCTCCTGCCCTGATTCTGTCCCTGCTTTGTTCCTGTCTCACTCCTGCTCTGCTCCAGTCCTGCCCTGGTTCTGCACCCGCCTTGTTCCTGTCCTGCTCCAGCCTTGTGTTCCCTTCCTCGTTCCTACTTCCAGCTCCTAGTTCCTGACTTTGGGTTCAACCAATAGTTACGGTTTCTGTCTCTGGCACTGACCCCGGTTCCTATTCTGGCTCTGTTGCCTGGCTCCGTCTCCAACCCCTGGCTCTGGTTTCCGACTTCAGCTCTGACCTTTTGCCCCCAACTCTGGTTTCTGGCTCCCTCCGCCCAGTTCTAACCATTGAGTTGAACTGACAATGCCCACTCTGACAACCTATAGGAATGCAGGGGTGAATGTTTGAGCTTCATAAAAATCAGTGAGTGTCATGGCTTTATAATCTAAAGAGTGTTTTCAGTCAGTAAGGTACTGACACCGACAGATCCTGGTCATCCATGGGCGGGCGAGATTGAACCTGTGATTTCTGAAGCTTAATGCATGAGCATCTACGGCATGAGCTAAAAGCTACATGGCTCTTGGCTAAGGTGGTAGCAGACTCATTCATCTCTAAGTGGTCTCAGTGCCACTAGAAGGGGACAGAGCACCACACGCAGGAGATGTGCGGGTTACACTGGTTTAGATTTAAAGAGGAAAAATGTGAAAATTCTGTTGTTTTTTTTTAGTGACTTTACTTGACTTTTTCACATACAAGAATATTGACAAAAAATTTAAAATAAATCTTTAAACTAGGTTAACAGTTCATCAACTTCTTTTGGTTCCCCTTTAGCAATTGTTATTGATTCTGAAATAAAATAGTGCTATGCTATTAGTTAAAATATTGGATGGCATTATAGGTCAAATTTCTGCATTAAAAAAAAATCATTCAGTGAAACAACTTGTACATTAGTCACAGAACTATTTAACTGAACAGAAAGCCTGATGTAACAATGATGTTGGCACTAGGAAAAAAAGCAGCTTAAAATGGAAAACTACAAGACTAGTCAGTAAGATGTGTATGATTCTCGGACAGACACAGAATATACATACAAAGTACCTCTCTAGAATGATAGTAAAGAGTCCCTATAGCTTTAATTTAATTAGCATAGGTATTATAATAATTGGAAGAAATACCTTAAAGAAACATCAAAATCTACTACAAAACTTCAGGTGCTGGGCATGACGGACATTTGGTGGTTTCATGCAACAGTATGAGGCCCAGGTCACATGATGAGAACAAAGGTTCTATTAGAAATCATAAGCAGACCTACTGTATTAAAGAATAATGCACTAAGATGTATCTAAAAAACTATGAAAGTAGAACATCCACATCAGACTACATTAAGATGTGAAGAGAGTGCAACCCTTTTGGGAAAAAATGAATACCTAGAATTTCATTTTGAAATCTGTGTTACTCAAATGTAAGGTGGAATCAGCATTCCTCAAATGTAATATTAGGTCCATTAGCACCATAAGCTTCAGTAACCATGATTCACATAGGAAGTGAGTCAACTATAATAATTAGTGGGTATATGTACACACATGTGCATGTATAATAAAATACACACACATTCACATACACCTAGCAGAATTATGAAGTGAATGAAACAAATTTACTGTCAGCTGAGACACCTAAATTAAGTAGCCATGTCATATTACTGCTATAACACCATTCTTTATCTCCCCATTGCTTGCTATCCAACTTCTCATGCCACATCTAAAGAAGGACCCCATCCTCCTGGGTGGGTTTCTGTGCTTGAACAGGATTCTTGTACGATCAGGTGCCTAACTGCATACTCATTGTGGTTCATTGCCTCAGTTCAGATCAGCAGAGCTACACCCCAGCTCACATCATTGCAAGTGCTCACAGCAATGTACATACCCCAGCAGAGCACACAGCGCTGTACGTGGTATGGATTCAGGGCTTCATCCCGTTTCCATTCAAGTCAATGGAAAAAACGCAAGCCATCAGGTCCTAAATTCTTTTTTATTATTATTACAGAAAGTCCAGCACATTTTTAGACAACACAATAATTTATATTTGAAAAGCTGATCAAAATGGGACCATCAGATTGACTTTTGACTGGTGCTGTGTGTATAGCTAAGTTATATCTCTATATAATGTTATGACACTCAAAATAATTTTTTTCTTTTTTTGCATAGTTTATTGAAAACAATTACTACAGAGAATACTGCAAAAAGCAGCAACAGAAAAGCCCTGTCCACAGAAGCTACATTGGAGTAAGACTTCTATGTCTGTAAAATGTCAGCAGTGTCTTATTAACAGTATCTGAATTAAAAAAATACAATACATGGGAAGTTATTCCCCATGAGTAGGCATGATATGCTGTTGTTGCAAGAAATAGCTTAAAATATATTGCTTGTTTCATATCAAGCTCTAAAAAGTCAATATTCAATAAAAAAAATCTCACTCTATTGAAAAACATCTTTTAATAACTATACCATCATACTCACACCTTTAAGGCTACTACATGGATTTTGCATATTTGATGAGAGCAAAATCTTCAAAAGAGTGCTTAAATCATTTAATGGCTGTGTCATAAACAGATAGCTAAGGGTTAATGTCTCTTTCACCTGAAGCACCTGACCAGAGGACCAATCAGGAAACCGGATTTTTTCAACTTTGGGTGGAGGGAAGTTTGTGTCTAAGTCTTTGTTTTCTGCCTGCCTGCTTTCTCTGAGCTTTGGAGAAGTAGTTTCTACTTTCTAGTCTTCTGTTTCTAAGTGTAAGGACAAAGAGATCAGCTAGTAAGTTATATGGTTTCTTTTCTTTGATATTTGCATGAATATAAGTGCTGGAGTGCTTTGATTTGTATTCTTTTGAATAAGGCTGTTTATTCAATATTCTTTTAAGCAATTGACCCTGTATTGTATCATCTTAATACAGAGAGACCATTTGTATGTATTTTTCTTTCTTTTTATATAAAGCTTTCTTTTAAGACCTGTTGGAGTTTTTCTTTACTTCAGGGAAATTGAGTCTGTACTCACCAGGGAATTGGTGGGAGGAAGAAATCAGGGGGGGAGATCTGTGTGTGTTGGATTTGCTAGCCTGATTTTGCATTCCCTCTGGGGGAATAGGAAAGTACTTTTTGTTTCCAGGATTGAGAACAGAGAGGGGAAGTCACTCTGTGTAGTTTCACAGAGCTTGTGTCTGTATATCTCTCCAGGAGCACCTGGAGGGGGGAAGGGAAAAAGGATTATTTCCCTTTGTTGTGAGACTCAAGGGATTTGGGTCTTGGGGTCCCCAGGGAAGGTTTTTCAGAGGGACCAGAGTGCCCCAAAACACTCTAATTTTTTGGGTGGTGGCAGCAAGTACCAGGTCCAAGCTGGTAACTAAGCTTGGAGGTTTTCATGCTAACCCCCATATTTTGGACGCTAAGGTCCAAATCTGGGACTAAGGTTATGATAGGCTGTCATTTCTCCAGCTAAACACCCCTTCTCATACTCATAATATCTGACTGGCTTTGTGACACAAGTCACCACTAATTGCTCCCTTTTGCAGTGCACTGAACCTTTATACTCTTTGGTGCCGTAAGGACAAGTCCCAAATGGAAACTCAAATTCACAATAAGACAGCAGTGGACTTGGGGACTCCATTTCCCTTGACATACAGGTCTTTCCCCTTAGTGAAGAAGAGGGAAGTAAGCAACTGGAACCAGCTTAAGCTTGCCTCCTCCATGCATCCGAACAAGGAGGAAGTTTTAATAGACATCAGTTTAGACAAAGGCTTCTGGTGTCTCCTACTGATCTCCCCAATGTTAATTTACAAACATGATATAAGCATTATAAAAACAAACATTTAAGGGAATATAAGAAAGGACTGAAAACAGCAGTTTGCATCATTTGCTTACCACATGAAGATTTTGGGGCAGTGTGTATTTCTCAAAGATGCCTGGGAAAGTATGTGAAAGTGTGTGAAAACTGACAATATATTTCGCAAATAAGGACTGCATTTCCTGTATATTAATGTATCTCATGAATAGCAAACAGCAGAGACTCATGACAAGCTCAACGTCATCCTCACTACCTGCTGGAAGTCAGTGAAAATGCTCCTTATGCAAGAAGATAATGTGGTCCCATGGTCAGAGCCAAGAACTGCATTCAAAACTATTGGACTCTATACCTGGTTCTTATACTAATGTGTTGTGTAATCTCTCTCTGTGCTCTGTGCAGCAATAAAATGTAGCTGTTTGGTTCCGACCTCTGAAACCAGTTTGAGATCTACAAATGCAAACTCATTATCTAAGGTTGTTGTCGGTGGTGGGGAATTTAAGAGAATTTAATGAGAATTTAAATGGGCGTTGGGTACCTAATTTAACTTTGTGCCTTTAAAAATCACCCCCTAAATAGTTAAGTATTATTAGTAAATTAACTGCTTGCTCCAGGGTTTTTGCCTCCCCAAGCAGCAGAAAAAAAAAAAAGTCACGATCTCGATCGGCAGCAGCTCCACCGCACCACTTTCTTCTTCGGCAGCAGGTCCTTCCCTCTGAGAGGGACCAAGGAACCAGCCGCTGAAGAGCCCAACGTGCCACCTCTTCCCCTTGGCTGCCCCTAGCACCTGCTTGCTGAGCTGGTGCCTGGAGCCGGCCCTGATTATAATGATAAATGTTCATTTTGGCAGTGTCATACAAGTTTATATGTGTTAAAGCAGACCCAAAACTGAAGCATAAAGGTCTAATATGCAGTCACTAAAAGCCAAAATATCAAATGTAAGCCAACTATTAACAGTAAATTTAAATCACTTCCAAAGGAAAAGAAAGAGATGGGAGATAGAAAGCAGCGGCATCTGATGATAGGAAGAGCTGTAAAGAACAACAACAGTGGTGATTCCCTCTCCCAGTAGACCTTGCCTTTATAAACACACTAAAATCAACTATATTAAAAATACACATACAGCTTGGATCAGCTGCCTTTTATTCCCAAAACAGATAAGTAACTGTCAGTTGTGAAGAAGCTAGTAATGCACAGCACAGGTTTATAGCATAAACAACATTCCCTGAATTGAAATGTTTTGATTCACGAGTACACAAGACACTAGCTGGGCTTGTGTTGCTGGAACATAGTTTGCTAGTATCATGCAGGGAGGCAAGAGAACTGGGCAGCTGATGTTGGAGTGCAGATTCAAATAAAGTAACAGTAGAAGTTTTTACAGATCATGGATTGGGTATATGAGGGGGCTCAGGGCAGGGCTTGGGAGTGCAGGGAAGAGTGCAGCAGGAGGCTCAGGGCAGGGCATTGGGGTGTGGGCTGCAGGAAAGGTTCGAGGTGCTGGCTCTGGACCGGCACCGCTTACCTGGAGCTTCTGAACACCTATGAATTCCAGGAAGGATTGCACCTTCCTCAATATCCATGGGGTGATATGACTCTGCATGGTCCCCAAGAGGGGCCAGCTGCAACCTGAAACTATAGTCATAAGATTCAAGTGGAATCTTCAAACGAAACACGCAATGGTCACCATCTCTGATGACATAACAAGGATTGAACTAAGGACCCTTCAGAGCTAAAAGCATGAGTTTCTAAAACTTAAGCTAAAAGGTCAAGGTTTTGTTAGGTAGGACTGTAGCAGACTCATATCCCGTGTAGACTGGGCACAGAGGGTGACGGTAATACTGCGTTCAACATGCACACAGAAAGCACAAGAGAACTACTAAATTCATCATGGTTTATAGCAAATCCTGAACTACTGACCAAATATAGAGTTTGGTTCATTTTAATCCAGAGACTGTAATTGTGCGTACTCTAATGAGAAAAATCTAGTACTCCAGCACCTTTCAACAAGTGATCTTTGATACAACCCAACTGAAAAATCTCCCAGAGAAAAAACAAAATGCCTCCAAGAAGAAAAAAGTGCATCATATATGCACTGTATTCATAGAGATGTTCTCCATTCAATGTCATGATTCTGCTTTCTATTATTTTAAACTTTTATGTTCCCCAGTAGATACCACAAAATAATTGCATTTGTCTCCAGGGGATTTTTTTTATTTTATAATAACTATCTTTACTTAGCCAGATCACATGAAAAAAGAAACCCATTGTTGAGGAAATAAAAAACATTTTGGTTCATTGTATTAACCAAATTTTATATTGTGCTAAGTTTTGAAAATAACATCTATCTTGTAGATGGATGAAAATACCCCATGAAAGACACTATAGTAAAACATCTGAAAAACTCAAAACTGAGCTCTCTTCAAGGAACTGTTCCCTCAGATACCGAGGAGCAGCTCCTGTTCATTTAATGTTAGCTGTATATGAGTATTAAGAGGAGAATCCAGCCAATAGTTTTCATGATACCCAATTCTACTCAGTTAGACTATATGCACACAATGGCACCAAAAGGGGAAATATATGCCTCTAGAGAAAAGGGAGAATGAAAGCAGTCCACCTTTGCCAAAACAACCAAAGTTGTTTGGGGGATAAATGGTGCTAGTGATACTAACTTTCTTGATAAACATGGTCTGAAAGTCACGTGATTTATTATTTATTATGCACCAAAAATGTGTGCTTAGATTCTGATCCAGTTAAGTCGATAGATAAGATTAGAGAGAGAACTGGCCAAGACTCAAATACAGATCCAGGGTCAGATTCACCACCTGGTTAGCCCACTTTTATACTTAAATATATTGCTGCCTTGAGGACTTGTCATTTTTAAAACAGAAAGATCAGCCAAGAATGCCTATGACCCAGAGGAAGGTGATGCATAACTAAAACAGCTATTTTATTCAAGAAATGGAGTTAGTTATGGCATCACAGGGGATAGCTTTTGTAGGTCTCTCAAGGAAGTGCATTTGCAGGAGCGATTTCAATAAAGGGAGACTAGAATTGTTCTAGAATACGTGTAAAGAAGTGAAAGTTGGAGGATTGAGAAACAAGCTGAGGAGCCTGGAGTCTGTGACAGAGTGAAAAGGAAAATAGATAGGATGTTTCAAGGAAGACGATCAGAGAAGGAGGCATCATTGTAAAGAGCCTTGGAGGTAAAGAAAATAATCTTGAATTTAATATGGAAGATGAAGGGGCACCACTGGAGTGATTTGAGCATGAGAATGATATGGTCCAAATGATGGACCAGGAAGATTGTTTTGGCTGCTGCCTTTAGGATGGACTGGAGGGGAAAATCATGCTCTCCTGATTATGTTAATAGGCATCACTCTCCTGGGGCCTGGGTAGTTTCCCAGTAACAACTTCAAAACCCAGCAGGAAGCCAAATTCTAAAATAACATCAAAAATAAATTCTCATTCGATTAGCTATTTAGATCAAAGACAAGGAAGGTCAAAACTCAGGGGATTAAAGAACAAAAATTATTACTTCTTTATCACACAAAGGCAAATCCCTTCAAGACAAATATGTGGGAGATTTTTTTCCATATGATTTTAGAAAAGAGGAAGAAAGATAAACTACAGGAAGGATTACAGAAAAGAATTATCTCTGGGATTGTCAGAGCAAAGATTTTTTTTTAGCACTTCCTCTGATCTGAATGAGTAAGATCTCAGCATTTCTAGGGCATCCATAAAGATGACTCACATGTTGGAACATATTTGCCAGCTTTCCAGTCCTGTCACTTGATCTCTCTAGTGGCCTAGAAAAATGCACATACCGTGTCATGGACATACATAGTAAAGGACTATTATTTAACACATTTACAAGTTTAATTCAGAATGACAACACATTTTCATTCACACACTTCCTTTCTCTGCTGGGAAGGAAAAAGGAAAGTCAGTTGAAAATATAGGGTGTGTTTATGTTGGGTTCCTCCAGTCTGTTCATGCTATTTTTTTTTGAACCTGACCACCAGTTTCTGACATTCAATATCTCAGTGAAGTGACTAATACAACATTTATTGGGTAGTCTACAGGTTGTAGAGCAGTTTTTAAACTAGGAGATGGGGGAAAGCCGACTGCTGCAGAGGAGCATGTGGATTGGACACAGACTTCTCTTAGGGGAGAGTCTGATGATAGAGAATCTCCAGGTTAGAGTCAGGAGCAGAGGATGTAAGGGCCAGCTCAGATGATAAACAGTCACATAAAAAAGAATCTGGCACATCAGAAAAGGGCAGACAAATAAACAGGGACAAGTTTTTAAAATGCTTCTATACAAATGCTAGAAGTCTAAATAATAAGATGGGTGAACTAGAATGCCTTGTGATAAAGGAGGATATTGATACAATAGGCAACACAGAAACTTGGTGGACTGAGAGCGATCAATGGGATATAATCATTCCAGGGTACAAAATATATCGGAAGGACAGAACAGGTCATGCAGGGGGAGGAGTGGCACTATATGTGAAAGAAAATGTAGATTAAAATGAAGTAAAAATCTTAAGCAAATCCACATGTTCCATAGAATCTCTATGGATAGAAATTTCATGCTCTAATAAAAATATAACATTAGGGATCTATTATTGACCACCTGACCAGGACAGTAATAGTGATGATGAAATGCTAAGGGAAATTAGAGAGGCTATCAAATTAAGAACTCAATAATAGTGGGGGGTTTCAATTATCCCCATATTGACTGGGAACATTTCACTTCAGAATGAAATGCAGAGATAAAATTTCTCGATACTTTAAATGACTGCTTCATAGAGCAGCTGGTACGGGAACGCACAAGGGGAGAGGCAACTCTAGATTTAATCCTGAGTGGAGTGCAGGAGCTGGTCCAAGAGGTAACTATAGTAGGACCGCTTGCAAATAGATACCATAATATAATAACATTTAACATCCCTGTGGTGGGAAGAACATCTCAACAGCCCAATACTGTGGCATTTAATCTCAAAAGAGGGAACTATACAAAAATGAGGGGTTTAGTTAAACAAAAGTTAAAAGGTACAGTGACTAAAGTGAAATCCCTGCAAGTTGCATGGGCTCTTTTTAAAGACGCCATAACAGAGGCCCAACTTCAATGTATACCCCAAATTAAGAAACACAGTAAAAGAACTAAAAAAGAGCCACAGTGGCTTAACAACCATGTAAAAGAAGCAGTGAGAGATAAAAAGACTTCCTTTAAAAAGTGGAAGTCAAATCCTAGTGAGGCAAATAGAAAGGAGCATAAACGCTGCCAAATTAAGTGCAAGAGTGTAATAAGAAAAGCCAAAGAGGAGTTTGAAGAACAGCTAGCCAAAAACTCCAAAGGTAATAACAAAATGTTTGTTAAGTACATCAGAAGCAGGAAGCCTGCTAAACAACCAGTGGGGTCCCTTGACAATCGAAATACAAAAGGAGCGCTTAAAGACGATAAAGTAATTGCGGAGAAACTAAATGGATTCTTTGCTTCAGTCTTCACGGCTGAGGATGTTAGAGAGATTCCCAAACCTGAGCTGGCTTTTGTAGGTGTCAAATCTGAGGAACTGTCACAGATTGAAATGTCACTAGAGGAGGTTTTGGAATTAATTGATAAACTCAAAATTAACAAATCACCGGGACCCGATGGCATTCACCCAAGAGTTCTGAAAGAACTCAAATGTGAAGTTGCGGAACTATTAACCAAGGTTTGTAACCTGTCCTTTAAATCGGCTTCGTCATCCAATGACTGGAAGTTAGCTAATGTAACGCCAATATTTAAAAAGAGCTCTAGAGGTGATCCCAGCAATTACAGACAGGTAAGTCTAACGTCAGTACCAGGCAAATTCGTCGAAACAATAGTTAAGAATAAAATTGTCAGACACATAGAAAAACAAACTATTGAGCAATAGTCAATATGGTTTCTATAAAGGGAAATCGTGTCTTACTAATCTAAGAGTTCTTTGAAGGGGTCAACAAACATGTGGACAAGGGGAATCCAGTGGACATAGTATACTTAGATTTCCAGAAAGCCTTTGACAAGGTCCCTCACCAAAGGCTCTTACATAAATTAAGCTGTCATGGGATAAAAGAGAAGATCCTTTCATGGATTGAGAACTGGTTAAAAGACAGGGAACAAAGGGTAGGAATTAATGGTAAATTTTCAGAATGGAGAGGGGTAACTAGTGGTGTTCCCCAAGGTTCAGTCCTAGAACCAATCCTGTTCATTTTATTCATAAATGATCTGGAGAAAGGGGTAAACAGTGAGGTGGCAAAGTTTGCAGATGATACTAAACTACTCAAGATAGTTACGACCAAAGCAGATTATGAAGAACTTCAAAAAAGATCTCACAAAACTAAGTGATTGGGCAACAAAATGGCAAATGAAATTTAATGTGGATAAATGTAAAGTAATGCACATTGGAAAAAATAACCCCAACTATACATACAATATGATGGGGGCTAATTTAGCCACAACTAATCAGGAAAAAGATCTTGGAGTCATCGTGGATAGTTCTCTGAAGATGTCCACGCAATATGCAGAGGCGATCAAAAAAGCAAACAGGATGCTAGGAATCATTAAAAAGGTGATAGAGAATAAGACTGAGAATATATTAATGTCCTTATATAAATGGCTATTAGTCAGGATGGGTAAAGAATGGTGTCCCTAGCCTTTGTTCATCAGAGAATGGAGATGGATGGCAGGAGAGAGATCACTTGATCATTGCCTGTTAGGTTCACTCCCTCTGAGGCACCTGGCATTGGCCACTGTCAGTAGACAGATATTGGGCTAGATGGACCTTTGGCCTGACCCAGTATGGTCGTTCTTATGTTCTTATGTAGCTCTGTGTTTAGGTGTCATGTTCCTCTACAGGACAATAACGTATGTTTAGGGAATAAGAAACTCTCTGGTTTCACTGAGAGTTAACTCCTAATTCTTGAATTGGTGGGCAGGATTTACCTCCCTTGTCCCCTGTGGAAATGACAAAGCGTTCATCTCCCAAACTTTGGAGGAGCTGCTGAGGCCACAGCCGTGGGTGCAAAGATCTATCTTCCACCTCCTTAGCAGCACAGTAGCAACAGAGCTATTGCTGATCGGGGATCTTCTATTTCAGAGAGGAAACCAGGAATCTCATCTCCAGAGCAAATGGCATTTAATTAAGCATCATTCAATGAGAATATTTTTTTGTTCAAATCACAAGACCTTAATACTTATTTAGGATACACATCACTTTAAACAGGCAGCATCAAACACACACTACAGAAATCTTCACCACAGCATTTGCTACCAGGTGTACACTATACTATTAGAACCCAAGAACCTAAAATAGTATATACTGTATTGACAGCTGGTACTAAAGTATTGTTTCAAATCTGTAAAATACTTATGTTTGAACCATATTCTAAACGTTTTGTTGTTTTATATTGAAAAGATCATGATGGATCTTTAAGGTCATTGCTCATAATTAGCAATGGGTGAACCATGGGATAAGTATCCAGAAGTTTAGCTGCTTAAGTGAACTCTGTTCTATTATATGCACATTTGTACAGCGCTTCGCAAAATGGGGCTTTGATCTTGGTTGGGGTCGTAAGGTGTTGCTGTCATATAAATAGTAATAATCAAAGTAATCCAAAGTTTGGAAGTTGAAGCTAGGCAAATTGAGACTGGAAATAAAATATACACTTTTAACTGTACAAATAATTTACCAGTGCAACAATTTACCAAGGACCAGGGCGGATTCTCCATCACTGACCATGTTTAAATCCAGACTAGATGTTCTTCTAAAGATCTGCTCTAGGAATGATTTTGGGTAAATTCTATGTCCTGTGTTACACAGGAGGTCAGACTAGATTATCACAATGGTCCCTTCTGGCCTTAGAATGTATGAACACATCCCTCAAAGATTACAATAAAACAACAAAAACACTAAGTCACTCTGGTCATGAGATGAATAATTATTTTAAATTCAAAGCATTTACTGAGATAAGGCAAGCAGGGTTTGACCCTGAGCATGCCAGTCCTTTCCAAAACAATCTGAGCAATATAGACCCTTACTCCATTCCACACTGAATTATTACTTAAAACATCCTCATTAAAGTTGAAATCCAGAAGTCCTTACTCGGGCAAAACCTGCATTGAAATCAGAGTGGCTTTTGGTTGGGTAAGAAGGATTTGGCCCATTATACTTGCAGACAGCTTGCCCAGATTGTGTGGGTCTGGACAAGATGCTATTTCTAGTAATTTGCTTTCAAATATAGCAGTGCATTACACACACACAACTTTTATGTGAGATCCTTTGTGCTGTTTTTCTCAAAACACATTCTTATGTGTCTTAAAGCAGATTTTAATTAAACAACCTGCTGAAACACAGTAGCTTTTGGTTGTTGCAATTTGATGGTGAACAAAAAAAATTGCCTAGTACTGCTCATTGCAATGTTAGAAAATAAAGCACAGGAGGCAATGAAAAACGACCAGTCATTTCTTTTATCCCAGCTGATACATATCTTATTTATTCTTCCTTGTAAAGTATGAATGCTGTGCCATGCTCTATTTTGTCTTCCACCTCAATTAAAATGTAAATTTCTGTAGCCCATCTCTAATTCCAAACTGCTCCAGGCTGGGGAATTTAAACTGCTCTTAATAAAACCAACTACAGATGCTGCAATAAGATTCCTTTCAGTCTGTTTGAAATCTATATTTTTAATGGTATTCTGTGTGTTACACAGTTATGTCATTGCTATGAACTTTCCCATAAAAGCAGTATCTGAAGAACTATGCATTGTAGATAAGCACTGTCAGAACTCCATACAAACATACACACACCATTCCTTCAACAATTACTTATGGCAATTGCTCCTTTTTATACCTATGAAAGTCATAATGAAATTAACACACTTAGGGTTGTGCTCTGCATCTTCAACGTTCTCAAAACCTTTTCACGAGCCAGGATCTATAACTAATCTTTATCAAATTAAGTTTTCAACTAGTAATTAACAATTCTGCATTAGCAGGGAAATGGACTCTAACTTTTATCGTTTTCTTTCCCCTCTTCTCTGAGTTCTATGATGCTGAGCTAATGACTCAGAAGGTAAATGTCACTCTCACATTTAGAAGTATGTTATATGAAGCAGTCCTGATAGGTGTATTTTTAATTATAGAGACTTAAAGGAAATCTACTCAGCTAACTCCAGGAAGGGCTGAAATCCAAAGTGAGGATTCAGAATTAACTCCTGTCCACCATACTGCTGTCAGTAAATTCTTGTGTGGACAAATCTTGACTCTTCCCCCCGCTACACACACACACTTTTGCTGGCACACAAGAAACAAAGAAAATACCAAGTTCTCTTGTGCAGGGGGAGAAGGCCATGAACAAGAGATGCAGTGGTCTCCAAAACTCCTGTATACCAAAGAATAGGGCACTCTGTAGAAACAGAGTCCCAAGGTGAGGATTAGAATCCACCCATACACAGGATGGGAACTGACTACATGGATGCACTGCACAAAATTCCACTATAGTCCAAGAACGTTCTGGTAACCGAACTAATTTGCCATGCAAACTTACACAAAATAATAACCCACGCACCATGCTCTACATTTCAAAGCTCTATATAACACATGGCAGTTGTAGTGAGCATGGAGCACCAACACTGGTATTCCACATCCTGCCAACACTTTGGATAGGGGGCTTTTCATCTTCACAATCCCTGACCAGTTGCATAAAAAAACTCTAAAGGAGTATTTGTGGGTCTTGACATACATCGTGAAATGTGAATGTCTCTCCTCTCACTTCCTCTTTCATTCCACTTTAAAAAAAATTTTTTTTGTATGACACTCTGACAGTGCACATCAGCTCTGATATAAAGATGAGTATACTTTTGCAATCCTTTAACTGAATGTTTGAGTATCCAACACACTGTGACCATTCGACACTGTCAACCTTCCCTACTGGCCTAATTCATAGACACTCTGTGAAACAATCATTACATTTGATCATTCTAATGCCTCTTCAAATGTATATTTGTCATCTTCTTTCCATTCCATTAACATTTTGTATGCATTAGCTCCAGCGGATCTCATGCCACTGAATTCTACCATGGACAGGTCTGAGGGCTTGAGAAGTCTTTGGAAGATCTCTGTAGAGTACAGCTGACCTTACAGCATCTATAGATTTTTGGAAGTTTTAAGAAAAGGAAATAGGAAATGTCTGTGTTACAAATATTTATTCATTTCATCTGAATTTGCTTTCATCTACTTTTCTGACAATATCTCAGCATGGAGATAACAAAATCAATCAACCAACGGGCTCATGGCCTATTATAAAAATAGCCACTTAAAAACATAATGCATATGGTGTGGCTGGCAAAGCCCTGGCTGATCTTCCAACCAGGGACACCATGGCAACTGCAGAGGAAATGTTGGTGCCAGTTGGAAATGGAGTGCATAAGTGCAGTGCAGGGTCTGCTAGAGGGAGAAAGAAACGTTAAGTGGAATGAGCTCTTCTCAGAGTTTTCAGGGCTAAAGAAGGAAATGACACTAAGTAGCTGAAAAAAGCTAGAAGAAAAGTCAATGTGAAGGAGCAGGTATAGACAGAAGGCCTGTTCCTACCCCCATTGAGTTTGTCATTGAGTTCAGCATGGGAATGACTGGGTTCAAACTAATTAAAATGAAAAACACATGGAGCAATCATGTAAGGAAAGGAAGAGTAAGGAAATTTATAGATGCAAAAAGCAACACACATACGTTGGAGGAAGATCAATGCAACAGTGTAGATGGAAAGATTTGTCAGACGAGCCCATCAACCCACTTCTACTTCCTCTGAAATCACACAACTAGAAAAGTGTCCTATTACTTCATTTGAGCAGACAAGTTTGGAAAACATGGTTGGGATTGCAGTTTTGCTGGACACTAAAGCAGCCACCTTTAAAAAAAAAATCTGAATTCTGAAGCTGAGGCATATTGATCCCTCTTCTTGACCTGACAGAGCATACCCCGTTCCCATGGTAAAGCCAAAACATCTGTATAATTCATTAAATGTTTCAGGGAAGAGAATTGTAATAAGAAACTAGATGCAAGCAGTTAGATACCACTAAACCCCACCTGCACACAAAAAGAGAAGATCAATAAGGCACCCAAGATGACAATTATGTAATTATACTCAGGGCTTCATGGACATTGAGAAACAATGAGATCCAAATAAGGCAGGAACTCCTCAGAGAAACATTAATTTATTTAATCACCATAGAACAGCCTTCATTCTTGCTCTCTCCCTCCACATACAAACACACACATTTGTGGATCATAGCTGAACATACTAATTGACATGAAGTCTATACTATTTCTAGAGACTGTAGAAATGTGTTATCTCAGATGACACTGTAAAATCAAACTGAAAAACTCAGAAATGTTTAAAGCTGAAATAATTAAAACCATTTATAAAATTACCACACAGTGGTGTTTGAGATACCAAAAAGAACAGGAGTACTTGTGGCAACCTTAGAGACTAGCAAATTTATTTGAGCACAAGCTTTCATGGGCTACAGCCCACTTCTTCGGATGCATGGAATGGAACATATATTGAGGAGATATATGTATACATACAGAGAGCATGAAAAGGTGGGAGTTTCATGCTCTCTGTATGTGTATATATATCTCTTCAATATATGTTCCATTCCATGCATCCAAAGAAGTGGGCTGTAGCCCACGAAAGCTTATGCTCAAATAAATTTGTTAGTCTCTAAGGTGCCACAAGTACTCCTGTTCTTTTTGCAGATACAAACTAACACGGCTGCTACTCTGAAACCTGAGATACCAAAGTTTCCCCTACAATTGGAACAGGAGATATCCATTGGTAAGTGTGGAGTAATTGTAAGCCAACACTGAGTCTTTAATAGCAATCAGTGAATTTTATTTTTAAGGAGATGTATGAAAGAGGCTTCATGTACCGAGCAAGGGGAACATATAGCAGACAGATTAGCTGAGAATATTTAATGACAGAAGAGGGTGGACAAACATGGAATTCAAAACATAGAGGGACTGCTTTGCTTCTCTGGAAGTTGAACTAATCTTACTCAATTCCAAAATCCACAGTCCTGAACCTTTCATTGTTAGTGTAACTACTGTTAAGCTCATAGACCCCATTTAGTCAATTCACTCCTCCTGAAGTCAAAGACAAGGACTTAAGCAAATGCTTAAATTCTTTGCTGAATCCAGGCCAGGGTTAATTATCACCATCTTCTATAAAAAGCCATTTATTTAAAACTCCAGTTCTATAGTCTGTATGTGGTCGCCCTATATTTGCAATCAATCATCATAGGAAAACTGAAATAGAACAAAGGGCAGAGATATGTGGATCAACATTTTCAGTTATTCTTTTTTAAATTTATATAGCAACATAGTGAGGTGGGTGTTTTGAATTTGTGTTTGAATTTCTGTTCCCATTGTGTTCATCAATGTGATATCTGAGAATTTGACAAAAGTTAATGAATTAATCCTCAGAACACCCCTGTGGAGACAAGGAAATGTTACTCTTCCCAATGTGGAGGTGAAGATACAGAAGGCTAGATTCTCAGGAGGTATAAAACCAGAGTAGCTTTTGCTGTATTCAGTCAAGCTGCACTGATTTACAGAAGACAATAGTTTTGGCACACAGAAATTAAGTCTCCTCCCAGAAATCTACAGTAGAGCCAGGTATAGGAATTTTGAGTCCCAGCTTTCTGCTTTAAACACAAGATCATCACTCTTTGAAAGTGCATGTTCTTTTTCTCCCAAGACACTTATGGCAAAGGATCCATTTGTGCATTTCGTGTCAATATGGAGCTTTTTACTCATTTTCATAGTATTTATTTGCATGCCACCTGCTATAAATACAAGTACTGTTGCCCTATCACTAGCTCTCCCCTGGGCTAATGCCAAGAAAAACAACAACAAAGAACTATAGCCAGCCCAGACATGCCAGGAGCAGGCTACACTGCCAACTGGGAAACCTGATTTACAGTAGGGATTCAGGCTCTGAAATGCTAAACCAGAGAAAATAGAGCTCATAATTGAGGTGGTACTTTCAGCTCCCATCCATTGGGATGAGGAGAATCTGTAGATCTCCTGGTGCCCCTTCCCAACCATTCTAGAAAGTATTATTAGAAACAAATTTGGAAGGAAATATTCATCTGCATTCTCAGTCAAGGAAAAGGTACATTAGACATCACCAGCATTGTTTATGTATAAATTAAGAGAGGAAATAAAACAAAAGCAATACATAAATCAGATTCTCAATCTAGCTCAAATTGAGAGGGAATTTTTTGAACATCAATTCACACAATATTTTTCCATGAAAATAATCTCAACAGTCAAGATGGACCATTTGAAGATTGGCATCAAAAATCCCAAGTATTTTATTTAGAAATTAGTTGTGGGGCTGGTATCAATAGATCCTTCTACTGCTGAACTTCTCTTGAAGTAGCTTATCACTTTTGAACAACTGTCTTGGTAGTCAGACCAGAGCTAAACTGCTTCAAAACATAGGGCAATGAAGGAACAGACTGAGTTTATAAAGGCACGCCAAAATTTATAAGAGGAACCCAACTTTAACTATTTGGGGAGGGGGAGGAAGAGTATGGGCATGCACATTTGCCACTTTGGCCAGTGGTGAAATTGCAACACCGCAGTTTGTTTATTTAAAAACAAATTATCCTCAAAGGTCAACAAAATGGCAAATATTTCATCCATAAAAACAATGTATGGTTTCCAGCCTCCTCCTCCTGCACACACTATTGATATGCAACAATAAAAAAAGTTAAACATATTGTGAAAGCAGAAAAAACACAAGCTTTTACCCAAGCGGTGAGAACATTTCTCACAGGTCTATTTTGCTTTCCAGGAGTTCATCTTTGATCTGTTTCAGTTTGATTGTGACACACAAGATTTTGAACTTAAGTTTCTTCAACTTATTGACTTTCATTTCTGAAATTCAGTGATTTATTCCCTGTCACCACTAGTTAAGTCAATATATTGAGGAACCAAAATCCATATTCTATGGACCTTAAAATGAGAGAAAAATTGATAAACATGACTCCTCAAACAGGCTTTTATTAAGTCTGTTCAGGCAACACAGGGTGGATAACATCTGTAAAATTTATGAACCAAGACCACATTCTTAAGAACATGCAGCAACTTCAAAAAGATGCCTGTGAGCATACTCCATGATAATTATCAGGCTTGCCTCATAAATTACTAGAGTTTCCAACATATCTGCTCAAGGACAATCTAATGCAATCTTTAGATCTCTCCTCTTTGTGTCTTTTTGAAAATATTCTTTTCAAATGTTTTAATGCTACCAAACCTACTGCATCTTTTGGCTTGTAAACTGTTTGAGGCTCTTTCAGACTCTTTTTTTGTTGTTGTGTGTTTATACACTAATGAATACAATGGGGTTCTGTCCTAGATGTTATCACAATAAAAATATAATCTCAAAAGATTTCCTAAATCTCTACGATTCACTTAGTTAATTGAGATGATTAGTGAAATTTGTGAACACCTGCAATAGATAAGTTATTATATTGTCTACTTGCTCAGCATAATCCTCATTAAGAATAGACTTTTGTCATAATTTTCTATGATATGACTAATTTCGCAGTCTGGGGAACATTTTCTCATGATCTCATCCCAACTTCTTGTCACTGTCTCCAGTTTAAAAAAGAAAAGTGCTGCATGTGTCTAGGGAAATAAGCTAAGACAGAACAACCAGGGAAATAACTTGAGGTTGGACAGCTAAAAAACCCTCTCTATCTGACGGGGAAAACAAACAGACCATGATACAACAATACTATTTGGATGAATGTCATCCACTGTGACACCTTCCACCAAGCAGGTATTTTCAGTTAAAAACACCTCCTTATAAATCTGAAGAAGGGCATTCCCCCCCACACACACACACACACGCACACACACACACCTCCCTGTTTTGTTTGTTTGATTAAATTTAAGCTTTTCCCTAATCCTACAAACACCTTTTCAATGCAAGCCCAGTGGTCACTGTCAATCTCACTTGATTATTTACAGGCTGTTGCTTTCCTAAATGGCATGCTGAGATGGGGCAGCCTTCTGAAAATCAAGCATAGAGTTCTCTGAGACATCTTCAGACAAGCAATATGTGGAATCCAGTCTCTTTTTGAAGTGTGACTGAGAAATGTTTCTGCTCTGCCTTGCACAATCTAGTTTCACTTTGTTGGGGAACTCATGAAAGATGTAGTCAGCTCCACTCAACCAGATGTGCAAGAGTTTAATCTGCTTCTCAATGCAATGAGTTGTTGACTTCATCCGTTATATACTGGAGTCATCAGACTTCTCTCTCCTGACTGGGCTAGATATGCGTTTACTTTTGACTTACTGAGTACAGTCTCATTTTAGTAAATTATACTTACGTCTTTCCACACAGTGAGTTCTGAAAAATCAACATCTGAAAAGGGAAAGACAAAGTTTCCAACTGAATGACTTTGTTCACCTCTTGAAATGTTATTCACAAATATCAGTTTCAACAAGTGCTTGTTTTCCATAGCTTTTCATGGTAGCAGGAGCCAGATGACTGCAAAACCTTCATTCCAAAAGCCATGGGAAGCTTGATGTCCAGCAATGCATTATTCAGAAAGAGAGGCCCATCAACATATAATCAGGTTTGAGACATTTTGATACCAAACATGAAAGCATGCCAGATAGTTTAAAACTATCATGAGGGAGGCATGGATCTGAAAAAGTGGGGTTTTTTACCCATGAAAGCTTATGCCCAAATAAACCTGTTAGTCTTTAAGGTGCCTCCAGACTCCTCCCATCTTGTTGTCATCTGCAAATTCTATAATTATACTCTCCACTCCAAGTCATTAATGAGCATATTGAATAGCACCTGATCCAAGACAGACCCCTGCAAGACCCCACTTGCTAAGTCCTTTTTTGACAGCAAACCAAACTACCTACACCATCTGTATACCACATCACAGTCAAAGGCAGCATTGGCTTTCATATTCAAAGTAGTGTTTCTCCTTACTTTATTAAGGCAATGCAGACATTAGTATACATTCCTGTAGGTTATAAAGTATTTTCAATTACAGAGAAAAAAATGTGAAATCTTTCTCTATCTTATATAATCTATGAGGTGCTGATCACTCAGAGCATTTTAAAGATAATTGTCATTCTGCAAGGCCATTTGAGTTCTTCGGTTGTTTGGGGAAAACAGTATAACAATAGAGTAGTAGATAGAGATTAAATGAGGTATTGTCTTCTACTGTGATTTCTCTGATTTGACTGTGGTTGGATTTTGTTTAAGGTAGGGCTTCTGAGTATAGCATTATTTGTGTGTGTGCTTAAGCAATTACAGGGCTCCCAGAATCTTTGTGTGCGCACATCCTTTTTATCATTATACAAATCCAAATGCATAAAATGCGGTGCCCAATTACTAGGCCAGATGGAAGCTCAAAATGTCTGTGCAGCTGAGCACCTAATTTGTGCACACAATTAAGATCATATAAGCAATTGTACCTAATTAGTCATCGGTTGTGTTGCACAATCTTCCTTTATCTTTATATCTGTTCTCATATAATACATTTTAGATTTCACTCCATGCAGAAGACAAAGTAGAACTTGGATGATACTCACTTTGATAGATGGACATTCAAAGTCAGCTAGTCAGGGCTTCTGCTTTTTGGGGTTTGTTTTTTTCAATATTTGTGTTCTATGTAGATATCCAAAAATCAGGAGAGGAGGAGGTTGGGGCTCTTTCTTTGTATGAACTGTAATAAGTTATGTATGTATGTATGTGTATACATACACACACGCGCACACACACACACACACACACAACTCGTGAGAGTAGTATATACTGCCTCAAACATACCACTTGCAATGGCATTGCATGCTGTAGAATCTCTTATGAATCAAGGAAAAAAAATGAGACATTAAAAATATAAACACAATGTCTGACAAATATCAACATTCTCCTTCTCATTGAAATACTTCCTGTTTCTCAGGAATGACAATTTAAGACTTCAGTAAGCCTTTTTTTTTTTTTTTTAACTACTATAGCACTTAGGGACTTGAAACCTATTTTCCCTCTGCCTTATTATACAAAACAGCTGCCCCAAATCCTAAACAAAGAAATACAAAAAGAAGCAGTAGCACCAGGGCCTCATAAAAGAAGGACAGTCCTATTGGTGTGGTAAGAGTCAAGCAATTCTGCATGCATGTCATTGTCGTACTAAATTTTAACAACATACATCACATACCCCATGCAACTGCTACTTCAGAGTCCTTTCCAAGGTATGAGATAGGGTGAAGAAAAAGATCTGCCAAACATTTCTACCCACTAAGCTTCACATAAAAGTGTGATAAAATTCCCCTGAGGAAAGTAAAATAACTTTTGCAATTATTTTTTATTACAAAAGCATTATTTTCTAGTACTGTAATAAATAAACAAATAATTTGAGTGGCACTATAACTTAAGTATGATATTACAACAGGTCAACTTTCTTTTTAAAATGTAAAGATCTTGCTGGTTAGTTTTAATTTTCTTTTAAAGCCTGGAGAATTTAAACCATCTCAAAAGGCAGAGAATACAAAATACTGTGGTATTTGTATCAATTTTTCAAATTCAGTTTCTGAAAATGCTGACATCATATCTGGTTTCTAAAGATTTTCCTGAGCATTACCAGTGAAAGGGATACATTCTCCCCTCAGTTATCCTAAAGTAAAAATATAGTAATTCCATCAGCTTTGCTGGAGTCACTCCAGATTTACTCTGATGGAATCATGAGCAGAGTTTGATCCAAAGTGTTCATGTCTTCTTGGAAATGAATTAAAACAACTTTGATTTGTGAATTGTGCAACAATTTTTTTGTGTAACAAGCTCTAGGTACAATCTTCAGAATGGTGCAGAACTTAACAGCTCATTCACATAGAGGCATGTGTTCTGCTTAGAAAAAAAATGTTTCAAATAAAATGAGAACTGACTGGCAGAAGTCCTTTCTGTTTGTTTCCTGAGGCAACAAAACCATTTCAGTTAGTAGCAATGAAAAGCTGAGACCAACAGAGTACAGAGTTGTCAAGGCCTTCCACAGCTCAATATTCCCTTAATTCAAAATATCTCAGAGACATAGCTTCAAATGTAAAATAGGGCTCTCAAGTGATTTAAAAATATTTTTAATTGTGCGATAAATCGCACTGTTAAACAATAATAGAATACCATTTATTTAAATATTTGTGGCTCTTTTCTATATTTTCAAATATATTGATTTCAGTTACGACACAGAATACAAAGTGCACAGTGATCACGTTTTATTTATTGATTACAAGTATTTGCACTGTAAAAAAAAATGTATTTTTCAATTCACCTAATACAAGTACTGGAGTGCAATCTCTTTATCATGAAAGTTGAACTTCCCAATGAAGCATTATGTACAAAAAAACCTGCATTCAAAAATAAAACAATTTAAAATTTTAGAGTCAGTCCTACTTCTTGTTCAGCCAATCGCTCAGACAAACAAGTTTGTTTGCATTTGCAGAATATAACGCTGACTACTTCTTGTTTACAAGGTCACCTGAAAGTGAGAACAGGCATTCCCATAGCACTATTGTAAGATGGTGTCAAAACAGATGTGCCAGATGTGCTAAAGATTCATATGTCCTTTCATGTTTCAACCACCATTCCAGGGGACATGTGTCTATGCTGATGATGGGTTCTGCTCAATAACAGTCAAAAGCAGTGTGGCCTGACGCATGCCAAGCAGCCCACCATGCTGAAGGCCAGAGGGAGGAAAAGGAGGAAGCAGAGGGAGCACATGGATCACTTCTGTAGTTGCTCCTGGAGGTGATTTCATCTCCCTCGACCCTGAGGATGTCTCCACTGCTCCCAGCCCCATAGAACCCAACCCAAGCTGGCAAAGAGAGTATTTGTGTTGCTTTTGGTTTCAGGAACTGACACTCACTATTTCAGTGAGAGAGCACTAGCCAAGTACAGCACCTAGACTGTAACATTTTAAACCATGTTCCCCCGGTGCTAGATGATTAATATCATGAACTTAAGAAGTATTGAAAATATTGCTACGAGTGGTAGGATCAGTGGGTATACACAGGAAAGGTAGACAGCAATTTACCCAAGTACAATCCAGTGCAGTTAACATTGCTCTGATTGAAAATCCTTCTATTCCCACTGGCTGAACTATTCCTTCTTTCTTTCTTTCTTTTTTTTTATTATGAATGCAGATGTAACACATTCAACAGTCTGCTGCCCCACATAAAGAAGATATATAGCCAAAGAGATGTTCAGAATTGTATTCAATGATGCATTTGAAGATAATGTGGTGCAGCAAAGATACAGTGCAGACTTAACTACAAACACTGAATAACTATAGTTTCTGTTCTAAACCAGATCTAGCAGCACCAGTGACAGATGTAATACTGTGCATCCTTTAGGAAGAAGGGGAGAGAAAACAGTGATTTAGGAAAAAGGGGCAAAAGGCAACCAAGTGTAAGATTTTGGTCTCCATTGAAGGAGAACTTTATTCTTTTAACCATGTTAAATGTTATACTATAGTATGTATTTAGGAGTATTAAGAATTTTATATGTGATCTCTTTGAAATAAAGGTTCAATTGCTGTCCTTACTCAAGCAAAAAGTCCACGGATTTCAATAGGAGGTCTGATTGCATATGGCAAGCAGGATTTGACCCGAAACCTATGGATGATCTATTGAAGATGTTCTCCTTGGAATATCCTATTTTCTACAGTCACAGAAGTCAGTCACACTGCCATTCTATTTTACTAGGAATCATGGGAAATTAGACATCATTTGTTAAACAGGCCACAATTCAAATTGTGCCGAGCCAGCTAAATTCCTAAATCCAGTTAATAATTCTCAATTGGTAGCATGGGAGACACAAACCAGTAAGATTTGATAAGATGACTAACCAGTCAGAATGTGAAAGCTCTTAAATGGAGAACTCTGGGTAAATGAAAATGAAAATGCTTATGAAAATGAAAAGAAAGAAAAAAGACTTGAGTCTGCACCACTAATAACCATCAAGTCTCCTGTTGGAAATTGTTTTTCTAAGTAGAAACCATATTAGTATATTGCAGGAATTTCTTTGGAAAAAAATTAGTGACATGCCACTGACTAAATATAGCCCTGATAACATAGTAAGGTTCAAAATGAGATGTTTTATATACAGAAGCTCAAGTCAAGATCCGCCTACCAAGTGTGAATTTTAGTGTTTCTAAAAGATGCCAGATGAAGTCTTCTATACACAATATACACAGCAACAGTGACTTCCTCATGATATCCCACAAACCATAATATAAAGAGACAATCTGAAAGGGTAGTTCAGTCTCCATGTGAATTCAGTTCTTGCATTTCTGCTTACATTACTGAAAGAAAAGGAGATCAATGCCAATTGTGGTTGTGAATTTTTGTAATGCAGACTTCTGTCCTCTGCAAAACCACAAAAATCATTTCACATATGGGCATCTGACACTATAGTTAGTAATAATGTTCATTTTCCACTAACCCACTTAATTTTTAACTAAGGGAGATCATAGCTGAAGGTGAAAGATTAAAGATGAATGGTTCTATTTCTAATTGTATGAGCCATTCACTCTCTTCTCTCTAAAGCCACTTGATTTTTGTTTTAGGAAGACTTCTCATGGATTATATTCCGAAAAGAAATTCTAATCCTCTTGTTGTAAGGATGCTCCATCTCTTCATTTTATCCCATTTTATCTCTGTGAATAATTTCTAAATTTTTTTTGCAGAATATTTTGATTTTTTGATGAAAATATTTGAAAGGAAAAATACATGTATTTAATTTCTTATTGATACGTTTGGTTCTCCTTGAATTTTCATTTCATTTTGTTTTCTGAAAGCCAAAATTAAACAAATATGTCATTTTGAAGTCTAAAAGGTCATTCTGTTTCATTTTGAGTTCTCTATTGTGAAAAAAATAAAAATGTTTGCCTAAATCAAATGTTTTGCAAAACACTTTAATTTTGATGAAACTACAATTTTCATTGAAAAAAATTCAAGTAGAATCACTTCAAATAGCTCTAAGCTGATACCAAATAATAACTGTAAAACAGAGAATTTGAGGCTGTTTTCCAACATAGTATTAGTGAGTTATAGCATGCCATGAGGAATATATACATTAATGAGAGATAAGAATTTCTCCATCCCGTTTCCATCTTCTAAATCCATTCATAAATATGTATTGAAAGATCAAGCAAAAATTTTCCATATTAATTCAGAGGTCAGGGCAACTTTGCACGCTATGATTAATTTATTTACTAAATAGAACAAAATAATTTGCCTTCATATACAGTATATGAAACTCTAGTGCACACTGTGCTGTGTTTTGTAGAGTTTGCACAGGATACAGAAAGTCAAAAGAAGACTTGTATCTTTTCCACTCCCACAAAAAATACCCCACACTCTTTGCATTGGGTACCATCTTTATGAAGCACAATACTGAATTAGATTTTTCATGCTACCTTCACAGAGAAATAAATGTCCTTTTAAGTATGGGCCCATATAACCAGAGTGAGGGAGCCAGGTTTTAGGATGAAAGAAGATTCTATGTGTGAAATTACTGTATCCAGCATTCACATTTTTAAAAAAATTCCCTTTTGTCCTCAGAGGCAAAAGGAGAGGACAAGTGCCAGGGCTGCCCGGGGAGGGTGGAAGGGCAAGTGGGGCAATTTGCCCCAGGCCCTGAGCCCTGCAGGGGCCCCCATGAGAATATTGTATTCTATAGTATTGCAACTTTTTCTCATGGAAGGGGCTCCCGAAGTTGCTTTGCCCCAGGCCCCCTGAATCCTTTGGGGGGCCCTGACAAGTTCCTCCTGTTAAACACTTGTTAATGAGTTACTGGTCAAGGATTGTTTAAACCACAAATTATCAGGAATATGCTCTTCATTTTAAGAGAAGTTGTATAAAATTGTGCTGGAGTATACTGCAGAGGCTGTAACACACTCACATAGGAAAGAACTGCTGCACTGAAGAATAGACCACATTTGTATGGAACTTTTCAGATTTACTCCTCTGTCTAAAGGGGTCATTTTCTTTTCTGCCTCTTTCTACAGACATTATTTATGGGAAATTAGAAAATGTCAGAGAAAAATGGTTTGGGATAAACTTTTTTTGAGTGGTTGTAGGGAGAGAAGGGGTGAGAAAGCTTTTAAATCTGCAGGTTTTGCTACTGGACTGAATTCAAAAACAACTTCTGGTCTCCACATCCATTGCCATGTGGCACTTAATGCATATGTGCTGAGATAAACTACTTGCGATAAGACTCTATATTGGGAAGAAACGTGGGGAGTGAGGTAGATCCAAAAGGCAACCAATCTTAATATTCCGGTGCTTGGAGATTCCTGCCATTAAAAAGCAGATTTCAAAAGATATTTTTATAGCCCACCCAAAAGCTATGAATTGTGCAACATTTCTGGGAAGGCACCAGTTTGACAAGAGTTTAATTCCAAACTTCTGTTACAAAACCAGAGAGGAATTTCAGCCAGTCACATTACAAGAATCTAACATTAATCCCTCCAGGGCTGGCTCTACCATTTTTGCTGCCTCAACCATAAAAAAAAAAAAAAAAAAAAAAAAAAAAAGCCACTCGGACTGTGCTGCCCCAAGGATGGACAGAATGCCGCCCTTAGCATGTGCTGCCCCAGGCACATGCTTCCTCCGCTGGTGCCTGGAGCCGGCCCTGAATCCCTCACAAACAGCACTAAAATCCTCAGAGACAGGTTTCCTGCCCTGAGCGGATAGATAGCTTAGTGGTTAGGACGCTAGTCTCACAAAGGTGTTGTAAGGACAAATTCTTGAATTCAGTCTGGTAGCAAAAACTGCAGATTTAAAAGCTTTCCCTCACTCCCAACCATTCAAAAAAAAAATTAAAAATGATTAGCTACCCGTTCAGTTTAAAGTATATATTTATCAATTGCTAGTGTGCTGGCATAAACAGATGACTGAGAAAAACTGCCATGCTGCAAATTATTGTGAATTAAAGACTCTGGCAGTGAGACAAATAATATACTTGTAAGAGTGTTAAAAATTAACATGGAGTGAACAAAGATGAATCTCAGCCTCCTGAACCAATAAATTCAAAAGCCATTTGAAAAATATTTGAAACTCTAATTCTAAAGGTACTGTATGCAGTTCAACAGCACTTCGCAATCTAGTTTAATTACATGTAACACTTTGCTTTGCAAATATCAAAAATGTATGCACTATCAATAGACATACTTTTCAAATTCAGTGTTTCTAGATAATGGCCAAAATAGATACTTCAATTCACTCCCATGCTAAGTCACTCAAGTAGCAGTCTCAAAGATTGACTCTTTTTGAAACAATATATACACACATTAGTAAAATGTTCCCCTGTAACAACTAATGAACTATATATTTGTGGACTTTAACCACATTCAGGAAACCCTCACCAAAAGAGAAGCTGCCGCTGCAAAAATAATCAGGGATTTGACCACCAAAGTCATTAAAGAACCCAAGCTTATTTTCAGAAAAATGGACTTTTTGCTCCAACTTGACTAACAACATTTATAGTTTTGTGAAACTCATTCGACAACCCCAAATCACACGACTTTTTTTACAAATTTGATTCCTAGTCCAATCTCATGACAAACTTTGCAAACAAATGTGAGCTACTTTAATTTCACAACAAAACCAGTGAGTTGAGACAGTTTTGACAAGTTTGCTTTAAGTCCATTTGAATCCAAAGTTCAAAGCGAGCAAATCCACACAAACTGTGAACAAAGAGTTTTTCCTTGCATTGCTGTGCTTAATCTCTTAAATTGCAAACATGAGAAGATATCTTACTTGACTGCTTCTAAAATACAGTAATAAATATATGGAATGAAACAAAAGAAATTAACCATTAGCTCTGAAACTGTTATAAGAAAAATAAGGGTTAGAGACATTAGGATCTTTTGGGTTTGGAGGTGGTTGTTTTTGTTTTCATTAAACCAGATGAAAGAAAGTCCAGTAAACTTCCTTGTCAAGTTGGCTAACAGGTAGCTACTACAAACCATGAAAAAATGCTTTTACTAAAATTCATGAGCTCAGTATTGCATTCTCTAGAGATCAAAGCATGCTGTGCATACTTGGGGTGGGTAGAACTCCCATAACTTTGAAGCAAACATTAATGTTGGAACAGAGAGATTCATAGAAGTTTTAGGCACATTGTATGGGGGGAACTGCAGGGAAGGAAAAAGAGCAGCAGTGAAAAGAGCAGTGAAAAAGAGAGAGGGTTTGGTCAGATGAAAAACAAGTCAGAGAACAGATCCATTATCTTCTGTCTATGGGAAAAGGGAGGGATTGATTTGGACTCAGCTGGATGATAGGGATAGATATGGAGTCAGATAGGGTTAGCAGTTAGAGCAAGGAAGTGAACTAAAGTAAAAAGAACAGGTGGACTTTGTGGTTATGGGGAGAGGGCTTTTCAAAACCTGAACCAAGATTCACTCTTGGTCAGAGGGATGGCTGAAGGCTCTGAAAGGTTCTTCTTGTGTACAAGCTTGTATGTCTATCCATACTTTATAGAGTTTGTAGTATGATTCTTAAAAAAAACCATATCAAACAACCCAGCTATGGGAGATGCATCCATTATTGCAAGAAAACCATAAAGTGTATATTGTCAGCACAAAATATACTGCATTTCTGGGACTGTGCACTCTTTTTTCTGGATATTTTAGAATGTTTAGACCTCATAAATAGTTGCATAATGTATCTTTTTTTCCCAGATGGCTCCTTTAGAGAAATGTATCTTGTTGCATATAATTTAAAAATAATCTTCTGTTACTTCCCACCAAGACTATTTCCTCTCCCACTTAAAAAAAGAAAGAAAGAAAAAAGAAAAAAAAAGAGTTCATTAAAAATTGCTCCACTCATTCTTCTCTTCCTTTCAAAGAAACCATCAGTGTAAAAATGATAATATTGGCAAGGGGGGAACCTTACTGCTGAAGGTTAAGATAACAGGAAGCTGCATTTGACTTTCCCTTCTATAGGCTAGCTAAAGTTCAGCGACAGTAGGCATGCTGCATTCTGCTGATGCCTTATTCTCTGTTCTAGCTAGAGTTGTCCGACTAGTCTGCTAATTTTCTCACTGAGTTTTAATATCTATGCATAAACAGCAGCTCTCTCCTTTATCTGAGAAAGAGAGACCTCATTTTATGATTTCTTCTTATAAATAAAAGATGGTTAAAACACTCTTGCTTAAGTCTAATTGGCCTACAGCTATGGTTTAATTAGATAAACTGAAATAAAACATTGTCTTAACTAATATGCTTATAATAGACTTAAAAGGGAATCAGAAAGTAAATCCTAACTATATTGGTATTTCCCAGCTACATACAACTAAAGATATTTGGAGCATTCTAAAATGCTGCATATTTAAAAATTGATTTCTGACTGAAATCACACTGTGCTTTTTATTTTTTTTAATGCAGTCAAACTCTCACTTCACTTCAGGATTGTTTTGAGCATTATGAAGACTAATTTGACAATATTAAAGCATGTCTTGCTACTGCTTGTGCCATATGCAGTCTGTGGATTAGATGACCTTCTGAGGTCCCTTCCAATCCTGATATTCTATGATTCTATGAATCTATGATGGAGAATTTCAGGGACCCTAGCAGCTTTCACAGCTCACACAGACCACTCTTACAAGGAATTTATACTGTAATATGTAATTATGGAAAAAGTCAAAGCAAGGCTGGGTTACTGCTGACTGTATAATTATCATATATTTAAATAAATTTACTAGGAAGATTTTTACTTTACTTTCCAGCTTCTATTTTAGGTGGGAGACAAAAAGTAGTGCACCTCATCCAAAAATCCACATTTATTTAGCAATCATTTGGGATTCATGTAGATTTGCTTATGCAGTTCATATGAACAATGATGTATCCATCACATAGATACAATTCAGTATTCCCCTCAGGCATATCTGAAATATGTGCCTGAGCTTTTTTTTTAAATTGAAGGTTAGCAGCTGTACCGATTTATGTTAAACATGCTCATTTTATGTGGACTACTGTATAATCCATATCTGATTGAGTGGAGCTCACCATTCACTTCACTGAAGATCTACTAAAACCATTAATCAAGCTGAGGTTCAACCACTCTTGTTAGAGGCTGAATCAAACTGGAGCTTTGAGGCAAAATGGTAGAGACTGATCCAATGAACACTGTCAGGAATGTCAAGTTATAATAATGGAATATTCAGGTGTTCCACAAAATCTTTTAAGTGTCATGCTTCTCGTTTTCCTGTAGTCTATGAAACTGTACACACCAAATGTGATGCTTTAGATGGTCCACTTCAGAGACAGAATTCCACGTCCTAAAATTTTCCTCCACCAACAAAAAAACAACAATCAAACCCAATATATTATCAATTTGATTTTTTTCAAATGATAGTAACGAAACTAGACAACATTTTACATGTTTATAAATGTACCAGCCTAAGATATTTTTGTCAAGCTCTTTGCTGCCAAAAGTGCTCCTGAGCGCTTCAATAAATGTTGCCTCAGAACTGTAGTGCAAAACACTTTGACAGAAACAAGAAACCACTTATCCCATTATGGTATATATTTATGCAGTCTTGAACTTATAGCTTAAAAGTTAAAAGATCATGTTCAGAAGCACTCAGCTACAAGCACTTCTGTCCATGCTGCTAAGTAACAAAACAAGATGGTGAAAATCCAATAGGAAATTTGAACATATTAAGGTCAAAGTATGAATCAGGAAAAAAACTCCTACCAGAAAAATGAGACAGCTCATCCACAGGAAAGCTTTGGGCTGAAAGAGACCTACTTCTCTTAGGACTTCAGCAGTATAATCACTCCTGGTTTTGTTTGTTTTTTTTACAAGCTGTTTGGAGCGTCTGTGTGTGTGTTGCAAGGTGATCTGTCACTTTTACTCCACAAAACCAGTCAGCTTTATAGGGACAGTGCCCTTTCATTTTGTGTTTTCCTAGCTTATCGTCTTCTATTTTTGGAATGTGCCTAGCACACCCGCGATGCTACCGCAAATAAATAAATAAATATGTTAACATTCATAATATATTAATGATGAGACAGTACTATGACATGGAGGTTTCTAGCTTTATTATCCAACAGTCACAGGAGAAGGTGCTGGGTGATACAAACCCAGCACATGCAATGCAATTTTTAAGAGCCTTTCGCAGTGTATTTTTGAAATTACCCTTAAGGCTAGAACTCTCAGGAAGGTTCAGTACCCAAATCTCAGTGTCTGAGTTCTTTTGAAAAGCTAGCCCTTATTCAGGTGTCTCGAGGGGAATGAACTCTTTCTAAAAATCGGCCCTGATGTGGGTATTGAGCACTTGAAAATATGACCCTAAGCTCTTTTGAAAATCTGGTCCCATAACCTCCTGTGGGGTCTTGCTGTAATGGGGGTTTGGAATTCACTATAAGCAGAATAAAGATGTTTTCTTTCAAGATTTATTTATTTGTTGGGTTTTTGGGGTTTTTTTTGGTTATTCAGTGAATCAGTTTGGTAGCAGTTGATGCCAATATCTCTTAAAAAAAGCAAAAACTAAACAAACACACCCACTCTGTCGGCGTAAAACGAAAAGTAATTTCAATTTTCCTGAATGGATTTTTTTGGGGGGGAGGAGGAGGGTTTCAACTATATTTAATGACTTTGCCTTTATGCAAAAATGAAAAAAATGTTACTTATTTCAGTCACAAATAGGGAATAGCAGCATAGATGTGGCAGATACTGACTGGGTGTAGAGAGATGTGTAGGGCACTTACCGTACAATTCTGACATGTCTTTACACAAGTCACCTAAGTAGTGTCTCACCATCTACACTGCTATATATATATATATACACACACACACACACATACACACACACCTGTGTCGGAGTGCATGCAGAATACGTACTCTACACATTACCATAAGCTTAGACATAGCCTAAATTCCCATAAATTACACTCCTTTCCTGCGGGTTAGGAGAAATTTTAAAGGGCTAGGAGGTTTCAGAGACACCTGTAGTGATTAATCTTCAAAACAATGAGACAGACAGACAGACATTACTCTTCCCATATTAAAGCTGGAGAAAGTGAGGCACTTAGGATCAGAGTTGTCTTGAATTACATCTTCTGGGAATCTGCCACAGTATTGTTCAAGGACTGATGTCTCAGGCATGATGAACGGTACATTCCGCTAATTTGCAGAGTCATTCAGAAAATGTAGGTCTTGCCAGTCCACAGCTTTAACCACAAAATTATCCTTCCTCTTTTGAAAGACAATAGCTATTTATAGTCTCACTGTTAAGGTCTTGTCAATAATAATCCACCATAGGAAAACAGAATCCAGTAATTTAGGCCCATTTCCTGTAATTTGCCTCACAAGCAGAGTCTGTTTTGCCAACATGCAATGAATTGCAAGATCCAGGCTCAAATCATGAAATTGTTTTCTTTTCTGACCTCTTGAAGAATGAGGAGGAGTGAGTTATAAATACCAGATTAATTACTGGAGGAAGAAAGAAAATTGGGGTGCCATTAAAACTGACGTTTTCCCCTGCACAATGTAGAATAGTGCTAGGACTGCCAAGAAGGCATAGAATCAACATATATAACACAGTGGTAACAATTAGTTTTAATTTATTAGGTAGTTTGCTAACAACTATACTGTGTTCTATTAGAATTTATTACATTTTATTCTCTTTCACCATGGATGTCAACACATGCTTTACCTACTCATAACTATTCAGAGTCAGAAGCAGCAACAATAAAACTTAGCAAAATCCATCACGCAGTCACAACCCTAAACTGGAGCAATGTAGAAGATCTTGGAGTTTAATGAATTGACATTTTGGCCTGATTTTCAAAAATGTGTGCTCAACCACAAGCCCTGCATCTGAGAGCAGACAACCATTTGTATGGGCAAATTAGTTATGAAACAGCATACAAACCAGTTTTGAAAATCAGTCTGAGTCAAGATGGTGTAGTTGCTAAGCAACAGCATTAAAAGAATGCAAGATTTTTGTTTGTTTGTATGTTCCTCTCTCCTGTTGCTTATTTCTCAGTGGTGGGGAGGGGGGAAGACAAATATTTAAATTGGAATTTAATAACTGTTTTTGCTTTTTAATTACACTACATTGAAAAATTGATGAATAATATTAGTGCTTCTGAAGAATAAGAGATTCAATTAAAAGAAAGAAGTGTACATCTGCATGCATAGTCAGGGACACCCAGGGTAGTGAGCATGAGTGGGAGGGACAGCAAATGAAACTATGTGCCTGCTGTGTTCATATATGGCCCAATCCTGCCTCTGAAATAGTGGGGAAAGTCCACCTTGACTCCAGTGGTGTCAGAATAAGGCCCTAAATTTTGACCCTCATGAGCCAAACATCAATGTACATCTCTACCCCGATATAACGCTGTCCTCTAGACCCAAAAAATCTTATCGTGTTATAGGTGAAACCACGTTATATCAAACTTGCTTTGATCCATGGGAGTGTGCTGCTCCGCCCCCTGGAGCACTGCTTTACTGCATTATATCAGAATTTGTATTATATCAGGTCATGTTATATTGGGGTAGAGGTGTAGTACCAAAAAAAAAAATAAAAAGTACAGTCTACAGCTTAGTTTTCCAGCAAGGACCTAAGGCATGGCCTTAAATATTAGACGAAGGTAAAATTTTGAAGAACAGTTAAGTAACTTAAGAACCTAAGGGGGAGATTTTCAAAGGCACAAGGAGCAGTTAGACTCCTTTCTCTCACAGTCATGTGGAGTTAGGCAGCCATTCTCCTTTTGTGCCTTTGAAAATCTCCCGCTATATCATTTTCAAAAGTGTCTTAAGTGCCTAGGAATCTAACACCCATTGACTTTCAATTAGAATAAGGTTCCTAAGTGTCTAAAAGCCAGATTTACAAAGGTATTTATGTGCCTAAAGATACAAATAGATGCCTCGTAGGATTTACAGAGATTAACTTGAAGCCTGTGGGAGTTAGGTGCCTAACCTTTTGAAAATCCCAATAAGTACCTATCTGCATCTTTAAGCACCTTTGTACACCCAGCCCTGAGTCCCTTTTGAAAATGGCCCTTGGGTTCGTAAATCACTTAGTTGGTTCAGAAAATTTTACCCAAAGCCTAAAAAGTGATTATCTTTGACAGTTTCTCGAGCAGAACGCATAGGCAGCTGCACAATACAGATGCCATAAGTGGTTGACTAAAGCAGCAAAGCATCCAGTAACTGTTTGCATGGTGACAGCAAGCTGCTATGGTACAGCAGTACGAATTGGCAATTGCTGGTTTGCCTATAACATAAGAATCATTAGCGTAGCCCATAAGGGGGAAGTATATAGGTGTCACTACAGAACGTTGAAATATAAATAAAAACAGAGCATTCTAGTTACCAGTATAGTTGTTGTTCTGCAGGTTTGAGGACTTATGTGCAGTAGATCATTAAACTATCCATACAGAACAACAGATTACTACCTGCTATTGTGATAATCTGTCCTTTACGCAGAATAGATCTCACTTCTTATTATGCAGTACAGTTGAATCTTTTTATAAGGCTCAATCTGAGCAATTTCCATTCTTATTGTTATAGAGTATCTGACTGATCACTACAGCCAGATCTACAAAATGATGTATTTCCTAAATTAGAGAGTTATTCATAGAAGTAGCAAAGGCATCATGCCAATACTGATCTTCCTGTGCAGATGGATTTGAACAGGTTTTCCCATGGACTGATGCATTTCCATTGCCACAACAAAGATCTGGGGAAATCATCCTCAAATTCAATGTCTCCAACAATTTCCCCTAGGTCATTTGAGAGAGCACCAACAACAAATAGCTCCTTCCTACATACATATTCCGCTGTTGGGTTGAACATGAATATGCATATTAGCTGAAACTGGCAACAAGCGGAGTTTTGTTCAAGCTTTTCTCATAAATAAGTAGCACAAAAGAGGTGTGGCCCATACATCTGTAGGATGCTAGCCGACAGATGTATTGACAAGGACTATGTTTTCAGAAGTGTCTGAATGAGTGAGGGGCTCAGCTCCCACTGAAATTCAATGTAAATTAGGTGCCTATTATTAGATTACCAAACACCATCCAAGACATTCTTGATCTGAGTTCATTTTCAATTCACTCTTGTGAGAGCCCATTAAAGGCAAGACACTAGCATAATTTTTCCATCATGCTGCTGCAGACCTAACTGCTCATATCTACACCAACAGGTTCAAGAAAGCAAGAAACACAGCAACAAAGAAAATGCTATACTGGATCAAGCAGTGCTCATCTTAATCCAGGATCCCGTCTCTGACATTGACCAGTTTCAACAAGTTCAGAGTAAAGCAAAGTAAAGTTATGGAACACCACCTCAAAAGAGAAAGTTTCTTCTGTACCCTTCATTAGTTAGTTATTGACTAATGCGTGTAAACACAGGGATTTATATCTCTACCAAAACTCTATTTTTAAAATCCTTGTTTATAACAACTCTGGATGTTTTCATTATCCATATAAAATGCCTATTCTTTTTACAATCCTACTAAACTCTTGTTTTCAATGCTACCTTCAATATCTTCTATATTCTAGCAATGAAGTTTTCTTTCCTTGAGGCAAACTTGAACCAGAGATTCTAAGCAGACAAATCTTCACTACACCTCTGATTCTCTCCATTTCTCCCCACATTTCTGCCCTTCTCTTTCTCTTTTTATTTCTGTTTTTCACCAAAAGCAAAATTCACCTGGGATGCAAATCACAAGAAGGTCTATTCATGATCAAAACCTATCAGGTACTCAGATATCTCCACCCTAGGTGATCTGTCTTGCACGCAGGCACCCAACTTATGGGGTAAGGTAAAACTTCCATCACAGCCTTAATAAAAACAGAGTCAACAAATATAACATATTCTATATGACACAGTCTGCAATTTTCAATTACTTAAAAAAAATGTTAGCAAAGGACTTCATAAGATTTTAAGATAAATACAGGGTATGTCCCCAATAGCATTGCTTTTCATAACATTTTTAATACCTGCATCTGCATCAACATCATCACAATCCTTCCATTTTTTCCATAAGCATGATGCAACAGTGGATGGAGTGATTCCCAAGACACATTACAGCCTCTCAATCAATTGCATAAAACACATTCTGAACATTGTTCAAATGGGTGTTTACTGGATAGAAAATCACTGTGGAGCCCTTAAAGTCTATTGATCACATAATATGTATTTTAAAAATTTTCTAAATAAGAGAAAACAAAGATGAAAGGAACTATTGATCCATCCAGTTCCACCCCTGTCTTTTGGAAGGACTAGCTGCATTTTAAATACCACTGAAGTGCCAGCAGTCCTCATAGATTCATCCATTCTTTTTTATGTTTGCAGCTCTTGCTACTTCTTTGAGCACGGGCACCCTATCCCATTTCCCAATAGCACAATGCAAAATATGTTCCCAATGCCCAAGCTAAATACATTATTTTTACCTCATGTCAAATCTCAAACATATTTCTGATAGTTAATATTACTGTGAAAACACCCAGAAACAAAAGACATCAACATAAAGCATACCCTTACAGTTTCAAAGTTCAAAGTTGGAATTTAACCACATAATTCCCATTAATGCCATCAAGAAAGAAATCCTAAAAAGAATGAGAAGAAAATGGACAATGCAGCATGATGAAATTGACAAATCTCTCAGCAGCACTTTGCCCATTCTTTGGTCTGAAGAGCTGGGGCATGGGGAAGCAAAAGAGGAGGGACTCTAATAATGGTAAGAGGAAATGACAGGGTGAATGAGTTATCCTCTTGTGTCCTTAGTTTGATTCTGCATTCATTTTGGATATATACAGAAGAAATGAAAAAAACAAACAAACAAACTGATATCCTATATTCTATTTTTGGACCTTAATCTTATAGTGATGGTAAAAATGACTTGAAGGGAGTTTTTGCAGCCTTTTTGTGACTTGATGTATTTTTTGAGTGTGTTTTTTTGTTTTGTTTTGTTTTTTTAAGAATTCCCTGAGATAATCCATCCTGGAACAATCTTTTGGATTATCTGTTTCCTCTTTAGCTTTCCATCGTATACATAAACATACAATGTTCCAGATAGAGAGAGAGATTCAGTTAGAGAATAAGTAAACAGCTTCAACCATGTTTGATATTCAGAATAAAACAGCTGACTGAACAATCTACTTCAGCTAGATCATAATGGTCCCTTCTGACCTTAAAGTCTATGAGTCTATCAGCTGCTGTGGGGTTAGCTATTGGCCACACACAGAACATTCAAAGTTATTAGCAGAACAGACTGATGTGGGATCCTTAACTCACTCTATCAAGCATAGCTAAAGAAGGACAGATCCTCAACTGTAAATTGTTATACTCCAGCAACTTCAATGGAATTATTACAATTTCTACCAGTTGAGGATCTACCCCAGAATGTTTCTGTGTCAGGGATTTAAGAACAGTGAATGATCTTTTACAATGTGGGAACTATTTTACCATTGATGTTTAGTAATATGGTATATCCTTGGACATATTTTTCATATCCAAAGTAGACTGAATCAAGATTTGTCCCCAGTTGGATAAGTTTAAAAGATGCTTCTGTAGCCTTAATATAAAATTGTTTGGCTTTTGTTCCTAGGCATGTCAGACATTGTTTTTTCAACATAGGGCTTTTCCCCTAGCATTTACTCTGTTCCTAAATTATTCACATGCAGGAACATGCTCCAGGCCTCCATCAGTCAGCATTTTTCATCCATTTGATCTGTGCACACGTATTCTGGAAATGGATGTTGTGGAATGGAAATAAAACCAAACAAGAAAGTTTGGATTGACCATCCTTTGCAATACTCACTACCTCTTGGTCTTGGCAAACTAAACTAGACTTGTTGGAGACCTGGCTCCATGGAGGCTCATCTTTCTTGCTGGAAAATAAAACCGATGCAAAAAACAGTTGATCCTAAAAATTCAATCGTAAAAGGTGCTTGTTTCCCTGGCTGCAGTTTGGAAGCATTTTCTAAGTTGTCTCTTTATAGATTACATATAACTTGCTTTGTAAAAGCTAGGAACAATGTTTTTCTGTCAACACCACCTTTTGGACCCAGTCTTCTGCTTTTGTTGGCAGTCTCTCTAGTCACTGACCTGAAACCATGCAAACTCAGTCTGCTGACCTAGCAGTGCTATGAAACTATTTATTTCTGTATTACTTCTCAAGGGACATTTACAGGATCTTTAAATCACAGAAAGAGAGAACAATGATTATGTTATGTACAGTAATCTCAACCCAATTAATAGTAGCTTTAAGATCCAAGTGCAATTTTATTATGAACCTGAAAATGTGTCACATTTATATGCAATTGTTTATTTGATGAAAAATCTTCTTTATCCTCAAAAGGCCATGTATACCTTCTTGGACTTGACAGACACAATTCTAACTCTATGTTATTTGAAATCTGGCAGTCACATTATGTTTGCCATTGGAATTGATAGAATTTAGAGACTGTCAGGGATATGCATTCATTACAATCAATGCTCGCAAAAGTCAGTTTTGCAAAATTAAGCTCCAATCCAGCGACTGGATCTGGAAACCCTGACTCTTGCTCCACCATAACACTGTGCTGAAATCAATGGGATTCCATGCAGGAATAAAGATCTTTGCTTGATCAGTGCTATAATCCAGTGCATCTCAGGCACTGGATTATAGCACTCTTCCCTACAGAAATGGCAAAAGAGATTTTGTTCAGACTTTAAATTCACCTCCCAAAGACCAAACAGGAAAAATTCCAACCCCAAAAGATGAATGCTTCTGAAAACTTAAGAAGATCTAGAAAGAAGGAGCTATAATGGACACTCATTAGCAAACCTAATGATAGCAGTCATCTTGCAGTGATTGTCATCATTAAGCATTTGTTTTTACTTAGCCTAGTTCTTTAAAATCATTGCCAAGCATGCAGCTGATTTATAAAGCGAGAAGGTAATATTTACTGGACTTTTAAACTTTCTACAGCACAAGGATACATGACTAACATCCTGCCAAAAAGGATTTGTACATGAAATATTCAAAGTTCAAAATTTAGCAACAAATATTATTTAGCCTTTCCAGCAACTTCATTCCTCTCCGCATTTTTAGCATTATGGCCAGTACAGGTGAGGGGTTGTTTTAAGATCCACAAAAGAATGATACATAGGATCTTCCCAGTGAAAGACATTTGTTTTCCTGTCAGATAGTCTTTTATCTTTTAAATAATGAAGCTATCACTATCATGTGATGCAACTAACTTTGATGTAGTATTGGCCCACTCACATAGCCTTCAGGAAAGATTTAATTATTGGAGTGTTTAATTTTTTAGCTGACATATGTAAAATGCTTTGCCTGCCCTTCTCTCCAGAACATACTCTCACACAAACTGTTTGAATGAAAACAATTATCTTTCTAATAAATAATGGATGCTTTACAACTAAATATGCATTTGCAATTCACAGTTTTTGTTTGATAAATAACCCAATTTTTTTTAAAGAAAATATACAGATTTATACCCTACCATTGGGAAATGAATAAAACCATCAATTAATTATTACATGTCTATAAATTAGGCTAATGGTATGAGCAACTCCGGTAAACTTCTCAGAGAGTTTCCTACTTATGGAGATGAATTTAACAAATATATATGGCCAATTTTTATGAAAATAAGGATAGATGGGGATTTCTATTGCCCTCCATTAATAGGTGTGCAGTTTTTGTTGAATCTTTTACATATTCACTCTAGCAATACAAACATAATACCTGTTGCTAAGCAATATGATACATGGTGTTAATTTAAACCTGCCACCCTACATGCTTATGAAAATAAATGACCAAACTTTTAAAAGTTATCAAAATTGTACCTCCAAAACTTACACCCATATTTCATTAGCTTATGTGACTAGACACTTATGCAAAAAAACCACACCCACTTTACTTCGTATATACAATTGATTTGTTTTGCATGCACAATGTTTGTATTACGTATTTTTATTACGCTTTTGCATGCACATGCATGTTTCTTTGTCAGATTTAGATTTCATTTTCATTGTGTCAATGATTGTGCTATCCTTTATGTTGGTACAGTCCCAATCAAACTGTGGTGCTCAATAAGTAACAAGTGCCACCTTTTGAAAACTCTCTTCTGCCATTCGTATATGACCATTATCACTGAAGTATCTGAATCCAAGTTTATCCTCAAAATTGTATTACACTCCCTGTTACATATATCTCTCTGGATAAGCATGAAAATAAATACAAATTTCTATACAATGCATTTTTAGCATAATATTATTATATATTTATACAGAGTCATAGTCAAGCCATAGTTCAGTGCATTACAGAGAATGGAGATATGGGGTGAGATTTTCAAGTCCTGAAAGAATTTGGATGTGAAATTTCTATTAATTTTCACGGAAACTGGATAGCCAAATCCTCTACAGAGCATTGAAATTTCAGCCGTGGTCCTATAGTCTACTATATACGAGGAAAAAAAATAAGATTCACATAATCAATAGGTGTTTCTCAATCCCCAAATAGCTGCAGTTCTGTATAATTTCATTGTTGATTTCCAATGAGCATCTTTCAGCAAAGCTAAATAAGCATTTTATCCCAGAAATTATCTTCCATTTCTGCATTTGATTCTTTGCAGATTGGAAACGTAGGTTTACAATAAATAGTTAAAGTGAACTTTTGCAATTATAAAATCATTTTTTAATTTTTAAAATGTAGCCAATAAAACATTGTATTGTATTAATGTACCTAAAGCAATAGAATGAAAGTTTCCATCATGTGTAATTACTATAATGTTGCATTATGACTTGATAAAAGGATATTGTTATACAAGCATTGAATATCCTTTAATCCAACTTGGGGTTCTGTTCTCTAATGAAAGTATTTTTATGCATAAGCTTTAAAACCAGGATGCAAAATGAACAGCACATTGAAATTATGCTATTGTTTCACAAAGTATTATCTATGTAGTTTCTTAAATCTTATTGAATAATGCTAATGTAGCTTGGTATTGTTCTCCGATTAAAAAAAAACACCTCTCAGAATTTAATATAATTATGGTTCTATTAAAATTTGACACAATAGGGGAAAAAAGCCTGTTTCAAAATATCTAAGACATCTTTCCTCATGTTTCTCAGACAACATATTTTGTTAGTTAGCCAGTAAACCTACCATCTGAAACAAAAGAGAAAACATTTTTATGTAGAAGGTAACACCAGGGTGACCAGATGTCCTGATTTTATAGGGACAGTCCTGATATTGGGGGGGAGTTCTTATATTGACCTATTACACCTCACTCCCTATCCCAATTTTTCACACTTTCTATCTGGTCACCCTAGGTACCACAGGAAATCCTCACTGCATCATTGCTTATTCATGGTTTCCACTAAAAGCAAGAAAATAGGCACATAATACGTGATGCTAAAGCAAGGCCATGGAGTCATAAGATAAGAAGAAAGCAGTAAAACAATGTCAGTAAGCAATACTATAGTTATGCACAACTTGCTAAAATAAGTTTGTAGATCACCATTGTATCCATGTGTGGTGCCATACACAAGAAAAAACAGTTAACTGAATTGGGCAAATTGGGATTTGACACCAATAAATATTCTACTAGAAATTAGATTATAAAACAGAGACATTGTAAGAAGTTTTACTCTGCTGTTTGATGTTCTTCCATGAGGTATATTGATTATGTGTGTATACCGCTGTCGGTGAGTGAAAATCCTGTTCAAAGTAAGGTGGGAACCCCACTAGTTTACAGATAAGTACATGGAGACCCGCAGAGGAAGGAGTTATATAAGCACTAATGATTATCAACATTCTTGGAAAAGCAAAGGACTCCTCTTGCACAGAGCCCAGAAATCTGTACTCACCCATAACTGTGAGCTCTGCAGAGGCACTACTGTTCTCATTCTTGTAGTTGACAATGCAAGTGTAAGTCCCAGAATCGTCATCAGTCACATTAGAAATAAGTAAGTTACTGCCAGCCAGTAATGAATATTTTTTGGATCTGTAACATTGACAAAAAAAAAATCCATGTTCACATTCATCTCCAATGAAAAGTACTCAAGATCTAAGATACTCCATAGAACCTTCTCAACTGGCTAGCTCTGATCTTATAATGTTGTTAGTAAATGTGATAATTAACTTTTGGATGCTGCTCTACCTGATGTAAATACCATTTCATAAAAGAAGATATTTATGGCCAAATTCTACCCTCAGATGTGCATGCACAGCTGCAAATGAAGAAAACAGGAGTTTCATGCGCACATCCAGTCTTATTATTACTTAGAATGAAAGCTTGATCTTCTCCAAGCTGAACCAAACTGACAACACTTAAAATGGTAGTTAATGTTTTACCCGTACTTCACCCTGGGAAACGAACTTTCATTACATAAGAGACACGTGTATGAAATACCTGACTGGAATAATTTCATCTCCTCGCATCCATGTGAAAGTGGGTGTGGGAAACCCAGAAACACAACACTCAAGAACAGCATCTTTTCCCTCAAGGGCTACCACATTTGATGGTCTCTGCAGGAAAAATTGCTGTCTGTGCAAACCTGGATCTATGAAGGAAAAAGAGAGAGTTATCATAAAACGCTGTTTGTGTTCAGAACATGGAATCAAAACAGCCTATCAATAATGGACCCAGGGAATTCAGATCTTCAAGTCTTATCTCTGAAGAGAAAAAAAAACAGTAATAAAGAATTATAGAAAGGGCTATGGAATGGAGATCTGATGGAGCTGTTTGTGGATGGAAGCCAATGGAGCTGTTTGATTCTGGGGCGATGCTATCTTTTTGAATAGCTGTAGAAGCATTCTTTAGAGACTGGAGTCAGACCTGAGTCTTGGGAAGGCCACAGAAAATGTTGCACTTGAGGGAAAAAGAGACAAAGGCATGTATAAGGATGTCAGAAAAGGTGGGGTCAAGGTAGTCACGGTATCTTGAAAGTGGTGGTAATCAGATTTACAAATATGAGAGGTGAGAGAGAGGAAAAGGGAAGCTCTAGTAAATCACGGAAGTCATCGACATTATGAACCATGGACAGAAACGGAAAGTGTGAGTTGAGAAGGAAGCTAGGAAAAAGAGTAGTGTCCTAAAAGCTCCTTTGGCTCAAATTTACTAGGGGGTTGTTGAGATACAGCTTCAAATTTAGTTGGTAGTATGGCAGCCAAAAAATAGACAGAAAGGGTAACTAGGAAAGAGTCAAAGTGAAAAGTTTGGACAAAGGCAGACAGATATCCCTATATTTGTTTACTGAATATATATAATAGCAAGCATCAAGAAGTTTAACTAAGATAGCACTTTAGTTTACAGGGCAGATAAAACACTTGAGAACAGAACCGTGGAAATTCCTGATATGCCATGGGGATGAGATGTCTTAAGTTTGTTCCAGCTCTATTTAAAATGATTTCTGAATACACACATGCACACACCACACACTGTAAATATCATTACGTATACTTCCATATCACCTGACATGGACACCTGCAAATCTCACTTAAGTTAGCAGAAAGCCATAGTACTTAGCATCTCTCAGGATCAGGTCCAAAGTAATGGCTCTGTTTTACCAAACATACAGCTACACATTTTATTTATTTGTATACACTGGATGATCTGTTTCTCCATGTCTACCGTATTCCCAGCCTTCCAAGGTATACATGCCATGCCCAACTGCAAGTTAGTAGACACAGGACAGGATTTACTTTGTGAAATTCTATGAGCTGCATTATGCTGGAAGTTGGATTAGATGATCAAAATGGCCTATAAGATCACTACCTTAGAAGGCGTAACAAATATACAGTAGCTATACAGAAGTGAAAATCGACATGCTGCTTTAAAAAGGCCAATTTTCCAAAGCTAAAAACAACTGTGAACAGAATTGAATAAGAGAGAATTTCTGAACATAAAAATTTGAATGCCAATTAGGAATTGTAACTGCTTTATTGGATGCTCAGAAAAATCCACTATTCTGCTACCAAGAAAGAAGGTTTCTTTGGTTAAAAAAGTCCTGATTAAGAGGGGAGATAAAGGCAGCAGTAAAAACTAATATACAGAAAACAAATTAAAAAGCGAGGAAGCTGATAGCAATGAATACAAACTAGAAGTTAGGAAATGCAAAAATAAGACCAAAGGTATCAGTGATTTTTTTTCCAGCCAGTTAGGTTAAGGGCAATAAGAAATAAATCTTTAAATAGATCAAGAATAAATTAAAGCCTAGCACTATTACAGGTCCGAATAACACTCAAGGATGATAAAATTATGCATCATGATGCAGAAAAGACAGAAGTATTCAATACATATTTCTCTTATATATTTTGAAAGAAGCTGTTTAATATATTCCTATATTACAGTGATAATTAAATGTCTTTAATTCCATCAGAATCTAGGGGCAATGTTAAATTTAATAATGGCTATTTAACTTCTTGTTTAGCCATTCTTAAAAAAATGTTTCCAGATAACAGCATCCTCCTTTTTGAGATCAAGACATTATTAAGTGGAGGTAATTAATGAAGCAGGACATAGTTTTATGTAAAAAAAACAGTAAAATTTTATGATCTGTTATTTCTTGGGCTGTCAAGCAACTAAAAAAAATTATTATGATTTATCACACGATTAATCACGCTGATAAACAATTATAGAAAACCATTTATTTAAATATTTTTGGATGTTTTCTACATTTTCAAATATTTTTATTTCAATTACAATAGAGAATATGAAGTGTACACTGCTCACTTTATATTTATTTTTATTACAAATATTTGCATTGTAAAAAAAACAAAAGAAATAGTATTTTTCAATTCACGTAATACAAATACTGAAGTGCAATCTCTTTACCATGAAAGTTGAACTTACTAATATAGAATTATGTGCAAAAAAAAACTTCATTAAAAAATTAAACAATGTAAAACCTTATAGCCTAGAAAGTCCACTCAGTTCTACTTCTTGTACAGCCAATCACTCAGACAAACAAGTTTGTTTACATTGCAGGAGATAATGCTTCCCACTTCTGGTTTACAATGTCAACTGAAAGTGAGAACTAGTGTTCGTATGGCACTGTTATAGCCAGCATCGCTAAAGATGCTAAAGATTCCTATGTCCCTTCATGCTTCACCCAGCATTCCAAGGAAATACATCCATGCTGATGATGAGTTCTTCTAGATAATGATCCGAAGCAGTGTGGACAGATGCATGTTCATTTTCATAGGCATGCACAGCACATTTCATTAGGGTGTACACCCAGGGATCCCCGCCCTAGCCGCACCCCCACCATGTCCTAGCCCGTCCCGCCCTCATCCACTCCCTACTACAAATGCAAATATTTGTAATAAAAATAATAATATAAAGTGAGCATTGTACACTGTAGTCTATGTTGTAATTAAATCAAAACATTTGAAAAATGTAGGAAATCATCCAAAAATATTTAATACATTTCAATTGGTATTCTATTGTTTAACAGTGTGGTTAAAACTGTGATTAATCACAATTAAAATTTTAAATCACAATTAATTTTTTGAGTTAATTGCATTAATTAACTGCGATTAATCGACAGCCCTAGTTATTTCACCTATTTCTCTATTACTTCAATTTTGCCTGGCCAAATTTTTGATATAGTTGAAGTGTATCAGAAACACACACTTTAATGGAAACCCTATTAAAAAGGATACAGCTAGATTAGTGACTTTTTAAATTTGAAAATGCTTATCTGAATGTGAAATTGCCAAATTTCATCTAAATCTGAAATGTATTCCACCTTTCTTTGATGATAACTTCAAATCATATCTTAAACTATTTAGATGAAATAATTAAGATAGACACAAAAATCTAGGTTGCAAGAAAACTTATTTATTTTTTCAAATCTTCCTTAGACTCGAATTTTAAAACAGGAGGCTTGATGCTTGAGCACATTTGCCCACCTGCATCAGCACATGTAAACAACATGATTGTGTGGGCAAATGGCAACCAGCACTGGCAATCACGCAGTTTCTCAGTACACATATGTATAATATCGTTGCATAAATCACGCTTCTGCTTTTTTTTTTTCTCCAGAATTTGCTCTTTACATTCATCCAAGCCTCATTTGTCTGATTTCTCTCACCCTCTGACCATCTATTTCCTAGCAGGACTGTTTTGTTTTTTTTTAAATCTTCAGTAGTTTCTAAATTTGCAGTTTGGTGCCTTAGACTCAGCCTATTTGCCTCTCTCTCTCTGTCACCTAGCTGTTTCGACTTATTAATGCATAAATTGCCTAGCAGAAGAAGGAGGTACTATGCTGTATGGTAACAAATACCATTTCAATATACTGCCTCATTAAGACCTTACAAGTGCAAGGCCAGACCTCTATCTGAACTTTTCTTTCCTGCTTAGCCACAGAAATGCTAGTTGAAAAGGCAGCATTATCTACACATCCGTATTTCATTTGGAAGTCCACCTCAAAAGCAGATACAAATAATAAATGAGTTATTCTGGAAACATCAGCAGAATTGAATGAAAGCTCTACCTGAGTGAGGGAGTGCAGGGCACGGTCAGAGACTGCAGCAGAATGGTACATAAAGATCTTAATAGAAAATCAGTTACAAAAAGGAAGGATGAGGAAATCACCTGCAATTTTCTGAAAAGCAAAGTGAAGAATAGGATCTCTGGTCTCAGATCGCTGAAGTCTACTTAGAAATGGTAGAAACTCCTGCACAAAGTGGAGCAAGTCCCTGTAAGGTGCTGAGGGCCTCCTGGAAGTTGATGACTGTGCTCTCATCTCCCATATAAGTCATTAAGACTCGAATGTGTTCAATGTTTCCCCAAAGGTGATCAGCACTTCACAGAATCAGGACCTTAGCCCTTCCTTATGCCAGCAGTATAAAGGCTATAATAAATTTTAGGACAAGAGGGATACATTTTGTTAATTGCTGAGCAAATCAGACATTTTGGGTATTGAATGCTAGTCCCACCATCAATATTTGGAAACAGGATTTGATCTGCTATCTCAGGGTAGCAAAGAGTCCTGTGGCACCTTATAGACTAACAGACATATTGAAGCATGAGCTTTCATGGGTGAATACCCACTTCGTTGGATGCCTGTATCTCAGGGTATCAAACCTGACATTTAAACCCAAAAAACAACTGCCAAAACTCACATATGCTGGTTAACTGGAATGTGAAAAGGAATGTCAACTTTAACTTAAAGGAATGCAAGTACAGGCTTCTGAAAAGAACACTCATCAGGGTGTTACACAAACTTTTTCTGTGCCATGAAAAGAAGAACAGCTTTTAGCACACACTGATTACTTCACAATTCGCATATTTATTACTGTTACTTTTTGGTTTTTATGTTTGATTGGGCAGATCTTCAGCTGATATAAAAGGTTCAATGAAGTCAGAGGAACTTCGTCAATTTCACCAGCTGAGATTATGGTCCAATGTGATTTTATTAGTGATATTTAGTGAAAAAAAATTGATTATGAAAGTATACTGGATGATATTTTTGCTTAGCCAGAAGGAGGTAAAATAGCAATACAAATATTACAAATTCATTTCCTGTATTATTGCCCAAACTGTATGCAATTTGTCACTTGTACTTGTCATATTCACACTCTATACATGAAGAGAGAAGAAAAAAGGTAAGAAGAAGAAAAGAGTGTCATAGTAAAAGAAATAGAAACTAAATACTGTACTAACACTAAAGGAGAAGGGAAGTGGTCAAAAAATAATTCACCCTGCCCCTTCAGCATCCTTCACAGACATTGTGCACAAGGATCATGAGAGCCTAGTACAGACAATCATAGCCCTGTTCTGCCCCAACCAGTTAGTAGAGCTGGGATAGCATTAAAAGGAGGTCATTTAGGTCCATGCTGTCCCAGTGCATGTGAACGTTTATGCTCCACTGGAGTATCTGCATGCTCACCCAGTTCAGAAGGAGTGCACACTGAACCCTGGCAAATATTATGGCAGGGAGCAATTAGGCATGATCTATCAGTGAATCTGGAGGCCCCAGGCTTAAACACCAACAGCTTGATTCTGTCCTTACATAAGAATGCCCATACAGGCCAATGGTCCATCTTGCCCTGCATCCTGTCTTTGACAGAGGTCAATGCCAAATGCTTCAGAGTGAATAAACAGAACAGGGCAATTATTGAGTGATCTATCCTGTCATCCACTCCCAGCTTCTGGCAAATGGAGGTTTAGGTATACCCAAAGGAGAGGGTAGCATCTTGGCTAATAGCCATTGATAGACCTATTCTCCATGGACTTATCCAATTCTTTTTTGAACCCAGTTACAATTTGGCCTTCACAACATCCCCTCGCAATGAGTTCCACAGGTTGACTGTGTGTTGTGTGAACAAGTACTTCCTTTGGTTTGTTTTAAACCTGCTGCCAATTCATTTCATTGGGTGACCCTTGGTTCTTGTGTTATGTGAAGGGGTAAATAACACTTCCTTATTCACTTCCCCAGACTGTTCATGATTTTATAGACTTTTATCATATCTCCCCTTAGTGGTCTCTCTATTCCAAGCTGAAAAATCCCAGTCATCTTTAATCTTTCCTCAAATGGAAGCTGTTCCAAAACCTTAATCATTTTTGTAGCCCCTCTCTGTATATTTTCCAATTCTGATATATCTTTTTTGGGATGCAGCAACTAGAATTGCACAAAATATTCAATTTGTACTCATACCAGGGATTTATATAATATTTGTATTTACTGTCATACTATCTATCAATTTTCTAACAGTTCCTCACTTTTTGTTAACTTTTTTGACTGACACTGCACATTGAGCAAGTGTTTTCAGAGAACTATCTACAATGACTTCAAGATCTCTTTCTTGAGTGGTAACGGCTAATTTAGACCCCTATCATTTTGAATGTATAGCTTCCATTATGTATTCAAATGTACATTATTTTGCATTTCTCAACACTGAATTTCATCTGCCATTTTGTTGCCCAGTCACTCAGTTTGTGAGATTCCATTATAACTCCTCACAGTCTGCTTAGGACTTAGTTATTCTAAGTAATTTTGTATCATCTGTAAATTTTGCCATCTCACCGTTGACCCCTTTTTCCGTATTTTTTATGAATACGTTGAATATAACTGGTCCTAGTACAGATCCCTGGGGGAAACCACTATTTACCTCTCTCCATTCTGAAAACTGACCATTTATTCCTATCCTACGTTTCCTGTCTTTTAACCAGTTACTGATCCATAAGAGGAACTTCCCTCTTATCCCATGACTGCTTACTTTGCTTAAGAGCCTTTGGTGAGGGACCTTGTCAAAGGCTTTCTGAAAAGTCCAAGTACATTATATCCACTCGATCATCCTTGTCCACATGCTTGTTGACCTCCTCAAAGAATTCTGCTAGATTAGTGAGGCATGATTTCCTTTTAAAAAAGCCTTGTGGACTCTCCCCCAACATATTCTGTTCATCTATGTGCCTGATAATTCTATTCTTTAATATTGTTTTAACCAATTTGCCTAGTACTGAAGATAGGCTTACTGACATGTACTTGCCAGGATCACCTCTGGAGCCTTTTTAAAAAATTCGCATCATATTAGTTACCCTTCAGTCAGCTGGTACAGAAGCTGATTTAAGTAATAAGTTACATACCACAGCTAGTAGTTTTGCAATTTCATATTGCAGTTCCTTCAGAATTCTCGGGTGAAAACCATCTGGTCCTGCTGACCTATTACTGTTTAATTTATCAATTGCTTCTAAAATCCCTACTGACACCTCAGACTGGGACCGTTCCTTGGATTTGTCACCTAAAAAGAATGATTGATGTATGGGAATCTCCCTCACGTCCTCTACATTGGAGCTGGATACAAATAATTAATTTAGCAAGTACTTTTATTCCCATATCACAGATGAGGACCTGAGACCCAGAGAGATTAAGTGACTTATCCAAAATCAAACAGGAAGTCTGTGGCAGGGAATTAAACTCCGGTCTCCCCACTCTCAGGCTAGTACTCCTTATCATAATTTATTGTTATTATTCATTATTATTTACTGATTAGTCCTTTAATCAAACCAGGGGTATGTTTTATGTCTGCATCTTATCTTATAAATAAGGGTTGTGATGCATTTAATCTCATATCAAATGGAATTCAGCCAAGAATAATTCAAATTCTATTTAATATCCCATCCCATAAGCCTCTGAAAGAAGGAATAACAAAGGAAGTTGCAAGGAATTTGGCTCATTCAGCATTACAGAAATGGAGACTGCCTGGCAGGAGATAGAGACTGTCACTACTACATTTGAGCTATGCTGTACATTACTATGAAAATGGGGACCGGTTCCATACAATGACTTATTTTGTTGGCCTGCAATGCACAGTCTCTTATTGTACTCAATTACTTTTGCACTACAGTCCATTAGTAAGAGTTGTTCAGCTGAAAGAAAACTATCATATCATATATATGAATTTTGCTGAACATATTTGCTAATAGTGTATATCAGGCCAGTATAATGTTATTTTATTATTGCAGCAGTTTTTCTATTGCAAACTGCAGAACAGATTCCTTTAATATGACATTAATGTCTATAAGTGCTCATAGTCACATTTCTAAATTTGATTAGAAGAGATAAAGATTCATACTTACTAAAACCCAGTTTTGCTCTCTCCTGTCACAGAGACAAGGACAAACCAATTCCCTGACCTGATCTTACCATCACGCCTAGAGGCTGCATAGTTAATCCTACCGAAAAAGCAAAGGTTATGTGTGAAGAATGATAGAGAAATGTGTCATTAAAATGATACTGATCTGTCAATATACAGCTTGCATTAAAGTGTATAACCACAATGTAGTAATATGTTTGGGATTTTGCTTCCCCACCCCCACTCCCCGAAGGAAATTCAAGCCAGGCTTAGCGGAGCTATAGGACATCATATGAGCCTATGTGGATAAGCAATAAAGAGGTTAAAAGATCATAACATTTGTACTGACACCCATCAAGGCATATTTGCAAAATATATTTACAGTTTGCAAAAGAGGCAGTCAACTAACAGTTGGAATACAGGACTAGAAGTCAGCTTTGCGGCTGTCTTGCTGTGTGACCTTGAACCTTCAGTTTTCCTAACTTGTGATGGGAATAAAAATATTTACAAGCCTTTGAAATAATGAACATTTCATTATTGGCATTATTACTTGTAGCTATTTAGGTGGAGGGCTTTTTTTTAATTAAATGTATTAGAATTTTGTCAAGAAAACAGTTGTTTTGGAAAAGCTTCTTCAACTGTGGTTTAATTGTCAGTGGCAAAATGTTATAGAATGAGGAACTGTAATACAGCTAAATTAGCCCATAACCTTAATAAATTATGAATCCACACAGTCAAGAAAATATGAATGTAACCTTACATAATTCCTTTAACCCCACTCAGTATTGCTCTGTTTATATATTCAGGGATGGTATTAGCTCTTTTGGCCACAGGGCCACACTGGAAGTTCATGATTACCATTACCCCCAAGTCTTTTTCATAGTCACTGCTTCCAAGGAGTCCCCTCATCCTCTAAGAATAGCCTGCATTCTTTGATCCTAAATATATGATGCTACATTTGGCCATATTGAAATATGTATTGTTTGCTCACACCCACCTTACCGAACAATCCAGATCGCTCTGTATTAGTGACCTGTCCTCTCCATTATGTACCACTTCCCCAGTCTTTGGGTCATCTGGAAGCTTTATCAGTAATGATCTTATGTTTTCTTCCATTAATAAAAAATGTTAAATAGCACGGGGCCAAAAACCCATCCCTGCTGGACTCCACTAGAAACACATCTGCTCAGTGAAGATTCCCCATTTACAATTACATTTTGAGACCTATCAGTTAGCCAGTTCTTAATCCATTTAATGTATGCCATATTGATTTTGTATTGTTCTAGTTTCTTAATCCAAATGTCATGCGGTACCAAATCAAACGGTTTACAGAAGACTAAGTATATTACATCAATACTATTACGCTGATCAAGCAAAGAAATCACATCAAAAAGATAAAGTTAGTTTGACAAGTTCTGTCTTCTATAAATCTATGTTGATTGGCATAAACAACATTACCCTCCTTTAATTCTTGATTGATCCCTGTATCAACTGTTCCTTATTTTTCCAAAGATCCATGTCAGGCTCGTGGATGTATAATTACCTACCTAATCCTCTATCTTTTTTAAATACTGATACAACATTAAGAACAAGGCGTACTTGTGGCACCTTAGAGACTAACAAATTTATTTGGGCATAAGCTTTCATGGGCTATAACCCACTTCATCAGATGAATGCAGTGGAAAATACAGTAGGAGGATATACATACACAGAGAACATTAAAAAAAATGGGTGTTCCCATACCAACTCTAAGGAGACTAATCAATGAAGGTGGGCTATTATCAGCAGGAGAAAAAAAAGTGTTTGTAGTGATAATTAGGATGGCCCATCTCAAACAGTTGACAAGAAGGTGTGAATAACTGTAGGGGAAAAATTAGCATGGGGAAATAGTTTTTTACTTTGTGTAATGATCCATCCACTCCCAGTCTTTATTCAAGCCTAATTTAATGGTGTCCAGTTTGCAAATTAATACTAATTCTGCAGTTTCTCATTGGAATCTGTTTTTGAAGCTTTATTTTTTGTAGCAGAACTGCAACTTTAAAAAACACATCAAAAACAGACCTTTTCCCTTACTGTTATTCACGCCTTCTTGTCAACTGTTTGAAATGAGCCATCCTGATTATTAATACAAACATTTTTTTCTCCTGCTGATAATAGCCCACCTTCATTGATTAGTCTCCTTAGAATTGGTATGGCAATCCCCATCTTTTCATGTTCTCTGTGTAATATATATCTTCCTACTGTATTTTCCGCAGCATGAATCTGATGAAGTGGGCTGTAGCCCACGAAAGCTTATGCCCAAATAAATTTGTTAGTCTCTAAGGTGCCACAAGCACTCCTGTTCTTTTTGCTGATACAGACTAACACGGCTACCACTCTGACACCTGACACAACATTAGCTTTCTTCCACTTCTCTGGAACTTCTCCAGTGTTCCGTGATTTACTGAAAATCCTCAACAACAGTCCAGAGAGCTCCTTGGCCATCTCTTAAAATTGACAGATGCATGTTTTATCTTGACTTGCTGATTTAAAAAAGCCTAACTTTTTAACATCCTCCTGAGTTACTGTTGGAATGGAAAGTATTCTATCATCATCATATGATATAAATACATTATCTGTCTTCTTTCCCAAATACAGAACAGAAATATTTGTTGAACACTTCTGCCTTCTCTGCATTAATATTGACAATTGTACCATTTTTATGTAGCAATGGAAAAGTACTGTTGTTAGGATCCCTTTTGTTCCTATATACTTGAAACAATCATTGTCCTTAACTTTGCTGGCCACTGGTTTTGTCTTATGTTCCTCTTATCATTTTTCTGCAATTCCTAGCATCTAATTTATATTAATCACTATAAAATGTCTCTTTTTTGTATTCAATATATATCAAATACACACACACACACACAGAGAGAGTTTCTACTTCCCGTCTCAGCCACACTTGTTTTCTAACCAATGTAATCTCTCTCAATTTTGGCTTTTTGAGCATCTAGGAAAATATATTTAAACTGTTCCCAGTTATTTTCATTTTTCTATTTAATTCTTTCATCCAGATGATTCGGCTCACAATTGTTTTCTGTTGCACCTTCCGTAGCTATAGCTGTGTCCACTATGACATTGCCCCTCCAATCCCTGGCCCTGCCCATTACAACAGGATTTGCATAGGGAGCCTTCTAAAACTGCCTATGACTGTCTTCCTCAACTCTGCACAGAGAAAATTCGCTCCAAGCTGAACCCTGGGTTTTAATGGCCCCTTTACACTGCAAAATAAAGAGTCAATAACAGGAGGGAGAGGACATCCTCAGGAACCCTTACACACAGTTCCCTCTTCTAAATAACTGGTAACCCTGCCTAATTCTGGACAATTATTGGACAGCTACTTGCCCACATTACATGTTGCACATAAACACTGTGTGTTGCAACACACACACAACCTAGCCCCTAATCTGGCACAAGTGCCTATGAGTCTTGAACAGCTGAAGTAGCATCTCCTATACCACTCCTCCTCCCTCCACCTTCAGTGGATGTATGACATACAAAGGTGCATGGGCTTCTTTATACCCAGAAGATCCCAGCTGTACAACACACAGCAGGTCCAGGATTGGAGAAGGGTGAAGATGAGCTTTATGCAACCTTTCACACCTCTTTACATGCCTCACCTGTGCACTTCTCAGCATCTAACCCAGTATTTCTAATTTTTCAGCTCTCCTATGACAGAATAATTTTTTTTTTTAGCACCCAACAATTTTCATTATTAAATCTGTAGTGCCATTATGTGGTGTAAAGTAGCGTTGCCACTGGAAACTAAAGGCAGATTGTCCCAAATTGATTTAAAGTGAAAAGAACTAGTTCACTCTTGTCTCTATCCCCAGATTTGTAAATTAATCTATTCTCCACCTACTGACAATCTTCAATCTAGTTAGATCATCCTCAATCTAGTTAGATCTCATAAAGTTCATCCTGTACAATGGGTCTTAAGATAACAAATTGTATTTCAAATACATTCAGAGGCAAATTACATGATATTATTATTGCCCTTCTTCTGACCTATGTCTGTGCATCGAATACCTTAAACACAAAAATCAATCCTATCCAAACTGATCACAGGAAACTGAATTTATTTAATAAAGAAGAAAAACCCTAATCTGGCAACAAGCCAAGGAGTTTTGAGCAGACAAGGAAAAGTCAGAAGTTTCTTGGTAGCTATTTGTTATTGCACTTACAGCTCTGTTATTTTACTTATACCAGTTCTATGCGAAAAATGACACATTGACTAGGTATATATGCCTATATCTGTATTTATTTCCCCATCCATCTGCATATTTGCTTTTTACAGTGATATTGGCATGTTATATGTTGTGTAGACAATAGATTGGACTATTCAGAACACCATCCCATTACATTCTCTAAGTGTCATACATTAATTTTCTACCTATAAAATTTTATACCATGTCTGGAAAAATATACATTTATGAGTGGACGGTTATTTACAGCCAGGACTGAAATTCAGGACACTGTTTTGTTAAAGCTTAGCATAAAGCTAGCTTGGAAATACAAAACCTTTATATAATAAATGGGTATGTCACATAAAAGATACTTTCATACTGAGAAAAAAGGAAACTACATCATGCTAATAATATGGATTTATCGTTCTGTGTTGTGCTTCCATAAATTTCCGTCCCACTATGGCTAAATAGCAAGAAAGCCTGTCTCCCCCTGGGATAACAGACAACCTTTCCTACACAATCCTTCAGTGAAGTCAAAATCCTGATTTTATTTTTTTATAATTAAAGTATTTAGTCAAATTTTCTACTAGCAATGCTAAAAAAACCCAACATACCAGAACCTTGATGAGGATTCTGTACCCTGCACTCAGATGAGAAACCCCACTGATCTTGGCTTACTCATATGAATAAAAATTGCTTATGTGAGTTGGAGGACTCGGTTCCAAAATAAGACACATAAGTAAAGCAGCTACTGTCAGACACCTGTTAAGGCTGAAAACAGTATCTATGATAATTATAATCCCATTTTCACACACACTTACACCTTTCTGAAACAATCAGCTTTTGAGTTGAAATTATCCCTGTTTGGCCTCTTCCATAAAGGTGAATTTTCCTAGAAAATTTGAGCAAAATCATGACTTATGAGGAGAACATAGGTATTTTTGAAATCTAATACCTCCCCCTAACCAGCTCACCCATATGGCCTAGAAAAATGAGCCACAACTCCAGAATTCTGTTCCCACTTTCCTCACTTATTGTCCTTAATAAAACACTTCTCACTTGTCTCACACATTAAAAACACATGTTAAGCTTCACAAAACGTGTGTGAGGTACTGAATTATCACTCTACACCTTGCGACTTTGCTGCTCTTTATTCAAGAAGCTTCTCTTCAACAGTTCTCGGCATTCTTGAGCAATCAAATATGTGCAAATCTGTCCTTTCAAGTTCTTACACTGCATTGTTCCCCATGGTATACATTGCCTATATACTCCTCATTATGTGCTATACAGTACATTGTACACAGAGTGATAGAGAGAAGAATTCCTCTTCACTCTTTGTATTATATTTCCTGCTGAAGGTATAACCAAATGTGAATAAAATGTTTAGGGTCAATAATTTTATTTTTAGTATTTGTTTCATTGGGTCTTGCTGCTTTCATTTTTTCTCCCTGAACTAAAATCACAGTTGTCCAATGAACATTTTATTTTATTACTCTATGTAATACCACAATACTTGTAATATTTCTGTACACTTAGTAAAGAGTGCCATGACTGACAAACTACAGTACAAATTACATAACTGCAAACACAGAGTTTAAAAATTATGTGCTAGTGTCACAAATCCACAGGATCAGTGACAGTCCTTAGTTTTGGAACAGTCTCCAGGAGGAACTTTTTCAGTGTACTAGACCCCCAAGGGGTTTCTCTCTTTCTCCAGGGTAAGCCGCATGGCCTCACCACTTTCTGCTTCATACCTTGAGCACCCCTGCTTCAAACCTTGCTCAGTGAGTCCAAATGAGACAGGCTCCTGGTAGAGACTTGTACACTCATCAGGGATTAATGCACCTCACCGAGCCTTTCAATGACACTCAAATAGCATTGTCAAAATTGTAGGATTTATTAGTCAATTGGAACACAACATAGGAAGTCCTGAGGTTAGCCTAGAGAACTGAAGGTTAAAGCACATAAACCATTCTGGTTAGTCCAGAGCCCTGCCAAACTGTAGTGAACTCCCATGCAGGGCCGGCTTTAGGCCTATTCCACCAATTCCCCCGAATTGGGCCCTGTGCCTAAGAGGGTCCGAGCCCAGTGAGAATCCCTTCCCTAGCTAGAGGCACGTTTTTAATTTTTACTCACCTGGCAGCGCTTCGGGTCTTCAGTGGCACTTCGGCAGCAGGTTCTTAGCTTGCTCTGGGTCTTCGACGGCATTTCGGTGGCGGGTCCTTCAGTGCCGCTGAAGACCTGGACCGAGTGAAGGACCGCCAAAGACCGCCTGGACCGCCAAAGTGCCGCCGAAGACTAGGAGAACCACCCGGTGAGTACAAGCCCCACGTGTTTTTTTACATGTGTGGACTTTTTTTGTTTGGTTGGATTTTTTTAAGTCATCTCTGCCGGGGCCCTGTTGAAACTGTTCGAATTGGGCCCCACATTTCCTAAAGCCGGCACTGCCCCCAAGTTCAAGATGTCTATCTTTCAGTTTGATTTACTTCATCAAATCCCAGGTGAGAGTCCTGACTCTTATCCTCCCTATCTGACACCTCTGTCCTTTGTTCTCTAGCTTGGGGATGTTGCTCAGCCTTCCTGCTAAGAGAAGTGGGGAAATCCATCTCTCTATGGTTGCTTGGCGTCAGTGTCCTGGTGACTGGATTTGTCATTGTTGTCTCAGATTCTCTGTTGCTATGGGGTCAGCCTCAGCTAGTCTTTTTTCAATGACCCATTCAGGCTCAGACACCAAGGTGGCATTCATACCTGTGTCTCTTGCCTACCCTGAGAGCAAAACAATCTTTCTACCCTCCCCACATCATAGCCTTGCAAAGACTGAGGGTAATCGAGGCACAGATAGGTGTCAATATATTACAGAAAATTCCCACTTCGTTACAGCAAGGCCACCAAAATCATGAGATTAAAAAAAAATAATTTGATTATTTTAAGTCAAATAATAAATATTGGGTTCTTTTTATTTGTTGTCTGGTTTCTGGGCCAGTGAGGTGCACTTAGGCTCCTCAACCATGAGGACTAGACTATCACTACTTCCTCGAACAGAATCTAAAAGTTACTTGAATCCAGAAGCCGGGGATTTAAGTAAAACACCAAATATTTCAAACCCAGTAATCAAATGGCAAGACTTGGCTACACTGGAGTGAACATTAAATATTTAAACACAGTAAATTTCAAACACATCATTAGTGACAACTAAGTTAATAAAGTGCAAAATCCCTCATGTGTAGTGAAGAAAAGAGTTTGGCAATTGGACCAGGCTGTAAAAAATAAGATTTTTTGTATTTGCAAACTTCACAAACCCCAACATGGTTGGGAGGCAGGGGAGAGTAGGAAATTCCTTTCTAACATTGTATTGAGAGGAAGAGCAATATAGAGACAGTATGCAGATCGAGGGAAGTGATTACTCCCCTCTCTTCGACACTGGTGAGGCCACACTGGAGTATTGCATACAGTTTTGGTCTTCCTACTACAGAAGGGATTTGGACAAACTGGAACAAGTCCAGCAAAGGGCAACAAAAATTATTAGGGGGTTGGGGCCCATGACTTACAAGAAGAGGCTGAGGGAACTGGGACTATTTAGTCTGCAGAAGAGAAGAGTGAGGGGGGATTTGATAGCAGCCTTCAACTACCTGAAGGGGGGTTCCAAAGTGGATGGAGCTCGACTGTTCTCAGTAGTGGCAGATGACAGAACAAGAAGCAATGGTCTCAAATTGCAGTGGGGAAGGTCTAGGCTGGAAACACTATTTCACTAGGAGGGTGGTGAAGCACTGGACTAGGAAGTGGCGGAATCTTCATCTTTGGAGGTTTTTAAGGTCCAGCTTGACAAAGCCTTGGCTAAGATAATTTAGTTGGTGTTGGTCCTGCTTTGAGCAAGGGATTGGACTAGATGACCTCTTGAGGTCTCTTCCAACCCTAATATTCTACGATTCTATGCTGAGAATAATTCAGCTGAGTTGACCTAACTGTTCCAGCACAAAATAAATTAATGCTCCGACGATAGGAAAGCTAAATATAGCATTGAAAAAAGTCTAAACCAATAATTTCCATATCAGTATGTTGTTTGGGCTGAGGCTGGCATCTTCCTTATCTTCAGTCTTATTCTGAGTCTTTTTTTTTTTAAGTCCCTCATCCTATTTCTTGGCTCCTAGTTCTATTTAGCTGTATTAAAATACGTGTTGTTCAAGTGAGCCCAGACCACTCACCATCATTATTTACCACTCCACCAATTTGTGTGTCATTTGCAAACTTTACCAACAATGTTTTATATTTTCTTCCACAACACTCATAACCATATTGAATAGAACTGGGCCAAGAACAGATTCCTGTAGCACCCCAGGGGACCAATTTAGCCTAATAGTGATGACTTCTGTTCAACTGGGACAGTAATTCCACTTTTATGAGAACACCTTCTGCCATTGCTGTGGGGTTAAGTGATGCTTAAGCAGATGTGAAGTTCTAATCTCTGGTCTTTTAATGAAGTTACTTAACAACGATCAAAGCATATTTTAGACCTTCATGAATTTCAGAGTGTGTCTTATTACTTCAGTAGGAACAGCAACAGCATCTATGGTGCATTCACCCTCCTCCTTCTCCCCCCCCCCATAAGTACAAGCATGCACATGGAGCTGATCATCCAAAGGCAAATTAACTCTATTTTTCATTAAATAAGAACAGGTTACAAGTTTTAATTCATCCTTGGTCAGGGGCGGCTCTATGTTTTTTCCCGCCCCAAGCATGGCAGTCAGGCAGCCTTCGGCGGCTTTTCCGCAGGAGGTCCGCTGGTCATGCAGATTCAGCGGTAGTTCTCCGGGTGATCTACCGGTCCCATGCCTTCGGCATACCCGCCACTGAATTGCTGCCAAAGCCATAGGACCGGCAGACCTCCCGTAGAAATGTCACCGAAGGCTCCCTGACTGCCTCCCTCACGACGACCGACAGGCCCCGCACCCTGGCTTGCTGCCCCAGGCATGCACTTGCTGTGCTGGTGCCTGGAGCCGCCCCTGTCCTTGGTGGAGCACACTGTGTGTGATTTTTTTGTGGGAAAGTAGGGCGGCAAATTCTGCACTGTAATTCAGCAGAGGTAAGCTGTGTGAGGCAAAAGAGAAAACTCCAGAATAGATAACACTAGACCCATCAATGTCATCTGCCCCTAAGGACAATACAGGGTTATTATTTACAAAAGGAAAATTAATGCTTTTAGACAATGAACTATACAACTTATGCATTGGGGGGAAAAATCATTGCACTTCAGCAGGGTACAGGCTTCTCAAGAAACCAATCGGACCAATCAATTTACACCAGGGATGAGTTTGAGAGTGATTTTGTATCTTAGGATTCTTTTCTGTGTACAAGAAGATTCTTTTCTCTATATTGATTAGAGGAGTGTATGTGGTGATGTGAGCATCTCTCTTGTTTTCTGCAGTCTTGTAATGTCTGTCCAAAGTGTCTGGTTGAGGTTATGTTTCTGGAACCTGAAGTAAAGAGGTGCATTTTAATTAAAGGTTAGGTCTATGCATCAGGAATAAGCATTCTTTGGGGAAAAATGTGTGCTGGCTATTCGTAAAACAAAGGAAGAAGTGAAACAATGAAAGGGTGTTGGATTGGTTAAAAAGCCTTTGCTCAGATAAGCATCCAGTAGCTCCAAAGCTCATCCCAAATTTAATCCAGTGATGTGTTGGAGTCTGACAGCAGAGGCTAGTGGCTCTCTTTTTGAAATCCTGCCTCCAAGCTGAAGGCAAGTTTGGCTACTACTACACCATCCCATACCTGCCAGAGATGACTCACTCCAGGTTCTCATAATAGTACATTGCAAGAGAAAATGTTTTGCCTTTGGAATAAACCAGATTGCACCAACTGTCAAGTATTATCAAACATATTCTCATGGGAGGACACTCTCCGACATCCTTATCTATTTGGTATTATAAATAAGAGTTGAACTTGGTGTCTCTGTCTTTGGTCACGGTAATGACAGCACATTTTCAGTTTAAATGAGAAAATAAATGAATACATTCTCCAGTCCCTCAGCTCTCCTCTCTGCCATCATACATACATCAGGTACATGGCATTTATCATAGGCTCAGAGGGATATTTACAGGATCTCCCTTATTTAACCATGGACAACACAACATTGAATTTATTGACGTTTATCCCAAATTCAGCCATGTTGACCCAGCACTGAAAATACTGAGAACAGGATTTCTTGTGAAATTTCCACTTCTCCTTAGCTTCACTGAGGTTGAAATTCCATGAGAATACCCATTCTCTCAGGATTATGGCACTACTGCTTCTGGTCCCACATGGAATCAGGAAGTGCAAGAGCTCAAAGTAAACTGAATTTTTCAGACATCAGAAAAGATCTGGCTTTAGTTTGGGCTTTGGATGATGGCCTGAGACAGCTCGCATTTTATCCAAACTATCCACTTCCCATATTGCTAGTGAGGCTCAGGAATGTTGTTTTAGAAGGTGGAATTCAAAAGATTCTCAGTGTAAAGAAATGCTGTCAAGACCTATCTTTCTATGGCCAGATACTGCTCTCTGAGTTGTGCCTGTACTGAAATCAATGAGAGCTGGATGCACATATCTACAGACTGAATTTGACTGAGAGTCTCTTAGAAGACTAACGGAAGACATTTCCAAAACAAAACGTTTCTTCTTTTGAATTCCCCCCACCCCCATTCTGATTTTAGAGGAACACACCTTGCTTCTACCTATTTTTGTTCAGTAGTGTCTTGTTTATTTAGAGCATCACTGATCATGCCACAAGAAACATTTGAGTTATAGGTTCAATGATCTAAATAAATCTGTGCTCTTCGGTGGATAAATGGATTAAAGGTGTCAAATTTTGTTTTGCTCCTCATCCCCACTTTCAAAGCAAAAGAATAAGAGTATTTATCCGTGCATAACTAAAAATTCCCTTTCTTCAAGCAACGAGGCTTATAGAGCCATTACAATGGGAACTTCCACCTGCTCGCAGCTTGGGGCCAGCCAGACCTGTCAGTAACTGGCAGCAGGGGAGTGCCCTGCCCCCTGATGTATCCTCCAGTTGAGAAAGTTTCTACAATTAATATAATTCAAATACACTTTCTTAAGTTGCAGATTTTGTAAAATATACTTTGAGGAAAACCACAAAAAATTCTCCTACTGCAGAACATGGTAAATTCCACCAAATGGCAACTAACCCTAATCTTTGGATGCCAGTTTTCATCTCTATTCTGCAAAATCCACTGGTCTCGAGGGTGGGCCAGATCTGTGGACATTATTACCTGAAAAAAGGCAATTTTCAGATAAGCATAGATAAGTTTTCCTATTCTTTGAGCCATTAAAATTATTTTTTTTGTGCCAATGTGCCTCAAGAGTGGGAAGCAAAATCATCCTTTAAATATGGTTACCACCTATGGAAAAACTCTGCCAAAAGGGGGAAAAAATTATGTTGGCTAAGACTGGATGACCAATTTTCAGAATTTGGTGAACAAATGGCCATCTAGCAGATCTCAGTACTGGAGAAACTACTACTCTGCCCTGAGATTGTCAATGTGCTCCTAAAGATTGGACTTCAATGCTGAACAGAAGGAATATTTCTTGCATTTACTTAGGGAATAAATGGTATGATAGTTGTGAGGACCACTTATCTGAATTAGAAGTACAATATGGAGCCTCATTAGAGAAAGCTCCCAACTTCAAATAAAATTTTAAAAAAACAGAATGAAAACTGTAGCCCTTGAAATGCCTATTCCAATGGATAGAGAACATAACAGCCCCTGCAGGGGTTCAACCTAGGTAGTGCTGTAAAGAGCAGAATGAGGTTCCAAGGACATATTCTATTCCCTCGGGCTGGAAGAAGTTTGGTGACCAAGAAAGCATTCGATGTTGGCGTTTATATAAAAAACTTTTTTTTCTTGAACATGCTGAGAACTTTATACTATAAAGACTTGATCTTTTCGCTTGGACACTGTTATATACCCACAACCAAGCTTCCCTGGGCTATGGCCACTCTAGGATGTGTTTCACTGGCTTAACCAGCCAATAGAATAAGATCTATATGTTGATTTCTCTGTTGGATTCTATGAAAGCAATCACTACTTCATGCAAGTATCCATTGTAAACCTTCCTGCTCCTGGGTGGAAGACTGGTTTTGCAATAGCCACGCTCTGTAAGACAGAGGCATCTGAAGCTCCAGGACCAAGCTATTCAAGCCTGAGTATCATAATCTCTACATCCAAAAAGGTATATGCCGTATCTCATTCCCATGTTTTGTATTGTCCTGTGGAGCAGTGGAAAAGATTAGAAGATGTAGCAGGAACTTTGCCCAGCTTTGCAAGATGCCATTCGCTGCCTAATATCCTGAGCCCTGACACACAGAAAGGCCACAGGGCACTTTATTTTCTGTTTCTAGTTGCAAAGAAGTTGATCACCAGCCCACCAAATTACTTATGATGAGTGATGATATTTCTGGGTGCAGAAGCCACTCTGTTAATCCAACATGTGCCATGTAGATCTTGATGTTGTTTGTCTCCCACTTGCACAATGACTAGGGCAGAGGCAGCTGGACTGGTACTCTTCACTGGACTGGGGTCAAAGGCAGGAGTCAAGACTAGTTACCAAGCTGAGGCAGGAGATGAATACCAACGTCAAGCCAAGCCAGGATCAATGGCAGGAGTCAGGAGTGAGATGGGGTGAAGACGAGATCTGTAGCAAGCCAGAGTCTTCATTCCTGCTTGGACAACTCTGCAGGACAATGTCCTAATTTAAATAGTTGATGTGGACTAATCAGGGGGCTGCAGGATTCTGTCTCTCTGGCCTCTTCAGATAGTATTTCCTGTGGTGCCTAATACTCTAAGAAATGGTTGGATGCTGCTTCCTTGGTGGCCCAGGACCCTGAAACCCTGAATATAGACTTGCAGATCCATACACATTGTTGGGCAATGCACAACTTTGCTCCACCCAAGGCAGGAGAATCACTCTGGGATGGAGCTGATAATGTTCTTCCTACTTATTATGAAAATCCCATCAGACACACTAACTGCTACAACCACAACAGGTCTGTTATCCATGGAAGTAGGGTAACCAGATGTCCTGATTTTATAGGGAAGTCCCAATATTCAGGGCTTTTTCTTATATAGGTGCCTATTACCCCCCAATCCCTGTTCTGATTTTTCACACTTGGTACCTGGTCACCCTACATGGAAAATACAAATGCTGTGAGATCCAATGAATCACTGTGTTTTGGTGGATGTTGTAATCTGTTTCTGGTACACATTCCCTGACCTGAACTGTAAAGATCATTTTTTAAAAAATCTGATTCTCTGCAATCACCTCTCTCAGATTCCAAAGTCAGGAGGGACCATTGTGGTTATCTAGTCTGACCTCCTGCAAAGCACAGGCCCTGAAAAAATTCCTAGAGTATAACTTTTATCCAATCTTGAATTAAAAATTGCCATTGGTGGAGAATCCCCTGTGACACAGGATAAGTCGTTACAATGGCTAATTATCCTCACTGTTAAAAAAGTAAATCTTGTTTCCAGTCCAAAATTGTCTAGCTTTAACTTCCAGCCATCACATCATGTCATACCTTTCATGGTTAGACTGAAGAGCCCATTATTCAATATTTTCTCCCTATGTAGATACTGATAGACATGAACCACCTCACCCCTTAAACAAAATAGATGGAACAAAAAGAAGGTTAACTGAGTCTTTCACAACAAGCCACGTTTTCTAATCTTTTAACTATTCTTGTGGCTCCTCTCTGAACCTTCTCCAATTTATCAACACCCTTCTTGAACTGTGGGCACCAGAACTGGGAACAGTATTCCAGCAACAGTCACATCAGTGCCAAACACAGAGATAAAATAACCTCCCTACTCCTACTTGAGATTCCCCTGTTTATGCATCCTAGGATTATATTAGCCCTTTTGGCCCCACTGTTGCACTGGGAGCTCAGGTTCAGTTGCCTATGCACTACCATCTGCAAATCTTTTTCAGACTCACTGTTTCCCAGGATAGAATTCCCCCATTCTGTAAGTAGGGTCTACTTCCTTTGTAAATCTCTACATTTACAATATTAAAATGCATATTGTTTGCTTACACCCCACTTACCACGTACTTCAGATTGCTCTGAATCAGTGACTTGTCCTCTTCATTATTTACCATTGTCCCAATTTTTGAGTCATCTGTTAATTTTATTTGGGATAATCTTATGTTTTCTTCCAGACCTTGATAAAAAATAGTAAATAGCATAGGGCCAGGAACACATCCCTGCAGGACCCCACCAGAAACACACTGGCTCAATGACGATTCCCTGTTTACAATTATATTTTGAGACCTATCAGTTAGCCAGTTTTAAATCTATTTAAAGTCTGCCATGTTAATATTATATCATGCTACTTTTAAAATCAAAATGTTGTGCAGTATCCAAGTCAAATGCCTTAAAGAGGTCTAAATATATTATATCAACACTTAACTTTTATCAGCCAAACTGGTAATCTAATAACAAAAGGGAAATCAAGTTAGTTTGAGAGGATCTCTTTTCCAAAATCCCATATTGATTGGCATTAATTACTACCCCTTTATTCATCAGATTCCATATCAGCCACTCCACTATCTTGCCTGGGATCTAAGTCAGACTGACAGGTCTATAATTACCGGGTCACTCTGTTTACCCTTTTTAAATACTAGCACAAAATTAGCTGTTGTAGAAGCAGAGAATACAGAACTGGAGCTAGATCTCTGCCAACAGATGAAATAGAGCGAGATGTAGATGGTTTCTCTGGAATTACTGAATAGGTATCATATAAAATCTGGATCATTGAATCATGCCTATGTATGAGTTTAGAATTCCCAATAGGCTCCAATATGAACTGGATTTCCATCTCAGTGATACCACCTGTATTACACTATGGTCATCTTCATATTTGTGCACATTCTTCTGAGATAAAACCTTATATCAATAGTATTCATTCTCAACTCAGGCCTATAATTGACTTCCCAGGCATCATATGTCTGTGTCTGTCCTAAACCCAAGATATTCCAGGAAATATGTAACTTTGTGTGTTTGCTTCAGCTTTCTCTGTAGAGAACTGTGATCAGAAAAATTGTTCAGAAAGAGATAAGTAAATTTCCTTCTTCCCTAAGGCCACTATGTGTAGAGTATTTTAGATATATTGTAAATATTTGATTATCTAACGCTGATTTTGACCACTGGCCTTCCTGCCCTAAGGAGGAACAATTCTATTTGTGGTGAGGGGCACGCATGCATGCCTAGAGGAATCAGTATGTTTATGGCTTATTCTCTTCTGTATTGATCCACCATGCTGCACTCATCTCATGAGCCAGGGAACCAGGTGCTGAGGATCAGTTGCCCTGCTGCATTCCAGGGAGGTGAGCAGAGGAAACAGAGCTGATTTTATTATTCAGTTATTTATGGGAGCTTGTCCCCATAATCCTGCTTTAGATGGGGAAATGAAATTGGGTCCAGAGATTGTAAACCACTTGAAATATTTTCAGAGCCATCTCCCTGTCCTAAGAGAGGCTGAAACTATTTGTGTCCTTCTCCCAAATAGGCCCTGTCTGGGTCTCAAGTATGGATCTGGGATTCTGGGTCTCAAGTCCCCAGAATCACAACCCTCTGTTGCATGGGATCCACATGAGCCAGATAGGTCTTCTTCTTTCCTGGAGTTCCTAATCCTGGTATATCAGTAGAGGGCTGAGGGGCGATTACAGAGGTCACAGCAAGGGAAGAGAGCTGGACATGAAGGCTCCTTACTGCCATTTGCAGTGTTCATACTGTGCCCAGTGCCCTCCATCCACAACTCGTAGGGAAGTGGACGGGGAGAAGGTGGCTGTGCTCCATAGTGTGAAGCATGGCTGGGACCCAGGTGCAACCACATCTGGTGTGCTGCCATTTTGGCTTCACTCCCATTGTGGAGATTGTGGGGCTCCTTGCTCTGGAGTCTCTTCATTTCCAGTCCTGCCTGCCACCTTTCCTGCTGGGAGGGCTGCAACCATTGAGGAGGCAGAAAAAAACTGCAGGGAACTTCAGGAGGTGGGGTATTACCTTGCTACCAGCAAATGATGGATTTGGTTCTGCCCCCAAGCTGCAAGCAGTCTGTAATGCATCCGGAGGAGTTGGATTTGGGAGCTCTATTCCCAGTCTGTCCCAGGGGTTTTGCCCTGGCATCAGAATCTAAAATACAGAGAATGTTTGAATCTCACAAATCCCATTGGCTCTGCCCATCAAATCAATGGTTCCAAGAGCCATCTACCATTCCCCAAAAGGGAGAATAAGCAGAACTCTGTGAGCCATGTCCCTATAAGAGATCCACACATGGACAGATTCATTCTAATAGTTCATGGGTAAAATCCTGGCTCTGCTGAACTCAGTGGCAACACTGCAAGTGGCTTCAATGGGGTCTGGATTTCACCCCAGCAGTCCGAGAGACCTGCACTGTGCCCTTTGGCTTAACTAGAAGTTACATATGCTTATGATAGAATCATAGAACTAGAAGGGACCTCAAGAAGTCATGTAGTTCAGTCCCCTGCACTCAAGGCAGGATTAAATATTATCTAGACTATCCCTGACAGGTATTTGTGCACCATGCTCTTAAAAATCCCCCTCCCTAAGCAATTTATTCCAGTGCTTAACCACTCCGACAGTTAGGAAGTTTTTCCTAATGTCCAACCTAAACCTCCCTTGCTGCAATTTAAGCCCATTGCTTCTTGTCCTATCCTCAGAGGTTAAGAAAAACAATTGTTCTCCCTCCTCCTTGTAACAACCTTTTATTAGTTGAAAACTGTTATCATGTCCCCTCTCAGTCTTCTCTTCTCCAGACTAAACAAATCCAGTTTTTTTTCAATCTTCCTTCACAGGTCATGTTTTCTAGATATTTAATCATTCTTGTTGCTCTTCTCTGGACTCTCTCCAATTTGTCCACATCTTTTCTGAAATGTGGTGCCCAGAATGGAACACAATACTCCATTTGAGGCCTAATCAGCGCGGTCTAGAATGGAAGAATTACTTCTCATGTCTTGCTTACAACACTCCTGCTAACACATCCCAGAATGATGTTTCCTTTTTTTGCAACAGTGTTACACTGTTGACTCATACTTAGATTGCAATCCACTATGACCCCCAAATCCCGTTCCACAGTACTCCTTCCTAGGCAGTTATTTCCAATTTTGTATGTGTGCAACTGAATGTTTCTTCCTAAATTGAATACTTTGTATTTGTCCTTATTGAATTTCATCCTGTTTACTTCAGACCATTTCTCCAGTTTGTCCAGATCATTTTGAATTTTAATCCTATCCTCCAAAGCACTTGCAACCCTTTCCAGCTTGTTATCATCTGCAAACTTTATAAGTATACTCTCTATGCCATTATCTAAATCATGGATGAAGCTATTGAACAGAACCAGACACAGAACTGATCCCTGTGGGCAGGGCCGGCGCTACCATTTAGGCGACCTAGGCAATGGCCTAGGGAGCCAGAATTTTTGTGGGGCGCTATTTTGCCGGAGGGGGGTGGCATGCGGGTCCGGTGGACCTACCGCAGTCACGTTGGCAGATGGCCCGCTGCTGGAAAGGCTCCGGTGGAGCTGCCGCAGTCATTTCAGTGGACGGTGTGCTGGTCTAAAGGCTCCGGCGGACCTACTGCCGTCATGCCTGGGGCAGGTCCACCAGAGCCTTTAGACCAGTGGGCCGCCCGCCAGCATCACTGCAGCAGCTCCACCGCAGCCTTTAGACCAGCGCACCGTCCGCTGGCATGACTATGGTAGGTCCACTGGACCCGCGGGGGCAGCAAAATGGCCGTCCGCCTAGGGCATCAGAAACCCTGGCGCCGCTCCTGCCTGTGGGATCCACTTGTTATTCCCTTCCAGCATGACTGTCACCCACTGATTACTACTCTCTGGGAACGATTTTCCAACCACCTTATAGAAGCTCCATGTAGGTTGCATTTCCCTAGTTTGTTTAGAGAAGGTCATGCGAGACAGTATTAAAAGCCTTACTAAAATCAAGATATTCCATATCTACTGCTTCCCCCCATCCACAAGGCTTGTTAGCTTTCTTTGCCAGGGTATCAGGTTGGTCTGACATGATTTGTTCTTGACAAATCCATGCTGACTGTTATTTATCACCTTAGTATCTTCTAGGTGTTTGCAAATTGATTGCTTAATTATTTGCTCCATTATCTTTCTGGATACAGAAGTTAAGCTGACTGGTCTGTAATTCACTGGGTTGTCCTTATTTCCCTTTCTATAGATGGGCACTATATTTGCTCTTTTCCAGTCTTCTGGAATGTCTCCCATCTTCCATGACTTTTCAAAGATAATTGCTAATGGTTCAGATACCACCTCAGTCAGTTCCTTGAATATTCTAGGATGCATTTCATCAGGTACTGCTGATTTGAAAACATCTACCTTGTCTAAGTAATTTTTGACTTGTTCTTTCCCTATTTTAGACTCTGATCCTACATCATTTTCAATGGCATTCACTATGTTAGACATCCAATTACCACCAACCTTCTTGGTGAAAACCGAAAAAAGACGTCATTAAACACTTCTGCCATGTCCACATTTTCTGTTATTGGCTTTTCCCTCTCATTGAGTAATAGGCCTATTCTATTCTTGATTGTCTTCTTGCTTCTAACGTATTTGTAGAATGTGTGTTTCGTTCCCTTTTATGTCCCTAGCTAGTTTGATCTCTTCTGTGCCTTAACTTTTCTAATTTTGTCCCTACATATTTGTGTTATTTGTTTATATTCACCCTTTATAATTAGACAGTTTCCACTTTTTATAGGACTCTTTTTTAGAATTTTAGATCATTGAAGCTCTCCTGGTTAAGCCAGGTGGTCTCTTGCCATACTTCCTATCTTTCCTACTCAGTAGGATAGTTTGCTCGTGTTCTCAATAATGTCTCTTTGAAAAACTGTCAACTGTCTTCAATTGTTTTTCCCCTTAGACTTGATCATCCAGCAGGAGGGCTTTCCGAGTAGATTCTAAAAATATGATGGTTAATGTCCTTGCAGAATTTCATTGGTGTTTGCCTTTAGACACACAAGAGTAGACGGCAAGACATTTCTGCACGGAATCATGCTGCAGAGCAATCTTCTACTGCTCAATAATATTCATGGTAATATTTCTAGAAATAAAGAAGCTGGAGCTAGACAGAAGACTATTGAAGTAATGGAAAGCCTGGCACAACAAAAGGTACATAGAACAAGACGTGGATACAGGAATGATTATGGATATAGATACAGGAACATAAACCTTTAACTAAAATTGCATCAGCTCTCAAACAATGGCCTATGGAAATTTGGCTAGTCACATAAGGCCAGCTACTCACCTTCATACCCAGAAGCTTCTAAACGTCTCCAGGCTCTTCAAAATAAAGAACTCAGAAGCCCATAGAAGCAACTGGAAAGAAAATTTAACTGCCCCCCATCAGGAGCGACAAGGTGGGTGAGGTAATATATTTCAGTGGACCAACTTCAGTTGGTGAAAGACAAGCTTTTGAGCCATATATAATTGGGGAAACATAAGGACAATGTAAAATCTATGGTTCTTACCTGTCAAAACTCGGATTTCTGCTTCATTTCCAGTTCTGGTACTAGCAGGATTTTTTGCAAGGCATCTATAGATCCCACTGTCTCCTGCTTGGATTCTGCTAATCTGTAAAGCTCCAGAGGGCAAGACAGCCACTCGGGTGTCACTGGGGCTCAGGATCAAGTCCTCCAGGTTTTTTTGCCAGTGTACCATCGGCATAGGCTCTCCAACTACTTCACACTTTAACAAAACTGTGTCTCCCGCAAAAGCTGTGACAGATTCTGTCTGGGAAAGAAACCTCAATGGTCCTGCAAGCACAAGGAAAAGAAGCAATTATATAGTCACTGAAAATATAAATTGCATGCTGTGTCTGTGTTGATCTGGATTTGGTTAATAATCCAATCTGAAGAATAAGTGATGTTCAGACAAGTACTTTGAGGCTTCTGTGATTGCTGAATGACTATCAGTATGCCACTAATGAGTGTAATTTAAAGAAGAAAATAATAGATGTGTTATTGACATAAGAGAGTATCAAATAGCAACCCATTACTTACAAATTACTTCAGGAATAACTTTATCAAAGTACAAACACAGTGTTATGCAATACACACTATTCAGAACAGGATGGAATTCAAAGAAAGATGTACTGCAATTAAGTAGGATTAAGAAACTTTTTGTTATTTTCACATCTTTCCACCTAATGGAATCTTTCTTCCATGCTGCACTTCAAACTGTATGACTGACATGTCCTCTGAAAGGATACTATTCATTGTATTGAAACAAGCAAAGTCTATGTCCATGTTATTGCAGGTGGAGGTAGCAACTCCTGTCACTTTTCATTATAAAGGACTCTTTCAATCTATTTTTTGAGAGGCTCCAACACAGCTGTTGTTTGCAAAATTCAATAGGATCCAAGCCTTTGAGCTAGACGTGGGTCTTTTACTTGTACCGTCATTCCATTCAGTTTTGGCTGAGATATAGACTGTTAAAAAAATCACTATTTCCCCAAGGAATGCAAATGAAAGATGTAAGTATCTTTCAAAGCAACAGTGGCAGCAGCACTGGTTTATGATTTATGGTTGCCAATGAAACAGTAATTCTGCCCCCTCGCACATCTGAGCATGATAATGTTTTTAAAGATACAAACAAACCATTCCCACCCACCCCATGTACACTTGGATACCAAAACTAAAAAGCCAGATCTGTGCAATGTCAAGTAGGTAGAAGCTGCAAGAATTGGACCTGGCCTGAGTGAGTCAAAGATAATGTCCAGATTATAGGCCTCTATGGTGATGTTATCAGTGGTAACAGAACACTAAGGGAGAAGGGGAGAGGAAATGCTCAGTTGCCAAATGATGACCAGATGTCATCAGAGAAACGGGTTGAAGTTAGGGTTTAGATAAAGGGAGACAGGTCTTTAGCAGAGAGATAGATCTGTGAACCATTAGTATAAAGATGGTATTTGAAATCACCCTTATGGATAAGATCATTTAGAAATAGGAGATAGAGAGAGAAGAGCAAGTGGACAAGCATAGAGCTTTTTGGAGAGGCCTATCGACAAAGGGAGAGAGTGAAGAAAAGAACCCATCAAAAGTGATTTTGAAAGCAAATTAGAGGAGTAGAAAGAGACCAGTAAGAGGCAAAAGCCTCCAAAGTCAACAGAGTGCAATATTTCAAAAAGTAGAGGAGTGGTCGGTGGTGTCAGAGGCCATCAAGAGTTCGAGAAGAAAGAAAATATGGGCTCTGGCATTTTTGCCAGTAAAAAGTCAGTCAAAATTTCACTGAGTGGGTAGGGCAGAAACTAGTATAGTCTAATAAATGTATTGTTAGAGTGGGATTCAGGAAACCTGGGTTCAATTCCTGGCTCAACCACATTTCCTGTGTGATTGGGGTCAAGTCACGTAATCTACCTGTTGTCTCAGCTCACCACCTGAGATACTTCACACAAGGGGGGAGGGTTGGGGTATGAGGATAAAATCCATTAACAATTGTAAGGTGCTCAGACACTATGGTAGCAAGAACTATATATTATTATTATTATTATTTATATTTTCATAGTGCCTAGGAACCCCAGTCATGGTCTAGGATCCTGCTGTTCTAGGTACTGTACAAACACACATATAATGTAGACACATTTAGCTAAACAGTCAAGGATGCAGTTGAAGGAGAGGAACTCACAGGTGAACAACCATCAGCTGCACCCTTCTATAACCTACAGAAAGAGCAAAAATGCTACATTTCAAATGAAGCTGTTGGCACAGACACAGGATGTAACAGCTTTTCACATGAAGCAAAGCTGATGTAAACTCAAAAGACAGAAGCATTGAATGCTTTTTATTTTAGCTTTGCTTTACATAAATAATTAAAAAGTTAAAAGCAACATGCGTGTGAATGGAAAGCTGTTAAAAGCCACCACTATATTCATATCAGCAGAAAAGAAGGTTCACGAAAGTTTAAGGGAACAAAACAAACAAAAAAACCTGTCTGTCAAGATAGCATACGAACAAGGCTTTTGCCACAAACACCTGGTTGTCCTCAAGAGTCCATGCAGCAATCCCAAAAATCTCCATTTTAGGCAAATAAAATAAATAAAAGAACTATGGGACCAAGGCTGATTCTCACAATCACTTAGATCTGGCCACCCTAGGTAGTGACTCCAGAACTCCTTTAGAATTTTAGGTATAGTACAAACCACCATCAACCTCCATATGTCACAGATTTTATTTAGGAAAGGGGGAATATGCTTCACTTTACCTGGAACCCTAATGGCACATGCACCTTTCCCGAGACACCACACAAACCCCTTCATGGGTTCTGTGGGGGAGTCCAGACCCACAAGTTTGGGTGGGGTTAGAAAGAGCAGAGGGTTGGAGGTCTTCCTTCCAAGCCCATATGCAAAGCAGTGCAAGTGACTGCAGACTTTCCACCCTTGCTATGGAAAAAGCCCTTCTAAACAAGGGTGTACAGGGGACAGTGGTGATGGTGGTGGCTGAGAGAGAGATGCCTATTTCAGTGGTGAATTTGGCTCTACTGTATATAACACACATATTGTTACAACATATGGAAAAGATGGAGAAAGACACTGCAGTTAGGTTTTTCAAGAGCGCCTGAGTTACTTAAAAGCACAAGACTTTGTGACCCCCAATGGGACTTGTGCTCCTGAGCTACATAGGTGGTTTTGAAATTCTACCCTGTACATGGCTACAGACTGGTGGAGTGTGGTATAAGGATTTTGTCAGTCAGAGATTGGATGGCCATGCTACGTATGCGAGGCTAAGTCACAAGTTATGCACTCAACCCAAAGCACCACCACTCAACACGGCCATATGTTCTATATATGCCACATCTGTTACAGAAAAGACATTTTAGGCATGTTTTAGAGAGTTTAAAAACATGATTGGGACTTTGCATTTTTTCTCCATCTGTAAGGTCAGGTACCTTCATTCTCAATCCAAGCATTCAGAACACAGAAAGCAGGGCTGCCCAGAGGATTCAGGGGGACTGGGGTCTTCGGCGGTGGGTTCCGGAGCGGAAGGACCGCCCCCATCACCGAATTGCCACACAAGACCTGGAGCGGAAGAACCTCCAGGGGCCCAGACCCCGCGAGAGATTTCCTGGGCCCCTGGAGCAAGTGAAGGACCCCAGTGATTGCCCCACTTGCCTCCGCCCTCTGGGCGGCCCTGACAGAGAGAGCCAAAAAAAAAAGTTTAAAAATAATCTACTGTAGGCTTTCTGTATATATATAAATGTCATTGTTTTACTTTCTGATCTCCTGGGTACAGCTCTAGAAGCATGTACTGTTCCATTGGAAAACAGGGAGCTTCTCTTTTCCAGTGGTTATGTACAATGCTCCTCTTTATAGCTCTCCAGGATCCCACTCTAGCAGATCCCAGGGCTGTCACTATATATTGCCTGGCAAAGGCCTCAAGCCTGTATAGTTTTTATGGTGAAATTCCACAACATTTTTAGGCTTTTTTTTTCCTTTGAAGCTGCTCAAAAGCCTGGAATGTTGTAAGCTTTTTTCAGGGAAGAGGACTAATGAGTAGATACGGAGACAGTCAAAACATTTCTCACACAGTCAGCAATTTATCACAGTGTTTTCCCCACCACACCTAAAGTATTGTAAATATTAGTAGACCAAGACACAATCCTCATTACAGTATTGACATCTGGTTCAGTTGGTTTAGTCTAACAGTCTGACATTGAGTCCCTTGCATAGCTATACTAGTTTTAAGATAACTAAAAAAATAAACCACTTCACAGTTCAGGTTCATGCCATCCATGGCTTTTCACACACTGGGCTGGCTGCCTTTCACCCACTGTCTCAGGACATTACAGCCAGATCTGCTTTTAAATTCTAATCTGAAAATGGCACACAAGTCTGATTTGCCCTGCAGCCTGGTTGGCAGCCTATCAGGATCCCCATCCTTCCCTACAGAAGGTCTAATTATTAAGTAATTAAAATTCATTTAATAAAATGGCTTATCATTTGGGGGACAGACCTTGGGGTCTGGAGCATGATTAGCTATTAAATATTCAGCAATTTAGTAACACTCAGTAAAATCCCCTGAATGAGAGCTGCTTCAAGTGTTTTGTTTGTTTCAAATTAATGTCTGCAAGGTTACATAACATCAAGGCAAGATCTTTTTTCCCGACTTTCAATGCACACAATAGCTGAAGGGCAGAGAACTAAGTTAATGAAAAGGAGCTATATGCTTCTGTTAGGTTCAGGCAGCACCAAAGAAAGAGCAGCAGTGAGTCTGGAAAAGAAAATCTTCCATAAATCTCTTCCTAATTAGCTCTCCCTTATTTATTTTTTTCATCGTATTTTTTTAATCTTTCCTTTCCCATATTTTTATTCTACTTCATCTTCATTAGAAAAACTCTCCACATTAGTCAGGGGCAGCGCTACGTATTTTGCCACCCCAAGCAAGGCGGTCAGGTGGCTTTTGGCAGCATGCCTGAGGAAGGTCCACTGTTCCCGCGCCTTTGGCCTACCCGCCGCCAAATTGCCACCGAAGCCGCGGGACCGACGGACCTCCCGCAGGCATGATGCCAAAGGCTGCCTGACTGCTGCCCTCATGGCGACCAGCAAGCCGCCTCTCGCAGCTTGCCGCCGCAGTCACATGCTTGGTGCACTGGTGCATGGAGCCGCCCCTGAAACATTAGCTGAGCCAGGGAGTCAACAGCAAAGAAAGGATGGGAAAAGTATCAGCATGTATTCAGGTTTCAGAGTGATAACCGTGTTACTCTGTATCAGCAAAAAGAACGAGGAGTACTTGTGGCACCTTGGAGACTAACAAATTTATTTGGGCATAAGCTTTCATGGGCTAAAACTCACTTCATCAGATGCATGCAGTGGAAAATACAGTATGAAGATTACACACACACACACACACACACACAGAGGACATGAAAAATGGGTGTTGCCATACCAACTATAATGAGAGTAATCAACTAAGGTGGGCTATTATCAGCAGGAGAAAAAAACCTTTTGTAGTTATAATCAGGATGGCCCAAGAAGGTGTGAGTAATAGTAGGGGAAAAATAGCATTGGGAAATAGTTTTACTTTGTGTAAGGACCCATCATGTATTCAGTATTTGTGGCTTGCAGCCATACTTGTTTGGGCTATAATACTATATAAATCTCACACACTAAGCTTGCTCATGATTGAACAGTACTTGTACAAGCACCTTAAAGGATCACTCATGATAAGTCTTGAATTGGTGATGTCTGCACGTGGAACTTTTCCTACTGAGATTGTGCTGAATCAGGATAGCAGAGTAGTGTTTGGTGGCACTGCATTGCTGGAGATGCTGTCTTTTTAGAAGAGATGTAAAAATGAGGTTTTAATCACTATGGTCATCACAGAACCAATGACACGGTCCCTCCTCCATCAATAGTGGGTGTTTTTGGCTCAGACACTAAAGGTAAGGACCTAATTCCCCTAGGGCAATTTCTTTCTATCCAACTAAAATACCTTCTCATTTCTGCAGTTTCAAAGGGCTACAGCAGGGGTAGGCAACCTATGGCACAGGTGCCGAAGGCAGCACGCGAGCTGATTTCCAGTGGCACTCACACTGCCCAGGTCCTGGCCACCAGTCCAAGGGGTTCTGCATTTTAATTTAATTTTAAATGAAGCTTCTTAAACATTTTTAAAACCTTATTTACTTTAAATACAACAATAGTTTTGCTATATATTATAGACATAGAAAGAGACCTTCTAAACATGTTAAAATGTATTACTGGCACACAAAACCTTAAATTAGCGTGAATAAATAGTGGCAGAGCTCTAACCTTGCCCCCACGGGTCCTGTGCTTCCAGGCGGTTTATGCTAGCCTCAGTGGCTCACTGTGACCCTCCATGTAGCCCTTCAATCTCTAGGACCAGGGTTACAGTCTACTGAGCCCTTTTCGTCATAGGCCAGCAAGGAGGTTGGTGAGAGAACTCCCACAGTCTCTGTTGTCCCTGGGGGCTTATTTCAGAACAGTTTAGCCTCTTGTCCTGACAGGGGCCTGACTTCCCCTCCCAGGAGATGTTCCTGTAGTGGTGGACTGGGGGGAACTCGGACCCACCCTCTACTCCAGGTTCCAGCCCAGGGACCCTAATGGTAGCAGCTGTTGGCAGTCGACCTTTCACTGGCAGAGTTGCTACATTTCCCTGGGCCACTTCCCCACAGCTCTCCTGCTTCTCCCTTCTTCAACTTTACCGTAGGGTTCCCTTAACAATGGTTTGAGGGTGTCCTCATTAACCAGCCCTTCAGCAGCACTTCCTCTCCTCTGGCTCCCTAGCTCTCCTCTGCCTGACTGGAGTAAGCCCTTTTTATAGTATCAATGGGCCTTAATTAGAGTTAGGTGGTCAAATTAGCTTAATGGCCTCACCTGACTCTTTGCAGGTTAACTGGAGTCAGGCATTCTCATTAGTCTGGAGCAGCCCCTGCTCTGGTCAGTCAGGGAACAGAAAACTGTTAATCCAGTGGCCAGTGTATCTGCCTTCTGCTATTCTGCTGTACCCAACTGGCCTGGGTCTATCACAAAATGAAGACTCAGCACACCACCTCTGAAAGGTTGCCAATCCCTGAGCTACAGGATTCCTTTTTCCTTCCTCTCCTAAAGGGTTTTTAAGTTTTGCTGTGCACCATTAAATAACCAACGTGTTCCTTGCAAAAAGTTGCTGCATTTTAGTGGTTGGTGAAGAGAAGGGTGCCCTAAGTGCGTTGGTGGAATTCTAGCTTGGGGTGAATGAATGAAAACATTTGCTAGAGTGGCACTTCAGTTTGCTAAGGCAGTATACAGAAGAAATGTTAGAACAGAACATGCATTTTAGTATATGGTTAAATAAAGGTATTTTTGTGCGAGGGTTAATTTGTAATAATATCATCTAATGGTTTCTTGTTACAAATCCCATCTTGGGAAATTGGAGGCAGTAAACCACAGCAGAGGTAATAACATTGATGAAAAGCTTCTGGTAAAGCTATATAATTTAGATTTCTGATTTAGAAGAACCTACTGGGAGAAAATTGAAGTTAATGATATATATTTAAAAATACTTTTATAATGGAAAGCCAACCAGAGGAGATGCCTCAACCTCTACAATAGAGCTATTCTGAGTCCCTTTTGTCAACCTAATGAGAAAGATTCACCAAGCTTTTAAGTTGTTCAACATAATGCATCTTAATAGGATATTTTATGCATATGCAATTACACCTAAAATTTAAACACTTATAGTTTTCAAAAGAGAAAACTTGACCAGACAGTGACAAAGAGCAATGGATGGGAAAAACTGCAGAGGCTGGGAAGTGAAGATACATCTACACTGCAGGTTAAGGTGTAATTGTAGCACAGATGGGCACACCCATGAACCCTGGGTACGTACTTGGGTTGCTTGTCCATACTGAAACCCATGCCATCATGTCTTCACTTTTATTGTTAAACATGCTAACTAGATTAAAAATAGTGCAGATGTGCCTACCCCTGCTACAATTATACCTTAATTTGTGATGCAAATGTACCCTGAATATCTCAGGAGTGGAGCTGGCCAGGAGACAGGGCTAGGAGAAACAAAGGAAGCTGGTGAAACACTCATCTCTGCTCTGTTTAAAACTACACTCATAGGGGAGGAAAAGTTTAACCAATGCTCAAGCTTTTGCTTAATGACATTCAAAGCCTTTCATTCTGACAAGTTCCTGATGTTTCAAGTAATATGTTTTGAAAGCCCCCTGGAGCAGCCCTTAAAGCTTTCTAAACCAGGTGTTCAAATGTAAAGCAGAGGAGATACAATTCTTCAACTAATTCCACAACCTCACTTCCCAGCTAGCCCCTTTTCTGTCATATTCTATTCAGGTCCTTATATCACCCTCATCACATGCTATTCAGGGGATCAGGGAGTATAGTTCCATCTTCTCAGCTAGGCTAGCCCTAAGTCCTCACTCATATTTATAAAACCAAACCAAAATAAACACTCTACATTAATAAAGTGTGTGTGGAATTTCCTAGAGTTAAGATTGGTTAAGTATTAGCACTAAAACACATGGAAATCACAAGTTAAGGTATTTTTTTACACCCAACACAATTCTTCAGTCTCAAGTCTTTGCATCTACACCATTGGTTCTCAAACTTTTGTACTAGTAACCCCTTTCACATAGCAAGCCTCCAATTGCCACCCCCTTTATGAACTAAAAACACTTGGCTATATATTTAACACCATTATAAATGCTGGAAGTGAAGCAGGGTTTGGGCTAGATGCTGGCAGCTCACAACACCCCCCCATGTAATAACCTTGCAGTCCCCTGAGGGCTCCCGACCCCAAGTTTGAGAACCCCTGATCTACACCAACAGACTGACACCCTCTCCAACACATCAGAACATAAGAACGGCCATACTGGGTCAGACCAGAGGTCCATCTAACCCAGTATCTGTCTACTGACAGTGGCCAATGCTAGGTGTTCCAGAGGGAGTGAACCTAACAGGTAATGATCAAGTGATCTCTCTCCTGCCATCCATCTCCACTCTCTGACAAACAGAGGCTAGGGACACCATTCCTTACTTATCCTGGCTAATAGCCATTAATAGACTTAACCGCCATGAATTTATCCTGTTATCTTTTAAATGCTGTTATAGTCCTAGCCTTCACAACCTTCTCAGGCAAGGAGTTCCACAGATTGACTGTGTGCTGTGTGAAGAAGAACTTGCCTTTACTTGTTTTAAAACTTCTGCCCATTAATTTCATTTGGTGGCCCCTAGTTCTTGTATTATGGGAATAAGTAAATAATTTGTCCTTATCTATTTTCTTCACATCACTTATGATTTTATATACCTCTATCATATCCCTCCTTAGTCTCCTCTTTTCCAAGCTGAAAAGTCCTAGCCTCTTTAATCTTTCCTTATATGGGACCTGTTCCAAACCCCTAATCATTTTAGTTGCCCTTCTCTGAACCTTTTCTAGTGCCAATATATCTTTTTTGAGATGAGGAGACCACATCTGTACGCAGTATTCAAGATGTGGGCATACCATGGATTTATATAAGGGCAATAATATAATCTCCATCTTATTTTCTATCCTTTTTTAATGATTCTTAACATCACATTTGCTTTTTTGACCGCCTCTGCACATTGCGTGGACGTCTTCAGAGAACTATCCATGATGACTTCAAGACCTTTTTCCTGATTTATTGTAGCTAAATTAGCCCCCATCATATTGTATATATAGTTGGGGCTATTTTTTCCAATGTGCATTACTTTACATTTATCCACATTAAATTTCATTTGCCATTTTGTTGCCCAATCACTTAGTTTTGTGAGATCTTTTTGAAGTTCTTCACAATCTGCTGTGCTCATAACTCTCTTGAGTAGTTTAGTACCATCTGCAAACTTTGCCATCTCACTGTTTACCCCTTTCTCCAGATCATTTATGAATAAAATGAACAGGATTGGTTCTAGGACTGAACCTTGGGGAACACCACTAGTTACCCCTCTCCATTCTGAAAATTTACCATTTATTCCTACTCTTTGTTCCCTGTCTTTTAACCAGTTCTTAATTCATGAAAGAACCTTCCCTTTTATCTCATGACAACTTAATTTACATAAGAGCCTTTGGTGAGGGACCTTGTCAAAGACTTTCTGGAAATCTAAATACACTATGTCCACTGGATCCCCCTTGTCCACGTGTTTGTTGACCCCTTCAAAGAACTCTAATAGATTAGTAAGACACGATTTCCCTTTACAGAAACCATGTTGACTTTTGCCAACAATTTATGTTCTTCTATGTGTCTGACAATTTTATTCTTGTTTCAACTAATTTGCCTGGTACTGATGTTAGACTTACCGGTCTGTAATTGCTCGGATCACCTCTAGAGCCCTTTTTAAATATTGGTGTTACATTAGCTATCTTCCAGTCATTGGGTGCAGAAGCTGATTTAAAGGACAGGTTACAAACCATAGTTAATAGTTCTGCAACTTCACATTTGAGTTCTTTCAGAACTCTTGGGTGAATGTCATCTGGTCTCGGTGACTTGTTATGTTAAGTTTATCAATTAATTCCAAAACCTCCTCTAGTGACACTTCAATCTGTGACAGTTCCTCAGATTTGTCATCTACAAAAGCTGACTCAGGTTTGGGAATCTCTCTAACATCCTCAGCCATGAAGACTGAAGCAAAGAACCCATTTAGTCTCTCCACAATGACTTTATCATCTTTAAGTGCTCCTTTTGTAATTCGATCATCCAGGGACCCCACTGGTTGTTTAGTGGGCTTCCTGCTTCTGATGTCCTTAAAAAACATTTTGTTATTACCTTTTGAGTTTTTGGCTAGCCATTCTTCAAACTCCTTTTTGGCTTTTCTTATTACATTTTTGCACTTCATTTGGCAGGGTTTAGGCTCCTTTCTATTTACCTAACTAGGATTTGACTCCCACTTTTTAAAAGATGCCTTTTTATCACTCACTGCTTATTTTAGATGGTTGTTAAGCCACGGTGGCTCTTTTTTATATCTTTTACTGTGTTTCTTAATTTGGGGTATACATTGAAGTTGGGCCTCTATTATCGTGTCTTTAAAAAGCGTCCATGCAGCATGCAGGGATTTCACTTTAGTCACTGTACCTTTTAGTTTCTGTTTAACTAACCCCCTCATTTTTGCATAGTTCCCCTTTTTGAAATTAAATGTCATAGTGTTGGGCTGTTGAGATGTTCTTCCTACCACAGGGATGTTAAATGTTATTATATTATGGTATCTATTTCCAAGCTGTCCTGTTATAGTTACCTCTTGGGCCAGTTCCTGCGCTCCATTCAGGACTAAATCGAGAGTTAACCCTCCCCTTGTGGTTTCCCATAACAGCTGCTCCAAGAACCAGTCATTTAAAGTATCGAGAAATTTTGTCTCTGCATTTTGTCCTGAGGTGACATGTTCCCAGTCAATATGGGGATAATTGAAATCCCCCACTATTATTGAGTTCTTACTTTTGATAGTCTCTCTAATTTCCCTTAGCATTTCATCATCACTATCACTGTCCTGGTCAGGTGGTGTTGCGTGGAACAACATATAAGCAAGCTTAGCTCTAATTTAACAGCATTGTTGGCAAGGGAGCCACAACTTAAGCACGAAGATAAATCAATAGAAGCATCAAAGCCAATAGAATACCATGGCCAACTAGCCCGATACATGCCTAGCAAGGCTGCAGATGCTTGCTGTACAGCAGGCTGACTTATAGGATCAAATTTTGAAAGTGATCATAAAAGCAGCCTCAATGTTTACATGCGCAATCAAATGTATGTGCCAACTACTGATTTGTGGGCAAAGTCAAGTAATCAGATTTCTAAATCTAGTATTTGCCTTCACAATTCATTGGACCCAAAACTGTGCTTGAAAAAATGAAAACCATTAAAAATTATGCTCAGCTAAAATGAAAAATTACAGCTGATGAAAACTGCAGAGATACTCAGAGGGAGGAGGAGAATGCTTGTACAGAAGCTCCTAAAAGCATTATGATTCACCAATCCTTTTTCTCCCCTGTGCTGTATCTGTGCAGCTCACATAAAAATTATTTCCTAGGGATGAATTAACTCAGTCTTAGTCCTTATTTTCAAGGCATTCAATGGCCTGGGCCCAATATATCTAAAAGATCACCTAAAACACTATGGCAAGGGCTGTGATCAACGGCTTTTCTCCTATGGCACAATAGAACTCTACATCCTACATCTATGTAGGGGACAGCGTTTTCTCAGGGGATGGTCCCAGACTATGGCACAAACTCCCATAAGGACCATCACAAACCTCACTTCCTGCTATTCCAAATGCAAGGGACTCTTCTTTAATGAGCATTTTCTAACATAAAAACATAGCATTTTGTGCATAAAAGAAACAAAAAAATACTACATAGGTTGCACACACAATTCTCTCCCTGGGGATAGGATACGAGAGAGAACAAACTACACATGACAGTTATCAGCCATGCCATTTAATGTACTATGGAAGGCATCCAGATACTACAATGATGAGAGTGGTACAAGAACCTACATAGTATAGAATTGAAAAGCACTGTCCCCATAGATGGCCGCAGTAGATGAAATGAACCAACTGTTTTATGAGGCCCACTTTTAAATGCTTCTTTAGCTGAGACAATGTCAGCCATCCTAGGAAGACCCCATCTGCTGCTTTACAGCATCCAGTGACAAACTGGTTTTACCTGAATGTATTCTTCCATGAGCCTGATTGCTTTTTCCCTAGCGGTGGAGTCATAGGTACAACTCAGCCCAACTGCTAAAAATAACCATCTTTGGAATTCCAGAGAGCCTGCTAAGTGGCTATCACCTTATCATAGAAAGAAGCCAGTCGTAGAGGTGGCTAACAGCAACCACAGATACTACTATAGGTAGATAAGAGCCTAGACTTCTAAACTCAGAAGTCAGACTATAAGATGGTGGCAGACTCCAAGGCCATATATATAGGAAATAAGGTTTTCGAGGCAGTGATTTTCAAATCCTGCATTAGGAATCAAGGTAACTGCTGCTAAAGCCTGCTGGCAGGTGCCTCCATGTAACTCCAGTGAGAATATTGTAATACTCTGTGTCTCAAAGTGACACTCTGCACCTCATATTCACCATGGTGATATAATTATGATATGTTTTGTACAAAGTTTGTGTAACCCACACACCTTCTGAGTGTGGTGTTGTGTCCCATCTAGTGGCAGAGGAAGAGAGAGAGAGAGAGAGAGAGACACTCTGTGACTGCTCTACAGCCTCCCAGAGGTCTCGTGTTCGATCCTGCCTGCCAACGACCAGGGTCTTTCGGTGTTACATATGCCTTGTGAGGTAATTTAAAAAAGTATTGATCGACTGAACATTAATATCCTGTTGGATTGTATGTGCTATCATTATATGTGAAGTTATTAAGTTGCTATGTATGTGTTGCTGAAATATGTTGTGAGGCTGGAAACACCTACAAGTGGCCTTTCAGGTACAACAATAAAAAGGCCAAACAATGTTGATGGCTCATTGAGGAGAATACGAACACTCATGAAGATTACTCCAGAACCTGTGGACAATGGAAACCTCTCAGAGATAGCACATACCCAAAGGAGACTGGTTGACTCAGGTCACCACAAAAGATGTTTCCAGCAAGTTGGAAGAAGATACAAAAGGGGGAAGTGACATCCTCGCTTGGCCTCACTCCCGCTAAAACACAGCACCTGAAAACACCTAAGGAATAAACATTGAACAGGAAAGGAGGTGCCAGACAGGAAAGAAGAAAGCTTGCCTGCATATGGAAGCTTGGTGTACTGTTTGTACTATGTAACAGGGTGAGAAACTGCTTGATTCAAATCCTATCCAGTTTAGAGAACTTAGATTGTGTTTTTGTTTTATTTCTTATTATAATCATCTTTGATCTGTACGTTATTACTTATATTCAATTAAAATCTATCTTTCTATACTTAATAAATTTGTTTTATATTTTTTACTTAAAACAGTGTATTTTGATAGAAGTGCTTAGGACATCTGCTCAGTAACAACAACTGGTGCATGGTCCTCTCTACTTTGAGGGAGGGGCGGATTGCGTAATACATTTATACCAGTCAGGCTTTTGACTGGGACAAGATGGTACAGCTCTGGGGTCCAACGCTGCGGAGCTGGGGAGAAGCCTTCAGGTAACTGCAGCTGGGTGTGTCCCTGCCTGTGTAAAGGTTTGTGTAAGTGCAGGACTGGGAGCGATCTGCAGCTTTTCACAGAAGCACAGTGTGAGAAGATGTGCCCAGGCTGCTGAGACAAATGGCTTGGGGTACCCCAGTTCCAGGTTACACCCTGGGGAAGGCAGCATCACAAATGTAACCTACCTATTTTAGATACGCATATTGCATCCAAGTGCTTAGTCTTTAACACATTTATCCTCAAGACATTTCTGAAAAGCAAGCCAGTGTTATTATCCCCATTTTGGGGAACTGAGGCAGAGGGACTAAAGGTAAAATTTCTTAGAGGGAACTTAGGTACTTAGGAGTCCCACTAAGGTCTTTTTTACACTACAGAGTTAAGAAGACATAAGGCAGCTTACGTCGACCTAACTATGGAGGTGTATTTACTGCAATGCTGCTCCCGCTGCTTTAACGCTCCTGCTCTGGCATAATAAAACTATCCCAATGAGAGGTGCAGAGCATAGGGCGACATAGCTAGAGTGACGCAGTGTCAGTGTAAACACTGTGTTGCTTACATGGTCCTCAGCGGCCTCTAGGAGGTGTCCCAAAATGTGCACCATGACTGCTCTGGTCACCATTTTGAACTCTGCTGCTCTGCAGCCAGGTACACAGGCAGGCACCCCTCCCCTTTTAAAGCCCCAAGGAGTTTTGAAATTGCTCTTCCTGCTTGATTGTCATGGACAGCTCACACAGCAACTGCCCAGCTGAACATGCCAGCTTCACACAACAAACATGCTCTGGCCTGGAGTACACAGGAGTTGGTGGATCTCTTGGGTCTGAGGGGAGAGGAAGCTAAAGGGCTGTGGGGAGAAATCACTGTAGGGAAGCAGGGAAGAGAATCACAAGGATCTCTCTACCTCCCCCCCGTCTCATTACACGCATCTTCAGGGGCCACAGCAGTACCCAAGACACTCTGCCTCCCTCTGCCCCCCAGCAGAGTAAACACAATGACAGCCGCACATACACCCAGCTGTGAGAGCCTTGTTGGATATGTGCTTGTGAATTCCCTGTTCCCTCCCCTTTAGCTGCTGTTAAAATTCAAGACAATAGTAATAGGTGCATGTGCATTGTTATAGTCAGGCACACACAGCAATCATTACAAGATTCATAGCACGGTGCAAACAAACTATGTGAGACAGCACACTACAGCAACACACATTACTGTGGCTCAGTGTTAATATGCTCCTTTAAGGCCTCCATCAGCCCAACAAGTCCCCTCCTCCTCCCACTGAGCTCCTCTGATAGCCTTGCATTCAGAATACACAGCACAGTACTGAGGAGCAGTGCAGGATACATGCTTTCTGACAAGAGCTGGCCAGCTCACAGATTACTAGTGCAGTTGAAAAGCAGCAGGAATGGGACTGAGAAACCTGCATCATGTGATGCTGAACCTGACCTCATAAGGCATTGCAAATCCTTGCCAAGACATCCTGCAGCCAGTAGCTACCCACGGTGCACTGCTCTCTGGGTTGATGCAAGAGCTGCTACTGTGGATGTGCTGTGCCGACACAAGAAGTGTAGCGTGAACATGCAAGAGCAATTTAATTATAGCAGTGGCTGCACATCAATGTAGCTTAAATCAGCTTAACTTTGTAGTGTAGACATAGCGTCCTACATACGTAAGTTTGTTTTAAAAACAGGACTTAGGCTCCTAAGTTATTTAGGTGCTTTTGAAAAATGTTATCTTAAATGACTTACTCCCGGTCTCTCTCTCAGTTTGTAGCAGAACAGGAACCAAAACTTGGGTTTCCCGAAGACCATCTTTTCTTTTTAGATAAAATAGATGGGAGTGTCTTTTGGGGGGTGCAGAAATCCTGACAGAAACTTTACAGGTGAAAAGGAAGCTTAGGCTCATGTGGTGGTGTTAGTTTTCAGCTATAGACAATAAAATGAAAAAAAGAACCTGGAAGGACATAAATTTGGACTCCAATTCAGGTCTATGCTCTCTGCTGAGAATGGGGTGGGCATTTAACTAGTTCACACAGACCCATGTGGGAAGTTATCATTTGGCAACAAACCCTGGATCCATCAGTCTATGGACATCAAATACTTTCAGACACTCATTTTTTCCTCCATTTAAAAAAAAAATTAACAGATGCTCTTTATGTTCAATATTCACCCGCCAAAAAGTCTCCTTTTATTATGCTATTCTGATGTTCCCTTAGCTAGTGCCTCTTTGTTTTGCCATCCCAGGGTGAGTAATATTGCTTCCTGCCAAGAGAGCAAAAGAAGCTTAAATGTTTTCAACCAGATTCATCCCCCCCAAAAACAAAGCATTTGGATTCACTTCTGAGGAATTAAACAGTTTTCAGTTCAGGCATCTGAGGGTAAAGTAAGATGTCATTTCTGCAATTTGCATTTAGCAGTCTATTACTGAATTAGGAGCCTATTACTTCATTCTGCTATAGTGCCACAATCTTTTTTAGTAGACTCTTTCAGTAGAATTTCACCTTGGAGATTTAGGGGTCAAATGCCATAAGGTTTGCATATTATATATCATAAGCCCACATGACATCTCTACAGTTATATTTAATGTAAAATATAAAAAAAATATTTTGCATTTTCTTAGCAATGTTAAACTACAACTCTACATGCCTGGGGTTGTACTGAAAACATTTTCCTGTATATCATAGTATATTTCTATTAGAATTAGTCTCAATAATATCAGTTATGGTTTTTTATAAAGTAGAATGTGCCAGATGCTTTACAGACCACTACCCTGTAAAGACCAGAGGGGACATTTTCTAAGTACCTAAGCGAATTAGAAGCCTATATTACCATAACTTTCAGTGAGGTTTAGGCTCCTAAGTCATTTAAGTGCTTTAGGAAATTGTACCCCAGGTCTACTGAGCCCTGGTCTATACTGGGGGAGGTAGGAGAAATAACACAGCTGAAGTCGACATACTTAGATTGACTTACCGTGGTGTCTCCACCGCGGTGAGTCGACTGCTGCCGCTCCCCCGTCGACTCTGCCTGCGCCTCTCATGACGCTGGAGTACAGGAGTCGATGGGAGAGAGCTCAGGAGTCGACTTATTGCATCTAGACTAGACACGATAAATCAATCCCCACTGGATCGATCGCTGCCCGCCGATCCGGCGGGTAGTGAAGACGTACCCTAAGACTCCAATCAAACTGTGACTACTCACAGGTGTGAATTTAAACACCTGCATAAACACTTGCAGGATCTAGTCTCAAAACTGTCAATGCAAAACAAATGGAGTGGAGTAGAAACCAAGACAAATCTGTGTGCTCAGACACTACTGTGTAACATAGATCTTCTTAGCTCTACACATCTGTCCTCTTATTTTGGTGTGGGGAGTATTAATGAGCTGGAGTCTCTGCTGGTGTAAGCTGATGTGTCACTGTAGTCAGTAGCTGATTTACAGCACCTGCGAATCTGGCCTGATGCGTCTAGTTAGTTAAGGCTCCTTTACGGAGAGAGCCAAGGTGAAAAGTTTTCAGGTGGCAAGGGATAGAAACAGCATTATAAAAGCTAAATATATGGATTAAGGATGGACTTGGCAAAGGAGAGGGGAGTCGTGTGGTTACTAACATAGGGGGCTGCATAGAAAGGGGCCTGGCACCAAGGATGTGTGACACGAAGAGAACAGTCAATTGAGGGTGACAGGGAGCCGAAAGAGATCATAATATAGACAGGGTTTTTTTTAAATGCATAATGATGAAAAAAGTGTTAGCCCCCTGCCCCAATCTGAAGAATTAAGACAATTCTCACAGAAATATTCCCCACAAAGAAAGTTTAATTGTGATCCATTAAGTCATCTGTAGTCAATGCTCAACAATTATGGTGGGTTCACCCATCTTCTGCCAGTTCCCATTTTCAAATTTGCCTGAAGTGTTATTTTTAAAACCTAGTCATGCAGAAAGTGTATGGACTAGAGATTTTTCAGCCATCACACAGTCTTATATGACCTATATATGACCTAAACAAATAGTCTCAAAGGGACTGTCCAGGTCTGAGGCCAAATACACAGGCTGGTTAATGGTCCCTTTATGACACACTCAAGTGGCACAATGGAGCCATGACCTATGTGCAAATGCCCAGCAGAAAGACATCCTGCTGGCACATCCGCATCCCTTTCCAGCACAGAGACAACACAAAGTTCCACTTCAACACAACAATCCTCCACTGGCTTAGTCCCATTAAGGAGTTTAAACAAGTCATGCAATTTAAAGTTGCGTGTCAGCAAACAGATTGAGTCACAGCCGGAACTAGTCAGGGAGCCAGAATCAGCCTCCTGACTTGTCCCACCTGGCACAGGAAACAATCTAGCCAATTATTTCCAAAATGGCTTTCCCCTAACCAGTTGCTGACATTAAGCTCAGCTCACATTATCAACATAAAGAATTTAAAAATCTAATTTCCTTGCCATCCTTTACTCTGATTATTTACTTCTTGAATTTTACTCAGTGTGACCAGTGAAGATTGACTCTATTTTCCCATCTAGATACTAATTCTGCAGGAAAATGTTCTGTGAGAGTCAGATGTTTTATGGTCAATTACTTTGCCTTAGTGAGTTTTGCTTTCTGATTCAATGCACTAGCACACTGTTTCTCAAATGCAGCCAATGTGGCCACATGTGACCACCAGGGGCTTTTCTTGCAGCCACAGTCTCCTAGGCTGGATGGAGGGCAAAGTAGCAGCCACTCCCCCTCCCTATTGCTCCTGGATGCCCTGCCTTAGTGTTGATTGCTGGGACTGCCAGCAGAGGTTGGGCCATGTCCCTCTGGAGGCAGCTGGTGAGTTCCCCACCTTCCCTAAGGCAGTAGGGGTTCAGCCCTGTGGCAGGCTCAGATTGCACAGCAGGCCCCACGCTCTAGCCCCCTACTGCCTCCCGCGGCCAGCTATTCAGGGCTTAATTTGTCCCCAGGCTTGGCAGGGCTGAGTAAGTCTGAGTAAGCAGTTTTGATTTAACTATTTAAATGCAATCCTGACTGTGTTTGTTTATATAATAGATTTCTGAGAGGTCCAAAGTCCGTAACCAGGTTTGAATCTCATCTACCTTAAAAAAAGTCAGAGGTTGCTCAGATCCAGGGCTTTGTTCTTGCCTAGTAGAAATAGATGCATTACATGAAGTTCTGATTCAGATGTCAGCTCCCCTGAAGTTTGTTCAGGTCTGTGGGCTTTGACCTCGTTCCATCTCTAATTCACAGTAAACTTATATATATTCTTTGAAACAACCTAAATTTTGGGCTAAACATGTCTTAGCAATGTCTCTAAATGGAGGGAAAAAACCCACTGAATGTGCAAAGTGATGTAGCTTTTAATATTTACTAAGAGTTCCACCTGGGTTTGAATCACTGTGAGTGTAGCTATCTGTCATCCACACCAGCTGAACTGTTAATTTTCAGCGACAATACCCCTGTGGGGAAACAGGAAATACCACCTTATTTTTTTTTAATCCACTGACAAATCCACATACTGCTTTGTCCCTGCTCAGACAGAAATCAGAGGGTACAAATCTCTTCATCTTCCTTTCAGCACTTCTTGCCAAGGTGCTAGTGGCTTGCAGCCAGTAAATGGAGTAGGCTTCCTGCGAATCACCAATGAAACCATTTCATCTGCTTCTCAAAACAGGAAGTCAGAAAGAAAAAGTAAAAGGCCTTTCACTGCTGTAGGAGCTAGAATGAGCCATATTTCAAAATCCCTAATTAAAAACAATAAAAATGGAGCTTTTGTCATCTGCATGCCATGCATTGGTAGTACACTGGTGTCATAAACAGATAAGTAAGAGTTAATAGAACAGAAGTACTTCATATCTCTTTTGCCTGTAAAGGGTTAACAAGATCAGTGAGCCTGGCTGTCACCTGACCAGAGGACCAATCAGGGGACAGGATACTTTCAAATCTTGAGAGAGTGAAGTTTTTGTGTGTGCTGTTAGTTTTTGGTTGTTGTTCACTCTGGGGGCTCAGAGGGACCAGACATGCAGCCAGGTTTCTCTCCAATCTCTTTGATACAGTCTCTTATATGTCCAGAATAGTGAGTATTAGGTAGATAAGGCGAGTTAGGCTTATGGTTGTTTTCTTTATTTGCAAATGTGTATTTGGCTGGAAGGAGTTCAAATTTGTATTTTGCTGAAAGGATTTTACTTTGTACTTGTATACTTAGGCTGGGAGGGTATTCCCAGTGTCTATAGCTGAAAGACCCTGTAACATATTCCATCTTAAATTTACAAAGATAATTTTTACTGTTTTTTCTTTCTTTAGTTAAAAGCTTTTCTTGTTTAAGAACCTGATTGTTTTTTTTTATTCTGGTGAGACCCCAGGGGACTGGGTCTGGATCCACCAGGGAACTGGTGGGGAGAAAGGAGGGAAGGGAGAGAGAAAGGTTAATTTTCTCTCTGTGTTAGGATTACTTTCTCTCTCAGGGAGAGTCTGGGAGGGGGAGAGAGAAAAAGGGGGGAAGGTGAATTTTCCTCTCTGTTTTAAGATTCAAGGAGTTTGAATCACACAGTGATCTTCCAGGGTAACCCAGGGAGGGGAAGCCTGGGAGAGGCAACGGTGAGGGAAAGGGTTTACTTTCCTTGTGTTAAGATCCAGAGGGACTGGGTCTTGGGGGTCCCCGGGCAAGGTTTTGAGGGGGACCGGAGTGTACCAGGCACTGGAATTCCAGGTTGGTGGCAGCGCTACAAGTACTGAGCTGGTAATTGTGCTTAGAGGAATTCATGCTGGTACCCCATCTTTTGGACGCTAAGGTTCAGAGTGGGGAATTATACCATGACAACTGGTCATAAACAATATAGTGTATTAATTTCAAAACTCAGCTGTTTGGAGCAGGGACCTTGTTTTTATAAGTGTTTATACAGAGACCAGCACAATGGAGTGGGATCTCTGAGTGCTATTACAAAAGTAATCATTAATAATGCATATATTTATTCTTCCCCATATTCAAACTGTTTAGTTTCTCAATCACTTTGAAGAGACGTTTGGAGAAATTAAAATTCCTTTGGCAAAACCATAAAAGCTTTCTTCTAGATCAGCAACATCTTGACCTCCGCTTGAGTTGAATGGCTCACAATTGTCTGCCATGAGGATGCCTGAGAGATTCCTTGAGCAATGCTGAAGGAAATCCCTAATGCTCTGTTATGGAAACAGAGTGATATCATGCTCTAAGTAAAGAGATGGTGTATAACGTGGCATGTCTTGTCCTCTGAGGATGAGCAATTGCTCCTAGACCCTCATAACTATATTCTGCTGCACAGGAGACCTACAGCATTTCCATGGGGCACAAACAAAACGCTGTTGAATCAAGGGCGCAAAGCTTGGGCAACCCACTACCCAGACAGATTCTTCATTGTGAGACAGTGATAGTGAGCTCAGCAAATGTAACAAAGGTCAGTGTGATTTGTGTAAAACTAACACATCTGTATCAGCAAATCTTGTTCCTCATGGCTTATGAATCCAGCTCTGTATTTTGGAGCTGAAGCTTTTAGAAATCTCAACAGCTGTCTAATGTGACATGACCAGTGGGTTTATTCTTAAGTAATATCATGAGGTATTCTCAATATGACAGACCAGTTCTGACATGCTGAAGGTCAAATGGTTCAGTCAGAGGACTGGCTGCTGTCATAACTAACATGTTGCGCCTGGACTAGACTACAGGGCAGAAAATGCTTATGTATGGTCCTTTTCCAACCTCTAGTGTGAAGCAGGGACCATCCATCTTTAGTGTTTTGAAAGTGCTTAAATTCAGAACACACAAAAAATAAAAAAATGATAGCATGTCGCATATCCTCCACTCGCTACAGTGGCTTTCCATTGAATACTGAGTCAAGTTCAAGGCCTCAGCCCTTATTTCAAGCCACATAGGGTTTGTCTAGGCAGCAATTAAACACCCACAGCTGGCACAAGTCATCTGGGCTTGAAGGGCTCAGGATACAGGGATATTTAATTGTAGTGTAGACTTTCAGACTGGATATGGAGCCCAGGCTCAGGACCTTCAGGATATAGAACTTTCTTAGGGGCTTCTCCCAGACTGTGGAATAAAATTCCACAAGAATTAAGGACCATCTCAAATCTCACCACCTTCCTCTCCCAGTGCGAGATGCACTTCTTTGATCTGCCTTCTCTAATAAACGCAAAGCTGCAGATACATATTAACACACAACCAAAAAACACACAACAACAACAACAAGAGACCCTTCCAAAACACTCTACACTACATACATGATTCTTCTCATGGGGAGAGGATGAGAGAGAAAACAAACCACATGCGACAGATGTCAGTGGTGTTGCTTCAACCGCTGGAAGAGTGATCAGATGCTACAGTGATGAGGATGGCATAATCAACTATATAAACTAGAAAACACTTTTCCACCAAACTGAGCTGTATTTGAACAAGCAGTTACGGTCATAATGTTAGTTTAACCAATTATTACTACCTTCATTTTAAGCTCAATTCTGTGCTGAGCACCATTACTTACTTCAACAGGCTCCCACTTACTTCAATGGGCACTAACATCAATAGACATTAAGGATGGCAATGTTTTGCAGCTTTGGACCCATTGTTTGTTTAGTTACAGCAGGATACAAAGCTTAGTGCTTTCCAAACATTCAAGATGGATAGTTCAGAGCTCACAGTCTAAGCAGACAGACAGGCTGGCAGATATCAGGATAAAGGGAACAGCCATGGGCAATTTATATTGGTCTCCTTGCTTCACAGTAAGCAGTGTGACAGAAATGGGTCTTTAAGAGGGACTTAAAGATGGACAGGGTAAAAGCCATGTGGATGAGATCAGGGAGGTGACACCAAGCACAGGGGGCCGTGTGGAAGAAGGTACAGAGATGATTGTGTACGAAGCTGACAAGTAAATAAGGCTGGGAATATTGATGGAGCAGAGGGGAAGGGAGATAATACAAAGCTTCACAAGAGAGAATTCCTGCCCAGTAATGCCGATTATAATTGAATTACTATCAGGTAATGCTTTTAGCACTTTGGTTCAGCATAGTTCTACTGTTCACATCTGCTGCCTGAGGAAACTCTGCAGGCCACCAAGCCTGTAAATGCTAATTGTGATTCTTCAGGGGTGATGGAATGGTGGTAGGGCCCTGGAGGACAAACCTTCACAGCTCCTTGCCTGGGGCAGGATGTTGTAAAACCCTGAGGCCTCCCAACAGGGGCCTTAAAGGGCCTGGCACTCTCCATCACATTCATCTACTAGTAAAAACTAGAGGGAAGTTTTGAAGAAGCAAATTAGTTGACAGGTTCATTCCAAGGATCTACACAGCCAAGAATTCAAAAATCACAATTTAGGCCCCAAAAATCATGATATTGTCTTAAAATCATGAGGAGTTGTGTTGTTTTTGTTTGTTGGTTTTTTTAAATAATTGTTTTGGGTTCTGTTTAGTTGTGCTTTGCTTATGGCCTTTAGGGTTCAAGTTTATGCTTTTCTCTCCAACCATCAGGGCTAGAGAATTATTTTTTTTTCTATATAAACTGAGATTTTCACATAATCACATGTATCCAAGAGCTAAAACTTTAAGGAAAACACCAAATATCAGGAGGTTTGTGCTAAAGACTCAAGAGTTGGTGACACTGTACACTTATGAACTTGTACTGTAAAGGAATAGTGTAACATCACATAATCCATATTATGAATAATGCCAAGTACTACAGAGGCATGAACATACAAGAAACTTAGCATATTAAGCATTGTATCATTATAGATAGAAATATTCTTACAATACAATGAAATTCCTCTTATGCTCACAACATTTATATATTTCTTTATAAAGATACCGTTAAATGTACTTGCTACACATGGGAAGATTTGGTCAGGAATTTATTGCCCCCCCCTTTTTTTTTTGGTAAGCCATTCACTAATAAAATTATCCTCCCCCTCAAAAGAAGTTATTGTCTTGCTCATGGACGCAGGTGGAGAGAGATAGGAATTTGGGTCTGGCAGGTTGTGAGGGACCAGGGTATAGGTGGGCTGGCCTAGCAGTCACAGCTATACGGGGGTCCATGGCAGAGCTAGTAGTGATGAGCAAGGATTGGCCTTCTGGTGGCACTATGGGAACATCAGCTGTCCCAGGTTCTGCAGCCCCAGATTTTAATCCCTGGAACCTTACGTCACCCATCATCACTTAGGGACACCCTTCCTCTGGATAGGTTGCAGAATTGGTTTATCCAAATGGTATTGATGAAACCTTTTTCCAAGTCAGGGGCATGGACATGGGCAACAGGTTCCAAGGAGCATTCTTCAGGATCATAGCCTTCCCAGTTGGTTAGGTAGTATATTATCCTACTCTGCAGTTTAAAGTAAAGGATAGCATGGACTACATATTCCTCAGATCCCTGGATCTGGACTGTCAGAGGTAGCTGTTGGGACTAATCATAGAATCATAGAACATCAGGGTTTATTTTTTATCCATAGCTGAGGATGGGTTACATGAAATTGAATAGCCTCAGTGAATTCTTCAGTCTTATGTTTTCTGTATACTTACTGCCCTTCCCCCTCCCACCCCCCACTGGTTTATGACTGCACAGAGGATATTATGCTCAATGTTTGCATTTCACTGCTCTGTATATCAGGGTTAGATGGGGATATATTGTAGCAGTACTAAATTTGTTCAGTGAAAAATAAAGAAGTTACATTACAGTGCATCTTAGGTGGCCTTGACACTTCATGAAAACAGAAAATAATCTAATTTTATGATGCACCTCTCTCCTTCCACTCAGACACCTTCCTCCACCCTCCATCTCATGCCAGGAGTCTCAGTGGGTTTGGAAGCAGCTGTTCATCTCACCCTTTCAGCAGGCAGAAGGATAGTAGGCAGCAATAATCAAGAGCAACTGGGAAAGTAGGATGGGAGCAGATAAAAGTTGGGGTCATCTACTAGCCTCTAATGATCACACAGTCATATGTTTTGCACTTACATAAATGCTGTTTAACCTGTGAGCTCAACATGAGATATAAATGTTCATCCACTCACAAAGCCTTTCATTTTTTTGGTCAGGTGAGCAAGCATCATTTTATCAGAGACACATTTTACTGATGGAAAAACCTACAGAAAGGTAAAGTTACTTCCCAAGGCTATAGATGGAGCCAGTGAAAAAGCTGGAAGTAGAACACAGGAGTGCCATCTCCCAGGCCTCTGCTCTAACCACAACACAACATTTTAAAGGAAAAGGATGCTGGGGAGTCCATTCCTCCTAGCAGTGAGAGCCTTAAGGCCAGAGTTCAATTCCCAGCTCTGCCTCTGGGTGGCCATGGGCAAGTCATTTCACCTTTCTGTCACTTAGTTTCCCCAACTGTAAAATGGGGATCGTGGCACTTATCTCCTTTGTAAATCACTTTGAGATTTAGTGATGAAATCACTATTTAAGAGCTAAAAGAACAAGGAGTACTTGTGACACCTTAGAGACTAACACATTTATTGGGCATAAGCTTTCCTGGGCTACAGCCCACTTCATGGGATGCATGCAGTGGAAAATACAGTAGAAAGATATATATACACAGAGAACGTGAAACAATGGGGGTTGCCATACCAGCTGTAATGAGAGTAAACAATGAAGGTGGGCTATTATCAGCAGGAGAAAAAAAAACTTTTGTAGTGATAATCAGGATGGCCCATTTCCAATAGTTGACAAGAAGGTGTGAGTAACAGTAGGGGGAGAAATTAGCATGAGGAAATAGTTTTTACTTGATGTAATGACCCATCCATTCCCAGTCTATATTCAAGCCTAATTTAATGGTGTCCAGTTTGCAAATTAATTCCAATTCTGCAGTTTCTCGTTGGAGTCTGTTTCTGAAGGTTTTTTTGTTGAAGAATTGTGACGTTTAGGTCTGTAATTGTTGGTCTCTAAGGTGCCACCAGGACTCCTCTTTCTTTTTGCTGATACAGACTAACACGGTTCCCACTCTGAAACCTGTCACTATCTAAGAGCTAAGTACTGTTATTTTTACTTATTAGAGGCTCTTAAACTGCCATAATCACCGTAGGATCTGAGTGCCCTCCAGTAAAGTGTTAACTGACATGACTAAAATCTGTCATGTGAGGTTTGTTTGCTTTACTATAGTCCATTATTGTAACAAAACTGTAGCTTCATAGAACTTTATGGTAGTTACTGAGCTGCTCACCACAGTCATTTGGAACAGCTGAGCTAGAATTCAGGTTCCCTTGCTCCTAAAATACGGATCCCTTCCTTTTGAGGAAATTCTAATTTTCTGCATTAGAGGGACTGGGAAGTGGAACACATATCCGTAGGCCTGTTCATTTAACGATTGTTTCTGAAATAAAGGCTTAAGAAGCAAACTTTTCATTTAAGACAATTAATACACTAGGTAGTTTGTTACTAAAACATTGCTAACAAGTCACACCTTATTTTCAAATTAAATGGCAAAAATGGTCATTAACAGAAACTTACTGTTGCCCAGTGATAGCTCATGCCCCTACAGAAGGTTTTGCAAAACTCAAACTTCTAAAAACCAGGAAGGCCATGCAACCTTAACTCTGCCCTCCTGGAGCTGGCTTGAGCCGCTGAGAATTATCTGCACGCACTCAGATTGTTTTCAGTGTTTTAGGTGTAGCTATACTGAAAGGTAGAGCCAGTAAGTGGGACAAATTGTCAGAGGTTTTTGATCTGAGAAGATCAGGGGATTAATCTGAGGAATGTCATTGAGCTGTGATTGTGAAATTTGTAGATTTGGGTCTGCGTCCCCCCCCAAAGCGATCAAAGGAAAGAGATGAATATTGTGTCAGTAGGACACGAACTGTGGTCTTTTTGCTATTGATATTGTCAGTAATGAGGTGGGATAGGTGAGCGGTCTGTGGATTTAATGGTAGCCAGGGGAAAGCACAGGTTAAAGTGGTATCCTGTGTACAAGCGTAAAGGGTAGCAAAAGGTTATGAAGCGCTCGTTAAATTTTATGAGTGCGGTATTCTTTTGGGGAGTAAGCTCATTGTTTGAATGTAGGGAAAGTGCAGGTAACTCCTGTCCATTGAAGAGAAAGAGCACAGCTCCCACCCCCGCAGATCCCAGCTTACATGGTTGGGTAAGGAGAGGGCCTCAAACCCCCCAAAAGAAGCAGGATGTCCCAGATTCCAGCACACACAGCAGACGGGTGGAGGCTCAGAGCCCTGCTGTGGGGTAGACTCCCCCAGATCCCAGCACATACACTGAGGGGGAGAATCTATAACTTCATCTGCAATCTTGAGACCTTCCCACTTCTCCTAATTCCCCACCCTCTTTACTTGAGCCCCAAGTCCTCTTCCTTCTCCCCAATCCTATAATACCCCATCCCTCACTACAAACACAAAACCCTCTCCCTCATTCCCACCTCCTCTTTTACCCCTAATCATCCCTTCCCAGTGAGCATTCACATCTCTCATTTATTTTCTTTTCAAAAACAGTTTGAGCACCTTCTTATTTATCGGCTGTACTCAGATTACGTTTCTCCAATATAAAATAATCTTGACAGAGGCAGATTTTTCCCAAAACGTTTACAGCTCGTTCTCAGTTCTGCCCAGAGTGGATTTCAAACTTCAAAGTCATAAAAATCTGTGAACATAATAAAAATGCTGATTCCTCACTACCCAGAGGCTGTACCTTGGGAACTCCTTGCTCAAAGGACCCCGCCCTACCCTACTTGCTCCTGAAGCATGACAAATTTCACAACAAACAATTTAAACATGTGGATTTTAGAGCACTTAGAAGAGCCATCCTTTAAACAGAAAGAGCTTCCTAACCTCAGCTAAATCAGAGCTAGCACTGCACTACAAGACTGTACAAAATTTGAGGGGAAATGGAGGGGTGGGGCTGTACACATCCATCAGCAACATAGCTCACAGAGGTGTAATGTGGCCCATTCATCTCAATGAGATGTTCTCATCTGAGAGAGAATGCACAATGGAGACAAATACAACCTGAAACAATAACTCTGAGAAGGGTGAACTGCTCCATTCATATCATGGGGTGTTGCCATCCCCCCTGTCCAGTGCTGAGATTCTGATATGTGTCAAGTATACCCATTCTCAACTCCTCACCCCTTTCCTCACCTGATTGTTTTGGGTACGTGGTCCAAGCATACCTATTCTAAGCTCCCAGCCTGGGGCAGATTCCCAGATCCTGGCTCACATGAGGGTGTATGGTGAGGGGCTCAGATGCCCCCAGAAAGGCAAGGTAAGCCTCCTCCAGAACCTGGTTCACATGGAGGGGCAAATAGAGGGGGTCAGGCCCCCAAAGATGGGTAGCAACCCCTAGATCCTGAAACACATGAGAGGAAGGGAGAGGGGCTCATGCATCCCTGGGGGCAGGGTCCCTATATCCCAAACCAAATGAGGAAGGGAAGGAGTGGGACTCAGACCCAAACCTAGAAAAATCTCCCCACCCCCAAACCTGTCTCACGTAAGGGAGGAGGACAGGCCCCCTTTAGATGGGCAGGGAAGCTCCAGTACCGGGCATACACACACAAAGGTAGAATGTGGGGCTGGCAGGTGTCCCTCCACTCACTTTTATGTCCCCTTCCCAAGGTCCTTCCCCATCACCTGAGCCCCACAACCCCTCTCACTTCCCCTACCACCCATACGCATTTATCTCCCTGTGACCGAATGCCTTCCTGTATTCACACCTTACCCGCTATTATAATAATCTTTGAATAAAATATGCCATGTGAAGTATCATTTGAAAACTAATAACTCACTGGTCAATAATATCATGGTGAAACATATGGAGTAGTAATATGTGTAAAGTTAGGAAATCCCCCGATGATGTTAAAGGCACATGCTAAAACTCATATAGCCCCGGTCAAGCAGGCCAGTCTTAAACAAGGGCATGTATGTTTACTTCAATTTGTGAATAAGCTGTAAACAGAGTCCTCAGACAGCAAGAGGGGGAAGAAAGAAGACAAAAAGAATCTGCATTTCAGCATACGCAGGTGAAAAGAAACATCATGAAGCCTCCTACATCCACCAGACTATGTCTTCTTACTTTCAGCCGCAAAGAATTTTAACTAGGGGTTACACCGAGGAAGATGTTTTTCAAAGGATGACTGAACTATAAACATAAGGGGCAAAACCTCCCCAGTCTCTCTCTCCCTATCCATCCCTCTTTTTCTATCTAACAAGACAAAAGAAACAGCCTATAGACTTCAGGAGCAGATCCTGGCCTGAGAGTTTGGTCCGTAAGGTACTGAAAACATGGTAAGAACGTCACCTTGAACCAAACCTAGTTTATTAAGTTTAAACAGAGTTTTATTTGTATTTTTCTTGTAACCATTTCTGATTCTAATGCCTCATTACTTGTACTCACTTAAAATCTCTTTCTTTGTAGTTAAATAAACTTGGCTTATTCTTTAATTAAATCTAAGCCAGTGTTGTGGATTGTTTGGGTAACTCCATTTAACATAGCAGACTGTTGAATATTGATTCCCTTCTGGGGCAATGGACCTAATACATCTGGACTGTCCAGGAGAGGGTTGGACAGTGCAACACACACATTTCTGGGGGAAAATCTGGGACTGGGAGTGTGTTGGGGTCACCCTGCAAGGCTGTGGGAACAGAGAGTGGCTGGTGTTTGCTGACAGGCTTTGGGGTTACACCTGCTGAACCAGAGCTGTGGCTATACACAGGCACTCAGGGTGTGACCTGCATGCTGTGTGGATGTTTTGGAGGAGCCCAGGTTGCCAGCTACAAGGGTAAGTGGTGGCACAGCCTCTCATTGGTCTGGATTACAGCCCAGAATGTCATACCCCCTTCCCTCAATGCAGCCCCAACCCCTTATTACTTCCCACTCCTCCATCCCTAAAATGCCCTTCCCCTGCCAGCAAGCATTTGCCTGTCTAGTTTTAAAAAAATTCCCATACCTCACAGAGACAAATTTTAGCAATATTTACTCTGATCTTTTCCAGATTTCTGCCCAAAGGGAACTCAAACTGTCCCTGGATGAGGGGGGCTCAGGATCAAGGTCTTAGCCTCTTGAGTTACCTACCTCTGTCCCATAAAGCGTCCACCTACAAATCCTCTTAGCTAGGCTCTCTACACGTTGTAGCCTGATTTTGGGTGTGTTAGTAATGTTGATTTAATTTATCCACTTAATGTAATTTTATTTAATTAATTTTAATTAATAATATTAATAATTATTATGACTATTAATTAATATGGGTTTAGGCTCGCCAATTTGTTTGATCAGAAGATAAAAGTTTGTCCTGAATCAGGCTTCACAGAGTTTATAAAAGGACCTTCGGGGGTATGACAGGAAGCTCACACTGAGACAGATATAGTCATAAATACCTTTTATTAAAATCAATTAAATAGTAAGCAAATGGTAAGAGAGTTAGAATTACAGAGTTGCAATTGTACTACTGTTATTCAAGAGATACATATGATAATACAATATTATGGGCTGCAAACTGTGGTTAATAACCTGGTGTTGGAAGATACAGGACCACGCCTCTGGTGGTTCCGGCTTCACACCTCTAGCAGAGGAAGCTAATGCAGAGCTGTTAAAGCTGTTGACTCTCTAACTTAATTCAATAAACCTTAAACTGAAATAAAGCATAGGTAAATGAAGCTTAGCCTAGTCCCCTTAAAACTTAAAGTTTGTAAAGAAATAAAGTACGGCCTATTAATAGTTAATAGCCGTCGTAGATGGGTAGCATCGATACGTTATTGAAAATGGAGACAATGAAGAGTAGATAGGTGGGTAGATTGCCTCCCAAATGGCAAGATGAATCACCTTTTTATAGGGCATTGGTCGGAAATCCTTCCTCTTATGCCCAAATTCCATCCTTCCTCCACAGAAATATTAGAGTACACTTACCTCATAGGCTAGTATGTATGTGCATATAGATGACAGATATGTTTGCACTTGTGGTGTACTTGTTAAGTCTGTGGTACAACTTTGAAAAATCCCCTTTGCCATCCTTCATTCTTTCTAGACATCTATATACGTCATCTTTACTTTCCTAGGAAAAGGGTCCCAATATAGATATGCTAACTTTGCCTTAGCTTAACATACAGGGTTTTAGCCTGTAGGTCTCTTGCATTACAGCCAAACTTATTTTTAATATAAATCTATAAACCTATTACATCAAAGACTCAAACTTATAAGAAAAAATATATCTATGCAAGCAAGCAGATTAAACCTTAGGGCTACAACGTGCTCCATGTGATCTGCTAGGTTCTCGAGTAAGGGTCAAGCCCCAAACTCTTGCTAATAATTTTCTAAATTTTGCTCACCAAAAGGGCTAGTGGGTGCCATGCACTCTCTGAGGATAACCCTCAAATCATTGAGACATTTGTACTGAGATCAGATACTTGGTTTGATCTCTAGGCTGGGGGGTAGGGGAGTTGGGAGGGAGGAAACAAAACATTGCCAGAATATGCCAACCTTTAGAAAAGCTGTTCATTTTGGGGGGCTGTATTTCAGGAACCTCTTGCTCAAATGATTCCACATTTGGTTCACTAATCACACCCTACACCCACATGAAGCATACCAAATTTCAAGGCAATCTGAGTAAGTGTGCAAATTTTACAGCCCTTAGAAAAGTAGAACTTTAAATTGAATGGCATTTTTCGAACAACTATAGGGGAGCTGGTGCTACCCTTTATTAATAATAATGAATAATCATCCTAAAAGCAAGTTGCTTAGGCCATGACAGTGTTTCTGGTATCAGCAGAGATGCAGAACTCCCCATCTTCCAAGAAAACACTAGCAATGGGCATAGAGAAACAAAAAGGAAGTCTATTTCCAATTTGCTATTAGCAAGAATCTTTTAGTGGAAAGCAGCAGTAGCAAAAGATGGTTCATCTGACCAGCAGTGCTTAAACACAACCCTAAAGTCTCCCTATCAAACCCACAAGTAAGTCTTAAAGTCTCAAAGACATGCTAGGTCTGTATTGTCCAATGATGACCTTTCACTAGTTTGTATCAAAACCGAGGGCTTGCTTCAAATACATTACTATTTTACCTGTCCTGTCTCCAGTAACCAACCTGTCTCTGTCCCACAACCTATCTTCAAATTTTGCTCTTCCCTGCTTTTTTTTTTAAACTATATCTGCCATCCCATGCAACCTAGGCCCCTTTCAGCCTTGTCCCTGAGGCAGGTACAGCTCTAACAGAGCAGGTCCATTCCTGAAATGGATATGGATTTTCCTTAGACCTATCTGCAGTGGGTTCTGAAATATGAAGACTTTCTCTGTTGCACTCTGGGAAGGATTCACCCCTCTCCTGAGAGCCATGCACTTCAGTTATACTTGAGCCTGAGGATTTAAGTGGTGCATGTTCAAGGCCTCTTCACAGGGGCCTTGATTTACACAGTCTAACACAGAACGGCTGAATTTATTTTGCATTAGCCTTCAGGTAATCAAAAATAAATGCACACAACTCAACTTCTGTTAATCACTAGGAACATGTTTGTTGTCTTCAGCAATAAAAAATCTGCAGTTGATTGGCTTTATCCTCATCTTGCAGGAGCTGTGTTTTATGGCTCTGGGCCACACAGCGGGCAATCCTTATCTTAAGTATTCCACCAAGGAACTTCTAAGGTTCTCTTTTTAGAAGCATTCATGCAAAAAAGAAATACTCTTCCTAGTCCTAGTTAATATATAACCTAAAAACCTAGTTTGGGCAAACAGAACAAATGGAACACAATACTATATCATCCTGATATCTTTATTTGAGGAGTTGTTCTCACCCCATACTTCTTCCTGAGCAGATTTCTTACTTAATCCTTCTCATAAGCAGCAGTAGATATGACAACTGTCTGGTGTCTTCACCTTGGAGGACACTGAAAGTGATTCAATCCCTTCAGTGATTTCTCCTGGCCTTCTGCACCATATTCAAGCTCTTGATTTTCAGGGCTCTGCAGAACTGCCCTCTTGCCCATATCTCATCAGACATCTTCCTAAATCCTTTCTTCCATGATTCATTTTGCCAAAGCCTCCACTTGACTGCTTCCTTCAACACATTCTCCCATTTGTGCCTTCTACCCTTATATCTGGAAAGATTTTCCTTGATCTTGTGCACCAAACAACCAGCATTCCACTACTGAAGCCTCTCCTTAAAACCTGTGTTTTCCTCAAAACCACCAAGTCCATTGAAAAATTAATGAATGTACCCATGCAAATATTTAAAGAATAATACAAAGAAGTAACTGTAATGTTGCATTCCATATGTTTTATGGAAATATGCTACTGAGTGTGAATATAACGTAACTGGAATATGCTTCATGCAAAAGGTCTCTTGTGAGGTATCATTACAAAGGTTATAATCTATTGAGTGTGTTCATCCTATTTGTATGTATGCATCATTCTCGTATCTGAAGCTAGAAAGATAAAGTATAACTCTGAGGAACTATTGTAATTTCCAAAGTGTGGGTCATTGATGATGGTTTAGAATCTTGATAGCTCTCATTGACTAGGACAATTGGTTGTAAATGGCTCTGTTTATTTGCAAGCCTTCCTGTGTTCATGTAAGCAGCCCAGGGAGAATGGAGGCTGAGCGTTTCACAGGATAGGTGACCATGTCACATGATGCTGAAATCCATCTTAAATCTGATACATTTCCATTTAGAAGCAGGGGTGGGGACCCAGAGAGACAAATGATTCCTGCCTTGGACCAAAGCTATAAAAGGGGGTGGAACAGAACAAAGGGTGGCCAGTCATGAGAAATCCCCTAGTTACCACCTGAGCTGGAACTAACAAGGACTGTACCAGGGGAAAGGACTGGGCCCAGACTAGGAAAGAGTTTAGTTTGAGAAAGAAGTTGGAACATCCCTGAGGGTGAGATTTTACCTGTAAATAGATTCTTAATGTATTAGGCTTAGACTTGCTGTTTTTGCTTTATTTTGCTTGATGACTTACTTTGTTCTATTATTACTTGAAACCATTTAAATCCTACTTTTCATACTTAATAAAATCACTTTTGTTTATTAATTAACCCAGAATAAGTGATTAATACCAGGGGGAGCAAACAGCTGTGCATATCTCTCTATCAGTGTCATAGAGGGTGGACAATTTATGAGTTTACTCTGTATAAGCTTTATACAGACTAAAACGGATTTATTTGGGGTTTGGATACCATTGGGAGCTGGGTATCTGGTGCTAGAGATAAGAAACCTGCTGAGCAGTTTTTGGTTAAAGTCTGCAGCTTTGGGGACATGGACCAGACCTGGGTCAGTGTTGCAGCAGGCTAGCGTGTCTGGCCCAACACGGCAGGATTCTGGAATCCCAAGCTGGCAGGGAAAATGGACTCAGAGGTAAAGTCAGCATGTCAGATGACAGTCCCAAGGTGGTCTCTGTGACTGAACCCATCACAGTACTGGGAAAGTTCACAACGCAACTAGCTTTTACTACCTCTCAATCCCTGTGATGATGTCTCACCTTTTCAGGAAAGAGAAGGCTGGGGTGGAGGAAATTTAATTAAACTGCGGTTGCATGTCCACACTAGTTCCTTGTGTTGGCAGAGCCAGGGGCGGCTCCAGGCACCAGCACGCCAAGCGCGTGCCTGGGGCGGCAAGCCACGGGGGGCACTCTGCTGGTTGCCGTTATGGCGGCAGGCACGTTGCCTTTGGCAGCATGCCTGGGCAGGGTCCCGCAGCCGTGCCACAGAATCCACGGTACCGGGGACCTCCAACAGGCAAGCCGCCAAAGGTAACCTGCCTGCCATGCTTGGGGCAGCAAAATACCTAGAGCTGCCCCTGGGCAGAGCGCATCCACATTAGCAGCTCTTGCATTGACACAGAGAGCAGTTCACTGTGGTAGCTATCCCACTGTGCAACTGGCCGCAGGGTGCTTTGGGAAGGGTTTGCAATGCCTCATAGGGCAGGTACAGCATCACATGATGCAGATTTCTCAATCTCATCATTCCAAGGGCATCCTAATAGATTGTCAGCCACTTTTCAACTGAAATGTGTGAGAGGGGAGAGGAGAGTGGTGTGTATGTGTGTGAGTGGGTGGAAGACAGCAGACTAACTGATCTACCCTGAGGCAGAGGGAAGAGGACACCCTCGCCACATCAGCCCCTGGCTCTGCTCCGTACAGCAGTCTCCCCTTGCTCCCATTCCTGGCAGAAGCAGCCCACTCTGCTTGTCTGTCTGTGGTTCTATGATTCCATCCGAGTTCTCTCACATCCTCTTCAGATGTCGGAAGCCACATCCTGAGCAGCTGTGTGAGCTCTCCATGCTGAGGAATGTTAAAACAGCACAGCAGTTCCTCCCCTACCCCCACCCGCACACACACTCTCCGCAGCGGCAGTCTGCCTGTTTCTGTGTTCCTAGTGCAGGGGAGAACAGCACCATTCTACGTTAATGATTTGCTCTCTGTTTCCCAAAGGAAGCAGTAGGCTCAGCTGTCAGATACTTCCTGGAGCTTTGAAAGAGGAGAGGTGCATGCCTGCAGGGCAGTAGAGATCAAAACAGTGAGCAGAGCAGTCACGGCAGGCATAGGCGCTGACTTCTCCTCTGCTCGGTGGGTGCTCGAACCCACACCCGCCATTGACCCCACCCCTGCTCCACCTCTTCCCACCCTTGCACCGCCCTCACCCCACCCCAATTCCACCCCTTCCCCAAAATCCCCACACTACCCTGCCTTTTCCCACCCCTTCCCACTCCTATTCCCCCCCCTTCCCTCAAGTTCCCGCCCCTGCCCTGCCTTTTCTCCACCTCCTCCTCTGAGTCTGCTGCATCCAAACTTCTCCCCATCCCTCCTGGAAAGTACTAAGCACCACCAAACAGCTGTTAGGTGGCAGGGGCGAGGGGAAGAAATGGGAACGTAGCGCGCTTGGGGTGGGAGAAGGAGTTGAGGAGTGGGGAGCTTGGCTACTGGTGGGTGCGGCGCACCCGCAAATTTTTCCCCAGAGCACCCAGAGAGTCAGCACCTATGACAGCAGGCATTGTGGGATACTGGGGGAAACCAGTTATTTTGACATAACAAACAGAATGTCTATATTCTGATGCTTTGTCTCTTTAACTTTGCTGCAAAAAGCTTTATGCCTCTCATCAAGGTGGTTTTATTGTGTCAGCAAAACAACAGAGCTTTGCCGCCAAGTACTTTGTAGTGTGTGCATCTCCACCATTTTGTCAGTCAAGAGCAACTTTAGCCAGCAAAACTATATAGTGTACACGAGGTCTACAGGACTAGCTTCCGGAAAAGCATGATGAGAAAGGCTTCTATAAAAGAGTGCATCTAAGGCCTTGTGTACACTAGAAAATTAGGTTGACATAAATATGTTACTCAAGGGTGTGAAAAATCCACACTCCTGAGTGGTGTAGATAAGCTAACCTAAGTCTCCATGTAGATAGCACTGGGTCAGAGGAAGAATTCTTCCATCAATCTAGCTATACCACCTCTCGAGGAGGTGGATTACCTGCACAAACAGGAGAATCCCTCCCATCAGGGTAGGTAGTGTCTACACTACAGTACAACAGCAGCACAGCTGCAGGGGCATAGCTGTGCCATTGTATCATTTTAAATTGAGACAAGCCCTCGAAAGGCAATCTGAGAGGGAATAGCTTTTAGGGAAGAAGTTGCATTTCCCCCTTCCTGAGTGACAGGGATCTGTGCAAAAGTCAACTCGACAGAACACTTATATGGTTTTTGTTTTCCTTCGCTACTATAAAGCTTTACTTAAAAACAAAACAGACAAAAAAACACAACCTAGGTGAGTTGTGGATATCAGCTATTTCCTGTGCTTAAAGTTTACAAACATTGACCACAATCCCCTTCCGTTCATTTAACATCACCTCCCATCACCCTCGGTGTCTTCTGTCCTTTTGTTTTAACCTAATTTTAAACTAACCCCTTCTAAGAATAGCTCTTCCACCACACATCTCTCTGTAAAGCACGTGTGTCTCCAGTACTATAAAAACAATAATTCACATTGCTAGAGAGATTTCTCCAAATCCTGTGGTCAATCCTTGAAAAATGACAGGTGCTAGTCCATCCAGAATCAGAGCGGTCTGAAGGCTCTCTCAATTGGCTTTGAATGCCGATTCAGAAAGAGCAGTAGAACCTTTTCTGTCCAGTGTTTTTAATACAGCTCTCATCCAGAGTATGTCTATGTGAAGTTTTAGCTCTGAAGTTACCAGGATGAGCACAAATGAAAAATGAATAACATACGCAGTTCAATAATCATCAAGACTGGTCAATGAATAGTATCATGGATCCCAACCCTACAGACACATATCAGATGTAGTACAATAAGTTTATAGAACCAGGCCCAAGGTTGATATCTGCATCCTGAATTGCACTAGAAGAAAAATATAGTGTATTAACTTTTCCTTTTTGGTTAAAGAAACTAATTCTGAAATTCAGACTCTGAAGACTTTTAAAAAAATTATTTCCTCCAAACAGCTATGTCAGGGGATATTTAATTACGAATCCTTTTTAAACAATTACTGAAAAACGATTTCATTATTTATGGTCAATGTTTAGACTAAAAGAGGATGCTTTAATTACAAGATTATTATTTTCTCATTGGTAATGATTTGGCTCATTAGAATTCTAATCCCTTTCCTTCATTTTACAGACTGCCGTAACCTTTCTGGTGACTTTGATAGTAAAATTATCCACTTAGGACCTGATCCTGTGAGCTGCTGAGTGTTTCCTTGGGGGGTTCACAGCACCTTCAACATCTGTGGACTTCTAACAATGTCCAGGGCACTCAGCATCTCCTAGAATCAGGTCTTTCTGGAGAATATAACTGCATAGTGAGGCAATGACTAGTGTAACATTCAGTCAAATAAAAACAGTGAGTTAGCAAGAAATTGTTCCTCATATTATGTGCATGCTTAATGCTTGGTGATCACTCAAGACACTTGCACTGTTTCATCTCTGTGGCCTCTTAAGGATGAGATATTTGATTCTAATTACACAGTATATCACAGAAGTGTCTAGCAAGCAGAATTCAAATAACAACCAGCTCATATTTTCCTAATATTTCCAACCATTTAACCACTGGGACATTTATAAAACTCTGTCTTCATGGTTTGACATTTTAAAAAGGAACATGAATCATACACAGAAGTCTTAGCAAGATCAGACGCTAATGGAACAACTACTTTTCTTTTAAAAAATAGATATGGAAACACAACTACTGAAACAGAGTTACTCTGTGTGTTATCACTTGAATAGCATGGAAAGAAATAACTAAGATTCTAACCCCCTCTTACCCCTACCCCACAATACAGCTTCCAATTACCACCTCAGTTTACCAATTTTCTTGCCAAGATCTATGCTTATATTTACCCGACAGTCCCAAAGCTATTTTCAGAAGAAAGTGCTTTTCTCATGTTTTCTACCAAATTACAGCAATTAGAATTCACTCTCTAAACTCAATATACACTATATAATCAAATCAATGTTCTTTGCAAGCTGACATTTTAAGAATGCAATACATTTCAAAACTCTAAACTCTTTAAAGGTTCAGATTTGGGCACCCTTAATAACAATGTATCTTAAATCTATGAGTAGCTCTGTTGAAACCTATGAGATTATTCACAGAGCATCAGATTTTGATAGCCTTGTCTTTCTCTAAATAGTACCTTACTCCCCAAGTAGCCCCACTGATGAGTAAAGGAGGTAGAGTCTGGCCCTAAATATGTGTAAAAAAAACCCATAAGTAGCAGTTCTAGAAATGATGGGAAGTGGATGTTAATTTTCCACAAACCAACCAAACTATTTTCAACAATAGAGTACTTACAGTTTTAGGTATTAGCATAGTACAGATCTATAGATTTGTTTTAAAGTAATAGCTTTATGCCTAGTAGAATATTTCTTTGAAAGGAATGTATGTTGTATAAGTCCCATGGGCCCATTTAATGACCATTGATCAAGGAAGCTTGATTTATAATATATATCCCATCAAATAATGAAAACAGGGTTATTGCATATTGAGAGAGGCTATCTTTTATTTGTCTTATAATGTATTAGTAAATCATAACATATAAGACATCTCTAGAGTGTGGAAAAATACAGGCACTAAAAAACCTTGTTAACCTTGTCTTGCTAGCAACTATCATCTGCTTTTATCAGCTGGAGAAAAAATACACAATAGAATAAAAGGAATTTCAAAAACATTTAACATTCTTCCATTAGAAGAAACACTCTGAAGACTTACAAAGATTTAATAGGCACCTACAGGAAGCAAGACTGATCACCACTTTGATTGCTAGGCAGTTTTATAGGATAATTATGTACCGTACCAATGGTGTTAGAGGATATTACAAGACATTTGTTTGCTCTTGCCGACTCACAATCATTTTTGTCAAAGAAGTGGGCTGTGCCCCTCTAGGGGAGCATACAGGAACTTTCTTGGGGAGGGGTGAGTGGTGATGCAATGCTAGGGTGACCAGATATCCCAATTTTATAAGGACAGTCCCAATATCTGGGGCTTTTTCTTATATAGGCACCTATTACCCCCTCACCTCTCTATCCCCATCCCGATTTTTCACACTTGCTATCTGGTAACCCTATGCAAGGCGCTGGGTGGCAGGATTCAGGTGGCCAGCTTCAGCCTCAGCCCTGTGTGGCACTGGGCTCCAGCAGTGCAGGGCTTGGGCCAGGGGCAATGCCAGGTGGCTCAAGCCAGTCCTCTGTGGTATCCTGTTTTTACTCTGGGAAATATGGTCACCCTATCACTAGCTACCATCACTGTCCCCAACAGGCTTTGGGGGCATCATCCACATCCTTTTGAAGACACTGAGAGTCTTGCCACTGACCTCAATGTCAATAGAAGCAGACCTGAAATATTTTAAAGGTTTTAAAAGTAACACTTCAGAAAAGATGAAAATCACCTATATTTTTTACAGGTATGAAGACTATTTACTAAACGAAATAAGATTTTTTTGTTGTTGTTTCTCTCCCTACCCTGCATAAAAGAATTTCACAGTATCTTCATATTCGGTTATCCAAATAAAGCAAATATAGGTAAAAATGCTCTTATTCCATCTCATAAACGGGACCTATTTACCTCTTTGTATTTCAGTTTAATATATTTCGTACAAAGGAATTATCTTAAATTAGTCCTGAGACTAATAGTTCACTTGCAGCTTTTACATTTTCTCCTTGTCATGGAATTTAACCAACTATGATTATTTCAGAAAAAGTGACTGCAATATTCGCACCAATAACTCTTCCAAACTAATTAACATGGAAACTCCTTTGCTATCTCCCAAATAATCAAACTGCAAGCCAGTGTCCTTTCAAACTAATCTGCACTATCTTAATGAAGGCAGAGACAAAAGCTTTATCCAAGACAGGCAAAGCTCAATGGAAATTATGTGGAAGGTCCTGGGCAGTGATGAGAGAGAGATAGGTTTAAAATTATTCTATGTTAAATTTACATTATGTACGAACATCTGACATTTGTAGCCAGATTCTCAGCTGTGAACTGGCCTCTTTGTACCACTAGAGACATACAAAGGAACCAAAAAGTAGACAGATAATTGCCCCCTGTGGGGTAATGCACACCTGATGCAGTCATGTCTTCCCTGCTCTGTGTATTTCAGAGGTAGAAGTAGATGTGGCTAGCTTGTGGGGGACAGAGATTGTGAGTTTGGTTCCAGCAGCCCAAAGGCTGCTCTAAACTGCCAGGACCAGTTTTGAACCAGCCCCAGAATCAGGGAGCCATAACTCTGTTCCTCTGTAGCTTGGTCAAACCCCCACTCCAAACTGTGGACACTGGGCCTTTTAACTGTAACTGTTATTCTGAAAACTTAATGCTTGACCCAGAACCTTGCCTTGTTTTGTTTACATGATCATCCACTAAGGGCTTGTCTACACTGGCAATTTACACCACTGCAACTTTCTCGTTTAGGGGTGTGAAAAAAAAACACCCCCTGACAGGGCCGGCTCTAGCCATTTCGCCACCCCAAGCACGGCGGCACACCGTGGGGGGCGCTCTGCCTCTCGCTGGTCCCGCGGCTCTGGTGGACCAGCGGACCCTCCGCAGGGACGCCTGCAGGAGGTCCACCGGTGCCGCCTGCCACCCTCCCGGCAACCGGCAGAGCGCCCCGCGCGGCATGCTGCCCCAAGCATACGCTTGGCGCGCTGGGGCCTGGAGCTGGCCCTGCCCCCTGAACGCTGCAAGTTTCAGGGCTGTAAAGCATCACTGTAGACAGTGAACCAGCACTGGTAGCTACACCCCTTGTGGAGGTGGGCTTTTTAGAGCGTCGCTCCTAGCACTGTGCCGCGACCATACAGTCCATGTCAAAGCGCTGCTGCGACAGCGTTTTAGCGTTGCCAGTGTAGACTAGCCCTAAGCCTCTGACCCAGTAAAATTCCTATACTGGTTGCATGATGTTCTCCAACAGGGATTTCTCGTTGTACTTTATTTTAGTCCATATTGTCACATCCCATATATACATTCCTTAAAGCAATTATATGAGTTTTGCTTTCCTCATTTTCTTATGTGGGCAGTACCAACTATTTTCCCTTAATCCTTTAAAGCCAATCCAGACCAACACCAAATTAGAAAGATATTCTGGCATCAAAAGTACATGAATGAAATCATTGTGCAAATCAAGGCACTATTTTCTACCTCTAAATATGTTTATAACCTCATTAAGCCTGGGAGCAAATCTATCTTCTAAAAACACTGCAAGAAGGTTCTGTTGGTCAATACTTTGACTTCTCTGAGAATAGACAGATACTGGCATTTCTGGCTGACAGTTTTAGAAGTCACTCAATATCTTCCTACTATATATGTGGAAAAATCACACTGAATCCTCCAATAAAAAGTATTCTCTTGAAATTAGTCCTTTGGAAGCCCACAAAGAGAGAAGAAGAAAAAAACATCAGTATGAACAATAGCCTTCATCTTGATTTACTTTACTTGAAATTTCAATTGCTAATAAAAAAATAGATAAGTTCCATGCAATTTAGAGGCATTGTACTCCTGTCACTGCTCCTCCATATTTTAGGATATATTAGATTGACTTGCTGTATAGGTTAGTGAATTAAAATAAATATTACAGGCTGCTTAATATTTTCTTGAGCCCCTTCAGAAAGCGAGAGTAGAGAATTCATTATCATCATCAATTAATTTACTAGAGCTGACCTGAGGATGACAACTCTATTTTGAAGCAACTTTCAAAGGTTTCAAAATTTGTTTTCATTCTGTATTGGAACAGAAACAAAACCACATGCATGTGAGCATATGTAGTCTGGTGGGAGACTCAGCTTAAGGCCCCTGCTCTCTCTGATTCAGAGCAGAGTTTTTCATCACAGGTTACGCTATATCAGGCCACCAGCATATAGAGTCTGTCTTTCTCTCTTTCCCTCCCCAATGAAAACATCGCTGAAACCGACAAGTCTCTGAAAAATATGTTGGCTTCAATGAAACAGCATACATCAGTGAAATTTAATTTTGCCAAAAATATTCTGACCAGCTCTCACTTTTATTCAGAAGAGTGCAAAGTTCTTTATAGAAGAATCATCATCTTATAGGAGGATATTTTCAGGTTGCTCAATATTATACAGAGATGCATGACAGTGAAGGGATAGTTAAACTTGGTCTTCTCAGGAGAAACTCTTGATAACCAAGAGTCTAGTACAGGGGTAAGCAACCTCTAGCACATGTGCTGAAGGCGGCATGCAAGCTGATTTTCAGTGGCACTCTCACTGCCCGGATCCTGGCCATCAGTCTGGGGGGCTCTGTATTTTAATTTAATTAAAATTTAATTTTAAATGAAGCTTCTTTAACATTTTAAAAACCTTATTTACTTTACATACATACAATAGTTTAGTTATATATTATAGACTTATAGAAAGAGACCTTCTAAAAATGTTAAAATGTATTACTGGCACGCGATACCTTAAATCAGAGTGAATAAATGAAGACTCGGCACACCATTCCTGAAAGGTTGCCGACCCCTGGTCTAGTATTAAAAACACATTTAGCTAAGGGCCCAATCCAATGCTTATTGAAGTCAGAGAGAGTCTTTCCACAGATTTAAAAGACATTGGATCAGGCCCTATGTTTATGTAGACATCAACTGGTGCTATCAAGTTTTGGAGATTTGTATGTTTTTCAGAGGTTTGCCGTCATTTTCATGTGGGGTATTTGTTTGTTTTCTGGAGTATGGCAAAGTACACATCATTAGCGTAAGCAGAGTCTGAATGAGCTTTCCCCTGAGGTCCGGTGATGAGTGTGTGTGGGGGTGGGGGAGGTTGGGGGAAGACTTTAGGAACAGTCCATATTTGTATAAACATACCTACTCTACCTAGGTATTCAGCAGGAGGACTGCTTTGCCAAAATGATCGATATTGGCTGGTGTTGGGTTAAATAAAATAAAAATATCTAGCCCTTTTCTGAAATCTTGCTAGTGGACTTGAGACTTTTCATGAAAAGAGAAGAGGAAAATAAGGGTTTTTTCCACCAATGTACTATTAAAATCCGAGATTTCTTGTTGAATAGTTTAATTGTAAATAATCAGCTATAGTATTTTTAGAAATATGTTAAAAAAACAATTTTTAAAGTTAAAGACTAATTATAGTTCTCTGAAATTTCTTTACAGGAATGGCATGCACCCAGATTAATTAACTTTACTTCCTAAAAACTGAGAGTACTTCCAAATTTTGACTAGTATGATTGCTATACTTCCATGCAAAATGTTACCTAAAACCCTGCCGTGGTTAAATGATGTCAGAAATGCCCTTATATAATTGAAATTTAAACACAGAAATAAATCTCCAGTATGGATTCATAGAATCCAACACTATGTATCTGTCTGATTAGGGCTCACCAATTGAATGCTATTGGGACTAACCTAACTGGAGTAAAAACACATTGTTAGTAAGATAATAGTGTCTAGAGGCCACACACAGCATTAGGGCCCCATTGTGCTAAGCACCATGCGAACACATAGTAAGAGTCCCTGTGATAAACAGCTTATATTCTATATAGACAAGGCAGTCCAAGATGGAAGGGAGCAAGACAGAACCTACAGAAGAGTATTAGGAATTCGGGCACAGAGAGATTAAGTGACTTGCCCAAAGTCTCACAGTAAAGCTGGGACAGAGCTGGGAACTGAACTTTGATGTCCTGAGTAGAGCTGGGAGAAGTTTTTCATTCCAAACTCTTTTTTGCTGAAAAATGCAGATTCGTGTGGGCCAAAAATATCATGAATTCACATTGAATTTGTCCAATTGTTTTAGTTGAAACTCCCTTCACCCCCACCGACCCTCCCCTGGCCACCCATGCTTTGCAAAAAATTCTAATATTTGTTTTGGCATTTTCAAAATGAAATGTTTCAATGTTTCAATTTGAAACAATTTTCATTTTGAAATTTGCTTCAACTTTCTTTAAAATTTAAACTCAAAAATGAAAATGTCTTATTTCAGGTCTAACAAAATGTTTTAGGTTGACCCAAAATGATTCTTTTTTTTTTTTTTTGCCAACAAACTAAAAAATCAGTTACTCATGCTCTACCCCGATTCCCTGTCTAGGGCCTAAATTACAAGCCGAACCTTCTACTTGTCTTCGTCTCATTTTAGACACGATCATATTGTGTTTTCTGTGATGTTTATTGTCCATGATTATTCCACAAAAGTTTCACGGGTTTTAAGAAAAGATCAGACAAATGAAGAGCCCATGTTATCCTTTTGCTTAACTTGAAACAGCTGCTCTACTGTCAGGCATACACCGTGTATTCCACCTTCAAATATAAAATTCTGTAATGAAAGTATTATGCTAGAAATGGGATAGAGAACTTTCCAATAATCAACTTATAATACCAACACTTATGAGTCAATCCACAAAGGAACACATTGTATTGCCTGTACTGTTTTTGATATTTTGAATGCCATTCACAGCATTCACCTCATTTATACCTCAGCGTATGTTTTGTTCGATCATTAGGAAATGTTTCGTGCATGCTGCTTGATGCTCATTGTTATTGGATTTAGCATCTGTATCTCAGCTAGCAGCAATGCTTAGTTATAATGTTTCCCCTGTAGAGGTAAAGAGAAGGAAGGCAGAACTGGACAATTCAGTAAGACACTAGAATGATTTTGAAAACAAAACTGGCAAGATCTACATTTGTAGTCTGAAGAGTAGGCAGGGAATGTATATGCATAACTGACCTAAAGAGACATGACCTGGGTCAGATGCCAATGGCTGCATGATCAGGAAATATTGCCTAGAATAAATAAGGCTCCCCTGATGAAGAAGAGCAACAGACTATATATTTCAAAAATAACAGAAAAGCTGAAAACAAGGTTTTAAAATATATGGGAATGAAACCACCTGATTATGATTGGAGTCTACTGCATAGATTCCAACATGTACAATTGCCTCCTCCTGGGAGGAAGTGTGTCCTAGTGGGAACCTCTGCCATCTCCCAAAGACAGTCAAGGAATGACTGCAGTGGACTTTTTCGTAGGGATGAGTTCCACAACCAAAGTTCCTAAACTAAAAGAAAAGACAAGACAGACAGACCTACTCTTGGCCTAATCCAGGTTGAACCAAGAGCAAATTAGCCCCAGCTAACCATAACTGCTAGACAAGGAAACAGAACACTACAACCTGAATGATTTAGAAACTTGGCCAGTGAGATTTCTCCTTCATTCCTGCCCATTTTATAAAAAAAAATTATTAGCCCCATTTCTATGCATTATTTGTGCTGTTGCATCCAAGTTCCCCAAACACCTGTCCACAACATTAAAAAAAAAAAACCCACACTTCTTGTCCACCTCAGAGGAGAGTCCAGGAACTAAGTGGGAGTGGAGCCCGAACTATCTTCTACAGTGGGTGCCTCCTAGGCTGTCTGCTCAACTTTGGACCATTATCGGGCAAAACCTATCATCAGCATGGATGCATGTCTTCTGGAATGGTGGCTGAAGCATGAAGGGACATATGAATCTTTAGCGCATCCGGCACATAAATATTTTGTGACACCAGCTACAACATTGCCATGTGATCGCCTGTTCTCACTTTCAGGTGACATTGTAAATAAGAAGTGGGCAACACTATCTCCTGCAAATTGTAACCAAACTTGTTTGTCTGAGCAATTGGCTGAAGTAGGACTGAGTGGACTTGCAGGCACAAAAGTTTTACATTGTTTTATTTTTAATGCGGTTTTTTTGGTACAGAATTCTACATTTGTAAGTTCAACTTTCATGATAAAGAGATTGCACTACAGTACTTGTATTAGATGAAATGAAAAATACTATTTCTTTTGTTTTTTACTGTGAAAATATTTGTAATAAAAATAAATATAAAGTGAGCACTGTACACTTTGTATTCTGTGTTGTAATTGAAAACAAAATATTTGAAAATGTAGAAAACATCCACAAATATTTAAATAAATGGTATTCTATTATTAAGAGTCCAATTAATTGCAATTTTTTAAATCACTTTAATTTAAATGAAACAGGCACAGAAACAGTTTCCTTACCTTGTAAACTCTTTTTTTTTTAAACTTTCCCTTTAACTTTAGCAATTTACATTTAAAGCAGTACTGTATTTCAATTTTAACTAATTTCTCTTGCTTCTTTTTTAGTGTTCATTATCCATGAAAAAAATACCAACACAAAAGCCAAACAATTTAAATGTTCATTCAAATAGCACTAAAAGAAAATGCTGCAGCAAAACGTACTGGCACTAGTCTTTATAATGACATTAAAAAAGAAAAAGTATCCAAACTTCACTTTCCTGCTTAAGTACTACAGGATAAACTATATAAACTAGAAAAAAAAAATCTATGATACTCTGCTTGAGATTGCTAACATGCTTTTTTGCTGCCAAAATGCATAACTCTTGAAGTATCAGTATGTTCACTGGTGTCGCTTTAGGCTATTGTTCAAGCCACTGAAGACAGGTATTGGAAGTGCTCTTCTGCATGCATGTGTGGGATCTTCCTGACATTCTCTCCTACTTCACTGGCTCTCTCTCTCCGCCTGGAGTGGCACCTGGGCTGCCAGTGCTGGTGGGGGGCCTGGGTCAGCTTAATGGGGGAGCCCCAGCTGCTGCCGAGGGGATGCCACATGCCGAGCTCCTGCTCCCCCCATCTCCCTTCCCCACTGCCTCTTCCCCATCCCATTCCCCTTCCTTTCCCCACAGTCCCCTGTCCCTCTCCTCCTGCCCCATTCCCATATCCCCTTCACTTCTCCCAGCTTAGCCTATCCCTCTTCTTTCCCCACTGCCTCTTCTCCCACCTCATTCTCCTACCTCCATTTCTCCTGCTACACCCTGAGCCCTTGCCCAGCCTCACTGTGGGCACTCACAGTTCTACAGGACACTGGATGGTGGCTGGCAGGTCACCCAGCACACATCAGAAGGGGAAAACAACTAGCACTAGGACCCAGAAGGTCGCGTCCGGCTGCAGAGTTGTCCCACCCCCTCCTGGGCCTGGCTTGCAGGGAGAGGGGTTGAGGGAGCTGGAAACATGCATGGTGGGGAGGGAGGACAACATGGGTTTGACAGAGCCCTCCTCCCCCTGGCAGGCCGAGCAGAACAAGCCTGGGCAGTTCAGAGCTTGCACACATAGCGCTGTGCACACTACCACTTATGCAGTTGAAATTTATGTCACTCAGGAGTGTGAAAAAACACCCCTGAGCGACATACATTTTGCCAACGTACATGGTAGTGTAGACATGGCCTAAGGGTAGACCCAGGTTCATGTTATATGATTTTGCTTTATAATCTGCTATATATTTATATGCTGCATCCGATGAAGTGGGTATTCACCCACGAAAGCTCATGCTCCAAAACACCTGTTAGTCTATAAAATGCCACAGGACTCTTTGCTGCTCTTGCTTTATATTGTAACCATTTGTTTCCTTCATTCTCTCTGGTTTCTAGTTAAATTTTAATTCTTTCTTAAATAAACCTACTTTTATTTTATTATAAGTGCTCACAGTTGCTATGTGGTTTACAGGAGCAGTTATTTAAGATGAAACTCAAACTGAGGCACACTGCTTCTTTGGGAGCAGAGGATCAGGTATTTCTGTTAGTAGCCAGCATCAGGGGTTGGATATCACAGAGGAACAATTTGAAGGGATTAAGGAGGACCTATTGCTAACCTGTAAGGTGAAGACTGGGATGGTATAGCCAAGAGGAGAATGTTTGAGTGACTGAAAGGCAGGTGTGTTAGGGTGTCGAGACTCAGCCAGACAAGACTTCTTCACACTGAAGGCAGCGGGTAACAAGATGACTCAGTCCTGAAAGCCCTGAGAACTATCATGACGATGGTGTAAACTGGTGGGTCAACTGACTAGCCAGTGCATCAAACAGTCCCAACTGTGACAGGATTTCAATCCCTTTTCTTCAAGGTTCTTTCCAAATCAAGACAGTTCAGCATAAATCCAAAAGATAAACCAGGGGTCTCTTGCAAGAGCCTACCTTGTCCCTGCTGATACAACTATCAATAAGCTGTTTGTTGGCCTTTTATCAGAGGACCATGTATCCTCACAGACTATCAACTGATCCCTGGCCTAAGTCCCATCACTTGAGAGGCAGCTAATCAGTCACTGGTGGAGGTAATTCCAGCTTCTTTATAGGGCCATCCCATCCTCTGTCAGATGGTATGTCAGCAATGACAGAGAATGGGGGCAGGGAGAGGGTTGACTTTTCATTTTTATAGTACAAACCTTAGCAGATAATGTTTAAGTGAAATATATTTCACATTGGAATACTTTCCATCTCATCTTGATCACAAAATAAATTACTTGGGCAGTTTAATTTGTTATATTTAAAACGCTTTAATTACATGGTTATATTTTTCACTATATGGTACATATTCAACGCTTCATGCTATTTTAGTGTATAAACTTGTACCACAATGATCTTTTCACAAAGTGATGTGTTAAAAGTGGTATATCAGAGTTTATAATAAGGTTCCATTTATAAATGGTTTATTAAAGGTAATAAAAGATTAAAAGATGTTTTAAGCATATTACAAATATGAAAATGACATGTTACAGCAGATTCTAAGATCATCATAATAAATAATACCGCCTAGCACTTATATAGCACTTTTCATCACTAGATCTCAAAGCACTTTACAAAGTAGGCCAGTATCATCAGTCAAAGATGTTATAGAAGATAATAAGCAACCAACTGACCTCTTTAGTAATCAATAACAATTGATGTGCTGTTTGTTAAACTGTTAACCAATTATTAACCTTATATGAACTATTTACAAATGAAACCTAAATATAAAATGGCACTCGATTTTTTTCCTTAGTTAGTTACTTTATAGTATGGAACAATTAATGAATTGTATTCTAGGGGATTTATGCCTTTCTATGACACATGCACCACTGTTGAATATAGTAGCCATGTTAGTCTGGATCTGTAAAAAGCGACAAAGAGTCCTGTGGCACCTTAAAGACTAAAAGACATATTGGAGCATAAGCTTTTGTGGGTGAATACCCACTTTGTTGGAGATAGGATACCTATCTAGATGGATTATTAGTCTGTTCTGGCATGACAGTTCTAATGTACCTATGGTTTACCTGATTTGCTGCACAGAGATAATTACATAGACGTCTATTCCACCCTTGGTGTCAGATGCCAATAACTTGGATTTTCTCAGACTTCAACCAAAAAAAGTGGCAATACAAGGGACTGTTTCCAAGTAAATGATGAATGTTTATCTCCCCTGGATTTCTGCACATATGCTGGGAAACAGGTCAACAGCAAATGTGTAAAGGCAAATGGAGAGATGGGATGGGTGTGTGGAGAATAAACACAGCCCAAATGGACAATTGATATATATTGACAATTATTTTGGGGTACTGTCATTGGCACATGGAGAATTAACTTGAACAAGTACCATTAGATGCTACCATTAAGAGCCCACTTTTCGCTCAACATTTTTGCCCCTGAGGAGCTTAAAACTTTCATCATCAGCACTTAGCATCATGCTAGGTCTCACTGACCTGGGCAGCATTAAAGAGGTCACACGGATGAACAGGTTTTGAACTATTTTTCCACTGTATTAAGCACAGAAGGCTTCCCTCCACCATCCTGCCTATTTTTCTTTTCTCCGCATCTAGCTTTCCTTCAAAACCCATGATCAGTGCAGGGCAGATTCATACATTCTACCTTCATACTTACGCCCCACTCTTCTCATCTGGGGGGAAAAAAGACACAGGATCAAGTGTGCTTCTAGATGTCAATATCACAGAGTTTCCTACAGACATTTTACTTTTTAGGAAGAAGCAAGGGGCTGGACAGAATTACACCCTATTTTGACAGGCTACAATGAAGGACCAAATTCTGCTTTCAGCCTCATTGACTTCAGTATTTCAGGTTTGTGATGGGGAACTCTACTAAAATATCCTGTATCCCTGCTCACAAAGTATCAGGCCTACAAAGGAAAAAGTCTTTGTTTTACACAGTAATGTTCAGTTCAAATATTAATGTGACTATTGTTTATATTAGAGCAGCTCCTCCAGACCCCAGGCAGGGAGCTGTGACCCTATTGTGGTAGGTATTGTACACAGTCTCTGCTACAAAGAGATTACAATATAAGTATATGAAAAGGTCCAACTGGTGGCATCAACAAACAGACCAGGAAGCATCAGGTACCATTGAGGTGATTATAAGCAGCAGGATAAGTAGCAGTCACAGCTTACCAATTGCCTGGCCATTGTTAAGCGTTGGGTGGGCATAACGGAGGTGAGTCTTAAGGAGGACAACACAGTGGCTTTTTGATGGGATCCTCTCAATCATAAGGGGTAGCATGGGAATAAGCAGGAAGGTGTTTGGGGGGAAATTGGACTGACCGGTGATCAAAGCTGGCATCTTTGCGAGAGCAGAGATTGGGGATTTGCAGCTCAGTATTTAAACAGATATTGTAGAGGATGGTAATTCCAAAATTTAATTTACCTTCCCCTCCCTGACCCCCAAGAACTGCACAAATAATGAATTTTTCCATTGGCTTGCAATTAAAAAAAAAAAGTTTAGTTTTGGGTTGAACCACAAATGAAATTCTTCAGTGAATCCTTTTGACCTGACAAATTTCATTTACATTTTGGTCATTTTGACAGGCGGTCAAGGAGGCCTAGATCCACAAAATACCCAGAGACAGCAGGGGAAGACAACCTGCTTTATAACCTTTAGCCCAATGACTAGGGTACTTTCTTGGGATGTGGGGATACCCAGGTTCAATTCCCACCACTGGGTAATGTGGAAAAAGAATGCGAACTTGGGTCTTATACATTGCAGTAAAGTGCTCTAAGCTATTGAGCTATTGGAGGAGTTCTCAGCCTCTCCTGTGGAAGCTGTGCCACTTTTTCTAAATAATTAAAAACAGTCCTTGGAGCAATTTGGATCTCCGTTCATACTTGGTGTGTGCCCTAACCCCCAGGTTATGGGGTTCTCAGGACAAAATTTTTGATGGCCTCAGAATGCAGCCACCAACTTTTGCTGGTGGCCACTCTATGTATTTTTGGAAAAAGTGTGAATTAGCTTTAGGAAAAACAAATAAATATGCACACAGACATGTCCAAATCATTGTAATTTATTTCCTGCTAGTGAGTAAGTCTCTTTTTAAAAGTGATATTAACAAACATACAAATATCACTTTTCACAGCAGACTTACTTAGCCCTGGCAAACCTGGGGACAAATTAAGCCCTGGATGGGAGACTAGGAGGAATACGGCAGAAGCCAGGAGTGATGGGGTGCAGTGCTGTGGGGGGGACAGAGGCAAAGCCCCATGGTTTGGGGAAGGAGTCCAAAGCTGCATGGACAGAGACTGAGGCCTGCCACCATGCAGCCAAAGCCCAGGGCTGGAGCCTGAAGCCCTATGGCTGGAGCCTGTCACACCACCACTACTCCAGGGGTGAAGCCCAAAGCCTGAGCCCCACCGCCCCTGGGAAGGTGGGGAACTCACCAGCTGCCTGCTCCTCCAGCGTTGTGCCCCAGCTATCTCCGGGGGGGAAGCGCCTGACCCCTGCTTACAGCCCTAGCATCCAACATCAAGGAGGAGCATCCAGGAGCAACACGAGGCGGGGGAGAGGGGAGAAGGGCGCTGCTCCCCCATCACAGCCCAGGAGGCTGTGGCCACAAAAAAAGCCCCTGGTGGCCGCATTTAAGAAACCCTGATTTAGAATCATTCTCACCGTTTTCTCCCAGCATAATGACTGTTCATTGTCACTTTGATTTTTTTTCCGTTCAGTTGCAATTAGTTGGCAAACTTGGTCCAAACTGGCAGACAGTTTTGGTATATATATGTACTGTAGCTGTAGCCATGTCCGGCCCATCCACCTTATCTCTGTAAATAGTTTTGGTGTCGACTGAAACTGCATTTTTCAATGAATATACCATACTACTCACACTTTTCTTTCTGTGTCAACCCCGGAAACCCATGTTATTCTTTTTTTTCCAAATGAGTGTTTCAATGCTGTCTTGTGACAGTACAAAGTCACCACCTCAGTACTTGCAAATAGAGGGTTAACTCCCCTGCTGCGCTCGCCTGCAAATTTCATTTCAATTTTGGGGGATTTTGACAGAGGCCAAGGAGGACTAGAATCACAAGCTATCCGGAGACACGGGGGGCAGGGTAATCAGGCAGAGCTGAAAGCCCACTAGGGAGCTTAGCACTAACCCACTGAGGCTCTCTAAAGCCAGTTCCCTGTTAGCTAGAAAGAAGAAAGCCAGAAGGTACTAAGAAGGGAGGTGGAGTTCTGGTACCATCAGCTGAAGTGCTGGAATACCGTCCTTTTAGCTCCTGAGGAGCCTTTTCATTTTGCCTTTTGGTTTTGTTTTTAAAAAGTGTTTCCTTGTTACAACCCAGGAACCTTAAAACCTATGAATAAAAGGGAAGAAACTTTCTTGGCAAAGAGTTATTTTCTTGATATTGAAACAAATTGGGCCACTCCACTAGCTGATGTTATCTCCCCCACACCCAGCCCCTCGCCCATACAAATGAAGAAAATGATGCTAGTAGCAGCCCAGCATGCATAAGCAACTCTACAATAATACACCACAGTGTGAGAAATGGAACAAAACAATTTTAGGAAGGAAACATATTTCAGTTTCATGCATCCAAAGATATATGTATAAACAGCAGCAAGGGAAACAATGTTTTAAAAATCATCGGTAAAGGCTTTCTTGGCATCAGCTAATGGTTGTGTATAAATCTAACTATTTAGAATAAATCTTTAAACAATCATGAACCAAATGAAGAAGCCATGCTTGAGCTACTTGAAGTATGTATTTGATAATATCAGCTATGTTTTCTGAAGGCAGCAGGGCAGGGAGGAGCCAAGTCCTTCATCAAATATCAATCAGCTAATCATTCTGCCTGGTTGCACAATCATTTCCTCTAATGAGAGGTTTGTAATTGTCACTCATGATGACTTTACACATCCTTGCTGATTAGTACTGGAGAGAAACATCTCTGTAACCTGCTGCTCCCAAAGTTCATCTTCCCTCTTGTTGTGAAAAGTCTTTTACCTTTCACATGTTCTAACATGTTCTAGCTGTTTGCTATTTATTGCTGGTAAAGTCTAGCACATGCTCACCAAAAAAATCACCCCCAATTAGGGGATTATTTCTGCTTCAATAAAAAAAGTTCACTCTGTTTTATCTTCCCACATGTACAAAGACTGTACATATGTATTTCAACAAAGTAAGCCCAGTGACTTCATAACGTGGCCTAAAATTAATCTCTTTATCTGATTTGTTTTGACTTAATCTGGAAAAATATAAAACGAGAATTTTAAAATAAAGCATGATTTTCTTCTAAAAGGAAGATATAATCACAAAATGCAGGTCATTCCTCAGTTCTGACGCAATGGCACTAGTTTGAGAAAACAGCTGGATGCTGGATGGATTTTTATCTTTCCTTGCCTACATATCTAAACAATCTATATTGTTGTTTTCAGTTAAAAACAGTCTATGGCTATTTCCAGGTAAAAATGTATGTCCTACTCCATTCAGCTACAGGCATAAAGACAGAAAACATAGACTGTTCACTCTTATACTGTAATATATTACTTGGAACTCTTTACAATTAGTGTCTGTGTAAGATTTCATTCTTAAATATATTGTTTCAATTTTTTTAAAGAGACAAAAATCACACTGATGTCTGAAAATTCTGAACCTACAGTAATTTTAGGGATTATTTGTAACTAAAAACGTGTTTTATTTTTCAGCTTGTTCACTTTTGCATTTGACAGAGCTTTTGTTACAGTCATTTTCATTATTTTCTTTTTTATAGGGCAGTTAGGTTCTGATTCTCTGAACACTTGCACACATGCTTAACTGTACTTGCCTGTGTAAATTTAAGCATGTTCATTAGTCTTTGCAGGACTGAAATGTTAATTTCTCCTTTTATAAAAAGACCATGATAACCAGGGGAGCAGAAAATCATTAGAAAATCGTTGTTTTTCTTACAAGGCCTTTCTTTTTTTAGATTCTAGACATTATTTAAAGGACATGATTCAAGATGTTATTTTATTTCACATATTATCAATTTCAATGGATTATAATTAGTTCATTTTAAAAAATCAGATTGATAGACTCCCTTTAAATGGTCAGTTCCAAAGCCAGAATTACAGAAGCAAGACGGGATTTTCAAAAAGGTGCCAGCAGTTTATGAGCACAGGTCTTATTGACTTTCAAAGTCACTAAGGCCCACCCATAAAAATAAATCCACCATTTTACATTCAAAATGGTTAGTGAACTGTATTTTTAAGTTGCAGCATTAGAGCTAACCAATGGACAGATGCAACTTTAAGCTACCTAGTTTGTGAATGAGATAAAAATGTGAGAGAGACCAAAATCACAGCATATTGAGAGAAACCTAGCTGTAGGCCGAAATGCTTAGTCCTATACAGCTATTCCTCAGTCCTCCTTGATTTAAATGTGAATTTGCCTGTGGAAGGGCTGTGTTAAAAAAAACCAAGGCCCTAATGCTGCAAGTTATTGCACACAGATTGAACAGATGTTGAGGGTCAGAGACACACTGACATGCAGAGCCATTTGTAGGATCCACGACTGCATAACACTAAAAGAAACATAAATTCATTTTTTAAAATTACTTTAAATTGCAGATTACTCAAATGCAGTTTTAAAGTGTTCTGTATACCATTTCTTAATGCTTCAGATCAGATTTGGGTTTTGTTTGTTTGTTTTGTAGTGGTTTGAATAAGAATATTTTCATTATATTATATTTCCCATCCCTGGAATTGATTGGAAAAGGACAGTTCTACTCAGATAATTAGTATAGTGATATTGTGCAAAGCACTGCTCCAATTTTATTATATAGATAAACAACTTCAACATTTTAAAACACTTAAATAAGTCATGTTGACTTGGGAGCCACGTGCTCAAAATCAAAATACAATTGGTTCAGGAAGTGGGGAACTGTTTGTCCCTGTTCAGTTATTAGAATGAGCATTATCCTGCCCTAAGCACTGTGGCCCAGGCCATGCCATGCATTAAAGCAGACATTTGACTTTAAGCATGTAAGCCATCCCACTGAAGTCAGTGGGAGGGTTAATGTGCTTAAATTGTAGCAAGCATTCAAGTGCTTTTCAGGGCCTTAGAGAGGATGTTCTAAACATTCCTTGCAAGCCATATGACTGTGACAGAAAATATGGCGTAACTGTGTGAAATCATCACAGAAGAACATTGAGTTAATTATGTATTAAATTATACTAAGAAGCAGCCAGTTATATAATTGATGTTTTCCAGTGTAGCCGTTTTCAAGTTCTGCAGGTCTTGAAAGCCCTTGTGACGTTAGGAAAAGCTTTGGATTATCACACGTTAGTATCTTAACTAACCATATGGAGGGCCTCATTGCTACAGGCTTCAGGGGTTAACAAACAATATTACTCAGATTTTTTTTAAAATTTCTCAGATATCTACTCCTATTCTGTATTCATCCGGAAGTGTTGAATAGGACCATCTAAATTGCCTTTAACAGTTTTTAATTATATAAAATGCATAATGATGGTGCTTCAAATAAAAATAGTTATCTCTGTCATCTTGACTGTGGCACATTTGCCAGAATAGCAAGATATTTGTACATACTCATATTTACGAGATATGAGCCTCAAGCAAAATCTCAAATACAAACTTTAGATATCTAAATCTATATTTTGCCACCAGCACCTATATTTATAACATATTGAACCAAACCCCACCAGACATGAATCTCCCCATAATGACAAAGTGTTCAAAATCTGTGTCTAAAATTGATGACTCTGATACAGGGTCATCTCTAGTCTTAACCTTCATATTGAAAATGTACAAAAGGAAGCAGTATAAAAAAAAGTATAGACTCATAGACTTTAAGGTCAGAAGGGACCATTATGATCATCTAGTCTGACCTCCTGCACAATGCAGGCCACATAATCTCATCCATCCACTTCTATAACAAACCCCTAACCTATTTCTGAGTTATTGAAGTCCTCAGATTGTGGTTTGAAGACCTCAAGCTGCAGAGAATCCTCCAGTATGAATGTATTCAGCTACAAACAAGCAGAAAAACCTTCTACAGCATGCTGTCACAGAGTGCAAGTCATCCATCAAAGGTTCCCTTAAAATGAGAATGTAGTTTCTACATAAAATCTTAACATAAATTAAACTACTGTCCCAATCCTGCATATGCTTAACTTTATGTACATGAGTACAGTAACTCCTCGCTTAATGTTATAGTTATGTTCCTGAAAAATGCAACTTTAAGTGAAACCATGTTAAACGAATCCAATTGTCCCATAAGATTTCATGTAAATGCAGTGGGATAGGATCCAAGGAAATTTTTGGGAGCAGACAAAAGGCATTATACTGTGTATTGTACTGTGGTTGGGAAGTGCCCATGCCGTACCCCACAGCCTGCTGCAGGCAAGGACGCTAGGAAGCACCTTTGCAGCAGCAGTGGCAGCTTCCCTGGAGAACAGGCTCGGATTTTGCCAGGAATGCTCCAGGCCAGCCTCTTCCTATCCCCGCTCCACTCCAGGCCCACCTCTTCCCACCCCCACTCCACCTCCTCTCCGGAGCACACCACTTCCCCCCACCCCAAAGTCCTAAGAGTCACCATACAGCTGTTTAGCAGCGCTTAGGATTTTTGGGGGCGGAGCGGGAGGAGTGGAGACACAGCGCTTCCCTACTCCTGCCCCTCCCTCACAGAAAGTCCTAAGCATCGCCAAACAGTGGTGGGGGAAGCGCTGAGAGGGAGGGGGAGAAGCGGAACTTGTGCAATGCTCCCTTGTAAAGTCGCTGCTCTTCCACAGAATCTTACAAGCAGGCAGACAAACGACATTCAAAGGGAGTTTACACTCTAGCTACAGCAAAGGACCTTAGAATAGTGACATGAATATCCACCAACAGGTCTACTGTTGTTATTCATTATTTGTATTACATTATATCATACTTATGTGGCACCCACTCTATGCTAGGTACTGACTTATGAACCATGGCCTTGTCATTCATTTTGATCATGGTTAAAAGTGAACCTCATAGCAGGAATACTTTAAAAATCAATGTTTGGAATATTATCAGACCTTGCAAAATTCTATTTACCCTTTCATCTGGGGCAACTAAATTATTTTGGGCAGACAAGTAAAATAGGCTTTAGCTTTTTTTCCATTCTCATCAATCATCATGGCAAAAAGCAGACAAGTAGATTCTGCGGCTGTGACAGATACAGCAATTCCCTTGGAAAACCTTATTGAATTAAGTTTAAATAGCTGTGGAGTCCAATGTATTAGAAATGCAACGTTTATGTATTATTATGGAATTGTATGTAACTTCCACAGCAGGAAAACCCTGGGAAGTTATAACCCTCAAAGGACTATTTGAACAACGTGCCAGAAAAGAATAAACCTGTGGGACAAAGTTAAGTGGATTTCCCAGGTGACCTCCAGGAGGAAATGAATGTGAATGTACCATCTCCAGTTATGCAAAAACTCAGCCTTTTGAAGTTACAGCCTGAGAAGGAGACTTTTTGTCTGTTGATCACCTGTTATACGAGGCCCAGACCAAAGGCCTTAGCTGTATAAAGGAAAGAATGAACTATTCACAGTTGTTCTTGTTCTGAACAAAAGCTGTTATGAACTTGTAACCACAGAAAAATCTGTGTGTGGAGTACGAAGGATTGACATCTATCAGAGCCTCAGGTATGATTTAGGGGTGATCTCTGGTAAGCTTATTAGTGGGCATATAGTTTATTTTATTTGTTTTTAAATGTGCTTTCTCTATAATGCTTTAATTTTAAGAATAAATGTTTGCTTTGAAAGGGCTGTGTAATTCCTTATAACTGTGGACAATTATGCTGTTTATAGCCTTCAGAGAGGAAGCAAAGTGCAGTCTGGCTTTCAGGGAATAATAAAGAAGAGTCAGGGAACTGTGCAGCCTGGAAAATTTCTGATCAGGAGGGAGAGAGACGCAGATCTCCAATCAAGGGAGGTGATGGTTGAGAGGACAGAAGCCTAAAAATGAGTGCCCTTGCTTGACCACAGAAAGATAATATACATGCATTTGCCCTGAACTGTGACAGTGACTGGGCTATTAAATGTTCATGCCAACTTTGCAATGCTAAATCAGCAAGATTGCATCAAGTTACCAATCTTCTGTGATTTGTTATCTATGTTTTCAAGATAACACATCATATCAATATACCTTTCAGATTTCCATTGCTAGGGCTTACATTCTATAGCAGTAATAGCAAGAATGGGAAAATCACAACAATACAACCTTTATCTTAGATTTATATAGGGAAACTACTCATGCTTACTTGATTTCATTCTCATCAAGGACTGTAAATATAAGAGGAGGCGCATGTGCCTCTCTTTGTAAATTAATTCATGCACATAGTCCATGCAGGCTCATAGGCTCTGGCATCTAGAGTATACAGAATTGTAGTCTGTACATGCTCTCCATTGAAATACCGTGATGCCCTCGTACGCAGCTGTGCTGTCATATGTCATGTATGGAACTTGAAAGTGGCTAATCGTGGCCATTGCATATATTATATATACTGTGCCTTACATTGATAAGAATAGCAAGACATATTGATCCAATAGTTAAACATCGATCAAGGAAAAGATGAGGTCAGTTTCTTTCCTGAAAGGACAATAAATCTTGATGTCCACCAAAATATTGAGCCATCATATGAATAGTGTGACACACACCTCTTTCATCACATCAGGGCTCAGCACTTCTCCCTCTGGAACTGGGGGAGAGGGAGCTGGGGTAAAACAGTCCCAATCCAGAGGTTTCATTCTTCATTGGGATATTTACAATATTTACATGGTAAATCTCAGAGTTGACCCAAGGAAACAAAAAAGTACATTTCCTAACCCCCACTGGAGTACTGCTTCTTCTTATGCTGGCTGGGAGCTTCTGGGGCAGCTGGGCTCCCAGCAGAGAGCTGCCAGCAGAGTAGAGAGACCGGGCTTTCACCTCCCACCCTGTCGTGGTGAGGACGCACACCACCGATGCAAGCAGGGCAGTGTGGACATGCAACATTGCAGTAATTACTGCGGTGACTGGAAGTTGACCTAATATATTGCCTAGAGAGGTGGTGGAATCTCCATTGTTGGAGACAAATACCTGTCAGGGATGGTCTAGATAATATTTAGTCCAGCCATGAGTGCAGGGGACTGGACTAGCTGACCTATTGAGGTCCCTTACAGTCCTATGATTCTATGACAGGGGTGGGCAAACTATGGCCTGTGGGCAACATCTGGCCCTTGAGCTTCTGCCGGGACAGGAGGTCGAGGGCTTGCCCCATTCTGATGCTCCAGCTGGGGAGTGAGGTTGGATGCTTTCCTGGCTCTCCATGGCTCCCAGAAGCAGCAACATTTTCCCCCTCCGGCTCCTACACAGAGGTGCAGTGCTGGCTAAGAGGGCTGATCCTCCTCCCACCTGTCAAACCCCTCTATCCCAGCTTAGAGCACCCTCCTGCACACCAAATCCCTTATCCCTAGCCCCACCCCCGCTGGAGCCTTCAAGCCCCTCCATATCCCTACCCCCTGCCCCAGCCCAGAATCCCCTCCCGCACCCTCAACTCCTAATTTCTGGCCCCAACCCAGAGCCCATACCCCCAGATGGAGCCCTCACCCCCTCCCATACCCCAACCCCCAGTTTCGTGAGCATTCATGGCCCACCATACAATTTCCATATCGAGATGTGGCCCTCAAGCCAAAAAGTTTGCCCACCCTTGTTCTATGTCTTACATTTCTAGTGTAGACATATTCTCAGACTAGGTTTAGGACGAGGGTTTGGATTTTGAAGCTAAAGTGTGTTAAGTTTTGGGTTGAATGCTGATATCTCATGAGCTGTTTTCATGATATTTTGATCCCAAAGGGTGCACATTTCACAAAAAGTGCTTGTCTTACCATATTTAAGATATCTTGAATTAGGGAAATAGCTACATCAAGTTGTTCTTGTGATGTTTCTGACATGTTAGACTGTACTGAACCAGATCAGGAAAATAGTTTTCTTTAAAAAATATGATTAGGAATCAACACTATAGGCTTCATCCAGCTGTACTGAGGTTGGAAACTAAACACCAAATCTTTAGGGTAAGGAGATTGGATTTGAGATTTTACTTTAGACCCACTTCTACTTTCCTTTAACTGAGCTGTAGCTAATTAGTATGCACTTACATACATAAATTATCTGATTGGTTCACATGTTTCCAGCATTATTCACTTCTTTTGCAATAAATAGAAACATACTGACTTACACATGACTGTGATCAACCAATAGTGGGCCAGGATTTTTCTCTTGTCTGTAACAATAGAATATTGGACACTCTGGTTACCTTCCTCCAGACCTGAGGAAGGGCTCTGTGAAGCTGGAAAGCTTGTCCCTTCCACCAACAGAAGTTAGCCCAATAAAAAGATTTTACCTTACCTAACTTACTCTCTCATTTTTATTTTGATACATTTAGGATTTTGTAAACCAAACGCCATAGGGATTAATGGACGTTGTGTTTAATTTTAAACCATTCTGGCAAGAAAATATATCATAATTTCTTTGGGAGTATTAAGGATCTTCTAATTTAAACAATATCCTGTAGAAAATAGAGAAAATTAATCTTCTAATTTGACTTGGATGAGAATAATGAACATTTTAAAACATATTGAACATGAGAATTTCACCCTCATGAAAGCACATGCTGCAGTGAGAAAGGAACATGTATCAATGTAAAGGTTTTAAAACATCTTCGACCACTATGTGAAATTATTTCTGAAATCATGTTTATATTGATGAGTTCAGCAGAAGATCCACTGTAAAAAATTAGAATGAAGAAAAGTTGATATAGTATTATATCTCATATCATAATAATTCTGCTTGTTATCATTAGATGAGAACACTGTATCATTACTTCCTTATGATTTTTCTGTTTAGAGGATTGCTTTTTGTGATTAAGATCCCCCCATCCCCTTCTCATTTTCATAGGTAGAATGATAACTTCTAATTGCTCTGAAGGTAAAACTACACTATTAGTTATGCCTATATGGCAACTATGTTAAGTATAAAAATGTGGAGCTTTTTCCTTTGAGAAGAAATAGGAGAAAAATTAGTATTCTCAAAGTATCACTCTCATTCACACTTGCAAATTCCAGAGCACACCCGAAGACTGTGATCTATGTCCTGCTCACAGGTTGGGTTTCCTTTTATCTTTAACATTTCTCTCCAACAGAGCATTAAAATGAAACCTTGCAGCTTTCACTACATGTATTGTTTCAGAGTGGTAGCTGTATTAGTCTGTATCAGCAAAAAGAACAAGGAGTCCTTGTGGCATCTTAGAGAGCAACAAATTTATTTAGGCATAAGCTTTTGTGGGCTAAAACCCACTTTCTCTCACTCCAGCAAAGCAGCACGGCTTTGTATTTATACTTTCATCGCTCAGTGAAATCATGGGTGATTGATGATGTCATTTTTCCTTTCTCAAAACCATTAAGCAGGGGAAAAATAAGGATTGCGCAGGGCAAATGAAGAAACCAAGTTTTTAGAGATGTTAAACTTATCATGTGAAACAAAAGTGGGCCTCCCGGACATCAACCATACGTGACCCTGTCAATACAATTAATCTCCTTTTAGTTTTTAATATTTTCTTAGTAACAACACACTGTCCACTTTCAGTGGTGCATAAAATTTAAGGGAAAACAATATCTTTTTGGAAGTGTTAAGAAAAACTAGGTATCAACAAAAGTTTTCCATCAAAACTGCCTTTTGATGGAAAACTGGATTTTGACTAAACATTTTCAGGAAAAGTGCCTCCTTTCCCCAAAAGAAGTTTTAAATTATGTACTTATGTATTTAGGTTGAAGAGCCAAACACCTGAAAATTGAAATACTTTACCACAAACCCAAAATATTTCAGCTAAAAATCAGAATATTTTTATGTAAATATCCCACCACGGTATGTGATAGAAGTTACATTTCACTTTCTGTACATAGACATTCTCCTCAGTTGGCTGGGCTTCCTAGACAGATTACATTTCCCATGATGCGCAGTGACCAGATACTTTCATGACACTGCCCTCAACATAATGGGAGATAGGTTACATCCCCCATGAACAGACCAGGGAACCCAGCCTATGGAGGAAAATGGAAGTATGAGCCACCCAAAATATAACTCGAGGCACCATGGCAGCATTTCCAAATCAAAATATTTGCGTTGTCAGCTGAAATATTTTGAGCGTTTGTTTTTTAATTGAAAATGTTTGTTGTGGAAAATGTCAAAGAGAATGATTTCTTTCTCTCCCTTAAATTTTCCACTGAAAAAAAGCCGAATGTTCAACCAGCTCTAATTGTATCCAGTGCACAAAGCTGTGTGTTGATGTGAGGGAGGCATACATGCATTCACAGGCCCAAGTCTGAGCTGAGAAGCGGAGCACAACAAGTAGTATATGGGAATGAGCAACTGCGGAATATGACTGTTCATGTTGCCTCATCACTTTGTTTCTTTCTACCCTTTCAGATTCTTTTTTTCTTTATAGCCTTCTCATTCATTGCTTCAGTCTTAAAAAAATACATATGAAATAAGCCTCAGTTATGAGCAGGAATAGGTTTGGTTGTCACAGTCAGGGCTATTTAGGTAAATGGGAAGGTGGGAAAATACAGCCAAAAACTGTGTTTGGGCAATTCTCTTTATTTCTAAGAAATTAATCAGTGTCTAGGCACCAAATTTATTACTAAGTCTTGCAGGAGAAGCTTTTAAAGGAATTTGGATTCCCAGGTTCCATAAAAATAGATGGGAACTGAACATCCAAACCCTCTTCTCAGTTGTGAAGATTTCAGCAATAATTTCCATGTTAAAATAAAAGGCAGTTATACCTTGTTTAGGCCATAGGTGAATTTAATTCCAGGTGTTTTGGGGGCAAGGAAAGAAGTAGACTTGTAATCTAATCTAATAATCTCTCTATTATTAACTACTGTTAATACAGAACCCTCCTAGCTGGTAACCGGTAATCAAAGTAAAAGAGAACTCCATGGTTAAACAAAGTTTTAGTTCAAAGTGACTTAGATTGCTCCACTTACATTTTATTATGGGAACTTTAGTTCAAAAGATCAGTGTTTCCAACTGTAAGGAAAGAAGAAGTTTATAGCCCTAACATCATCTGATCTTAAAAATGTACATGCACACATTAAAAAAATACATTATGGTTACAAAGTCAAGCACTTATACTGTTCATGATTTATTCCCAGACAGGTCTATGCTGTGCATTGAATGACAGAGGTGTCCTGCGGGGAAAAAGACTATGTGATCATGTAATTAAAGACTATCTGAATGCATGTGCACAGGGAGAATTAAGGTTGCACAGGTAACCTGAATTCTGGAATTTCCCAAATTTTGAATGCTTGACTTTGTAATCTTAATAGTGTTCTTTTAATGTAGTTTTTGTGTGTAATTTCATAGGTTTTTAAGAAAGTGAACACTGTCATGTAGTATCATATTGATACCCACGTGGGTCATCAGGGTTAGAACCCTTGGATCTGTCACACAGAATTCTGCCTTTTGAGGTAACAGAGCAGTAAATCGCAGTAGCAGGCTGTTCTCCTCACTTGTGGACCAGCATTAATGAGGCATAGGGCATTTTGCCAGTGGGTTTCACAGATATTTGCTGACAGCAGAGGAATAGTGAAATACAGGAATCTTGGGTTCCATTCCAGGCTTTGGAGGGCCATGCGTTCTATTGGTCATAGGATCTTCTGCACATTCCCTCCAAGCATAACTTCTTCTGCCACATTGTCTCCAACCTATCCTTGTCCCAATCCTGTCTCTTCCCTTTCCATGACTCTCTGTCCTATTTTCCTTTCTTAGTTCTGGTCTCCACTCTTAAGACTTCTTATTCCAGTCCCAATATTCTAAACCAGTGAGTCCCACTCTCACTCCTCCAAATTGCTCATATAAATCTCAGTATACACCCCAGTCCCAATCCCTTGCACATCCAATCCTCTTTCTATCCATGCACCTGCTCCTTGTCAGTTCTGTCACCCTCTTCTTCCTGCCCCAAAGGTTCTCAGTCCCAGTCTCCTTGCCAAGTCCACCCCAAGTCCAGACCTACTTTCTGCTTCTCCCACACCCACTGGTACAGCTCTTTCTCCCTCTGAATTCAAATCAGGCATCTTCCTGCTCCATGCAACCTGGGCCCAGTGGGAGAGGGTGGGAGCATTGACAACATAGGAGATACAGTCTCCTTGTTGTCAGTTCAGGTGTTTGAACCTGGACCTGGCATGATCCACAGCATCCCAGAGCTACAGTTGCAGGGAAAGCCTTGCTCAGTTCTGGGCTAGCCCATGCCCAGAATCTTCAGAGAGTTTAGCTGCTAAAATATAATCTACGATGTTGTGTTTTTCAAAAGCTTATAATTTGGTCAATTTTTGATAGATTTTCATGGCAAAAGCAAAAGGCAAATCCCTTACACAAAGGTCATTCTCTTGCAAATGCCAAGTCCCTGCTCCAAACCATGGGGTACTTGAGCCTTTCAAAGAAAAGGTTGTCAGAATTTTTTAAACTAAGCAAAAGCATTCATTTTTGGCTAGAAAATTTCAGCCTCAATGGTTAGACTTTAGCA